>NW_028327179.1:9679750-9997000 GCF_987537825.1 Furipterus horrens
TGGATCTTATCCACCAAAACCAGTCTTATTCATGACAGAAGTAGTGTCCTGGAGGAGAGTCGGATAAGACCCTTGACATGTGTGGACGTGTGTTCACTGTATGCTGGGCTTTACGATTGGCTCGACAGAGTCTTCTCTGCTTGACCTTTTGCCAGCTGGGTTATAGCATCTGAGACCACAACAAGCACATATGACCACCTCAGTACAAATCAAGAGTGTGTGTGTGTGGCTTAATATTTCAGCCTTTTTAATGTAGATTACTTCTTACATAGATTTTCTTATGTAGATAACTTCTAAGTTTGAGGTAGGCAGGGAATGATGCTGTATGTTAACTTTTAATTCTATAAGTTAAGTCAGTTTTATGGTATCTGAAAAAGAATTGTAGGGGCTTTCTTTACCACGAGTGGTTCTTTAGTGTTGTGGGTTCTGTCCCATAGAAACTGCCTGAGGAGAGGGAAGGGCTGTGGCAAGTACCTTGGGCCATACTCTTAATAGTTATGTCTCCAACCGGCTGTCTGGCCTTTGACCACTCACTGGACACTGGGCCTTTGTTCCCTAATGTGTTCAATGCTCTTGTGCAAAATTATGGGCTAGGTTGGGCTACAGGAGCAGACCATTCCAAAACCTCAGTAGCTCCAAGAGCAAAATATATGTTCCTCGCCCACTCTCTGAGTGTCACGAGTTAGCAGGAGAGTGTCTTCATTGGCATTACTGGTGGGCCCTGGCAGGTGGAGTAGCCACCACCTCGAGCGAGATGCATGCTGGTAAATTCTGCACTGATGCTGAAAGCTTCCTGCCCAGGGTCACTCCTTCCCCTTCTGCTCACATTTCATGAGTCAAAGCAAGTAACTTCAAGGGGGAAGAGAAATGTGATCAAATCTGGTGGGAAAATCCCACCACTGGGATGTTTTTCAAGGAAGGGGTAGGAAAGTCCATGAAAACTGTCCTATGGTCAATGATGTTACATGCCATAGACTCATTCTTTCTGTATGTATGAAATCACTGGCCTTTTCCTGTGGCCTCCGAGGTTCCAGAGAGCAGCAGCATGGAGGGGAAATCATGGTTTGAGAAATGAACAGAACCTGGGGAGGGTGGGGTCAGGGCTTTTAGACCTGGGCCAGATTCCTCAGCACCAGGGTGGGGCTGCAGCAGAGCTGGCCTTGGCTTTGCTTAGGTTTCTGTTTCCACCTGATATGCAGAAAGGGTCAGCAGCAGAAATACTTGTAGAATGGCCAGACTATAGAGAGCCCACAGTTTTAAAAACTTGCCCTGGCTGGTGTGGCTCAGTGGATTGAGCACCAGCCTGTGAACAGAGAGGTTATTGGTTGGATTCCCAGTTGGGGCACATGCCTGGTTTGCAGGCCAGGTCCCCAGTTGGGGGCGTGCGAGAGACAACTGATCAATGTATCTCTCACACATTGCTATTTCTCTCCCTCTTTTCACCCTCCTTCCCCTCTCTCTAAAAGTAAATAAATAAAATCTTTAAAAAAATAAAAAAAATAAAAATAAACTCTGGGTTGTGACTCTAAGACAGCATCTACTGCATTGTTAAAGAATGTTGTAAGGAATAGGACTCATCTGTTAAGAATCTTATCTGTTGGGATTGCAACACGAGCTTGCAGAAAGCTGTGTCGTTTCTTTTGAAACACACACACATATATATATATAATATAGATAATAAAAGAGTGAATGATGATTCCCAACAATTGGGCATTATGGAAAAGAGTGACATCGCGAGGCCAGTATAGATGATGGGAAATGATTTTCTTGAGGTTTCTAGCCCCCTCACCCTGAACAGTTGGGGTGGAGGCCACATTCCACCTGCCCCTCCTGGGAGTAGACAGTCACACTGTTGGCAGGGTGACCTCTGTGTTCGGGCTCCGCTGGACAATTTGGCACAGAATGGAGCTACTGCTGAATGGATGTGTTTGCTAGTGTCCTTCAGGGAACAGGGGCACACTGCAGTGTCTCTGTTCCCAGGGGTTATTTTAAGGACACATAGGATAAGGGTTGGCACGCCTGGGTGACCGTGGAGACTGTGTTCCTCAGCAGTGGGCAGCCTTGACACACCACTCTTGTGTTATGGGTTGTGGGGACTCTGGATGCCTCAAATTCAAAGTCCCTAAGAGACAGGAGCTCTCACCACTTCTCCCTCCCACTACCGTGGGCTCCAGGGGGGCCCAAGGAAGCCTTCAGGAGAGTGTGGACAGCCCCGGCCCTCTCTGTTCATTTCTCTGCCCCGCGCCCACCACACTGTCTGCCCCGCCTGATCATAAACCCTTTGAGGGCAGGGAGAGACTGAATCTCTATGTGCCTCAGTTTCCTGGTTTATAAATTGACAGTACCAGTGACCTCTGCCACCTACCATTCAGTCCTAAGGATTCAATGATTGAGGTTAACTGAGGTGATAATTACCAGCATTTCCTGTGTGCCAGCCCTGGTCTAGGCATTTGGTGAATAGTAACTTGGTCCTTACAGTAGCCCTTGGAGGCAGGGGCTCTCATGTGGAGGAAACTGAGGCACCGAGAATGGATAACTGGCTAATGACCCAGCTGGCCCCAGAGACCACGTCTAACCCTGAGCTATCCGGCCTCTCACAGCGAGGGGACAGCATGCGGCCCAGCTGGGCCCTAAGAAAGTGCTTACTCAGTGTTAGCTCTGATCATTCTGTGCCCTGCTGGGATGCCCAGGGGACACAGGGCTTGATACTGGATCACAGGGCAAGGATGTATGAGGCCGCGGCATCCTGGAGTCTTTCCAGCACCCCAGGCCAGGGCCTGGACAAGGGGGGGCGTGCTACCATTCAGCACCACCTTTGTTCCTCTGTTTGGCACATGGAATTTCTCAGATATGGGGCTTTAACAGAGCGAAGAGTGGTGGGTGGGACTTACTGTTCTTTACAAAATAAAAACCAGGTAAGCAAAGCATCTTTCAGAAACCAACCTCTGCACTGAAAAGAGGGTCTTGGTGGTTACAAAGAAACACAAAATAACGGCAAAGGTACAGAAATTACACGCACCAGTGCCCTTGAACAACATGGGTTTCACTGTGCCAGTCCACTTACATGCAGGTTTTTTTCAGTAACTACTGTAAATGTAGTTCCTCTTCCTTATGATTTTCTTTTTTAAAAGAAGATTTTATTTGTTAATTTTTAGAGATAAGGGAAGGGAGGGAGAAAGAAAAAGGAGAGAAACATCGATGTGCAAGAGAAATGATCGGTTGCCTCTCGCACGCCCCCAACCGGGGACCTGGCCCACAACTCAAGTCATGTGCCCTGACTGGGAATCGAACCAGCGACCTTTCAGTCTATGGACGATGTCCAAGCCACTGCCCTGCCCCACTGAGGGCCTCATGAAACGTCTTAATAATGTTTTCTTTTTTCTAATTTACTTTGTAAGAGTACAGTATGTATATAACATACAAAATATGTGTCCATCAACTATGTAATTGGAAAGGCTTCCATCCAACAGTAGGCTATTAGTAGTTAAATTCCAGGGGAGCCAACAGTTGACTGCATGGGGGGGTTGGTTCCCCTAACTCCTTGAGTTGCTCAAGGGTCAACTGTAGCGTGAAACCGAACATGTGAAAAATCAGCGTAGGCACCACTGCCCATAGAGGAAAGCAGAAAGGGAAAACTCCAAAATGTGAATAGTGGGTGAGAGGTGACTTTTTTTTCTCAAAACTCTTTTTTTTTTTTATCTTCCAAATTTTCCACAGTGAGCAAGTATTGCTTTGACACTTGGGCAGTTCTTAAAGCACAGAAAGGGATGTCTGTGCGGATGAGGAACGTCTTTCTAAATGTTTTATTTATTTTTTTATCTTAGCATCTCAGTTACAAAGAATGCATGTTTCCTCCCGGGGCCTGCTGGGTTAGTGGGAGGGGAAGAAAGAAGCAGACCTGGGGTAAATCCCTCTCTAGACAATGGAGCTGAGTGTGTGCGTGTGTGTGTGCGCGCGTGTGTGTGTTCTCTGTGAGTCCCGGTTGCTCTCCTGAGGTGGGACTCCTTTAGAAGGGAATCCTTTCTCCCAGGTGTCCCAGTGACCTCGCGGCATGCACTATGACAACAGGTCAGCCACCATGCCGCTCTCAGCCCTGGTCCTCGCCTGCCTTTTTCAGGCTTTCGGGGGACCATGGCCTCCCGCCGTTCTGGGGTCCAAGTCCTCCTCATTCAGAAGCCTTTGCTTTCTTTCCTCCATTATCATTGCCTTCTGTCTCTTTGTTTTCTTTGCCTTTGGTGGTCGGGCAGGGTTCTGTCGGTCACACTGTCTGTCTTGTCTGTAAGCCCCCAGAGGGCAGGGGCACGGCTGGCTTTATTCACGGTATGACCTGTAAGGTCCACACGTGGGTGATGAGTGGGAAGGAACCATGGCTGTCAAACGGAAGTCTTCTTCTTTGCTGGAGGCCAATACCGTCACGGTGCTCGCCCTCAGGTGGCTGAGTGGCCTCGCTGACCGGCGGGCACCAGGCTGCCGTGGAGCGGCTCTCTCCGCGCGGGGGCAGCTTTCTGCCCCTCCCGCCCTACCACCCCTCCAGCCTCTCCTGACGCCAGTTTCACGGCCTCGTTCACCATTCCTTACCGTCTTGCCTTTGATTCGGCAGGTGCCAGAAAGACATTGGAAATCGAAGATTGAAGGAGAGGAGGTTGTTTTAAAATATTCCGACTTATTTCAAAGCAGGATGCCAGAAACTGACGCAAGTATTGTTAGCCCCTAATTTAAATTTCACATCCTCAGCTGGTATTCCTGATAGAAACCAGTTTCCTAAAGCTGTGGACCCTAAAGCAGGTCATAACAATAGAAAAGGCTGTTAGTATATAAGAGATAAGCATTGTTCTTAGTGGACTAGTAACTCAGCACCCCGCTCCTCCCTTCGGAATCTTTTTGGTAAGGCTCTCTTGCCCTTCCTTCTGTTGCTCACAATGTCAAACTGTGCTCTCTCTCGCTCAGTCACTTGGGTTTTGAAAGGAAAGTGACCATGTGGGGGTCCCGCTGAGAATCTCTGTCAGGCTTGCAGCGTGTCAAAAGCCAGGACACTCGCGTGTGCCTGGACGGAAACAGATGGAGAACCGCCGGACTTGAATGGGACAGGCGTGGCTTTTGAAACGTAACATTAATGACCCTGACAGTGTTCAGAAATCTTTGAGTTTAGTTTTTGAGCTCAACAACAGAAGAATTAAAAACTCTCTCTCTGGAACGCACGGGTTTTCCTATCGAGATGACGGACTGAGAGGCCAGTTCAAGGCTTTGCTGCTTCCAAGATGATGGTCCATGTTTATATTCGCAGGATGACTGCAGAAGGGGCTGAAGGACCTTACGTTAGGAGAAAGCAATCAGTGCCATTTAGGGGTATCTTAGATGGAGCCCTGTTGTTGTTTCATACCGGAGTAGCTTGGGCCCCTGTTCCTAACCGTACGGGAAGTTCAGCACATGCACGAGGTTTCCCGGGATTCCCGGGGAGACGGTCTCTCTGGTCACCCACCGCTTGGAAGTCTGCGCCACCTCTCCCTCTTGCCCTCCCTCTGCTCCATGTCACTCCACACATGGCAGTGTTCTGCCTTCGTTCTCCAGGGTGCCTGTGTACGGCAGGCTTGGCTGAAAGTGCAGGATAGCTGAGCAGGGGCATGGGGACGGCCGCGCACAGCTCAGCACGGGCAGTGATGACTGAGACACCACTGCTGCTGGGTCTCCGGGCTCTGGCTCCCACAGCAACTTCCTGCCGTCTCTCCCTCCTCAGGCCGTTTGTGTTTAGACCCGCTCTCTCTCCAGCCCCCACGGTCCCTCTGCTCCCAGTTCTGGGCCCTCTCTCCTCTTAGGGTGTGTGTGGAAACCTCTAGTCCCAGTTAACCGTCTTACAGAAAATAATATGCCTTGCCATCTTTGTTCTAGTCTAGGATTGAGGCACACTTTAAAATAATAATTATTATTTTTAAGTAATAATTATTATTTTAAATTTTTGCTGAAAAACAGCCTGGCCAGCGTGGCTTCATTGATTGGAGCATCGTCCCATAAAGCCAAAGGTTGTGGATTTGATTCCTGATCAGGGAACATGCCTGGGTTACAGGTTCAGTCCCCAGTTGGGGTGTGTTCAAGAGGCAGTTGATCGATGTTTCTCTCTCTGTCTCTCTCCCTCCCCCATTTTCTCTCTAAAATCAATAAGCATGCCCTCAGGATTTAAAGAAAGTTTCGCTAAGCAAATAAACAGATAAACAAAAGTTTGTCTACCTCTGGTCACCTACCTTAGCAATGGAACCCATGATCAGGAGCAATTGTATGAAGGCATTTTCTTTAGTACATCTCAGATCAGTGTCTTAAGCATGACTCCTTTCTTATGGCCTTTGCTTTTCTTACAGGGTCCACAGTGAGAGGTGGGGGCCCCGGATCCTGATTATCCTCTGCCAGGAAGACTCATGCAGCCAAAGATGATGTGGGGACCAGTAGCCACTTGCTACTTGAACCATGGAGAAGCAGGGCCATCGTGAGATGGAAGTAATGCCATCGGCGTCTCTCCCCTCCCACGTTAAGTTGTTGAAAATCAACCGTGAGCTTCTGGTCACTCACATCCGCAACACTCGGTGTCTGCTGGACAACTTGCTGAACAATGACTACTTCTCGACCGAAGACGTGGAGATCGTGGGCGCCTGCCCCACACAGCCGGACAAGGTGCGGTGGCGGGGACTGGCCTGGCAGCAGGCAGGGCTTGGCAGCCAGGGGGGCTTCTCCCGGTTGACCCGAGTGGAGAGCTCTGGGAGTTCAGCGCACTGGGCAGAATGTCCCCTTGCGGCCATTGCTAGAACAGAAAGGCTGGAATTATAAGCTTATCACACCCTGACAGGTCATACTTCTGTGTCTACGTCAAGGGCAGACTCGTATCTCTCTCCTGGCTGTGCTCATTGGTTCCCCAATGACCCATTTTTAAAATTCACTTCATTTTTTTATTTTTATGTTTTTTTAAAAATAATTTGTTTATTTGTTTGTTTATTTACTTTTAGAGAGAGGGGAAAGGAGAAAGAGGAAGAGAAACATCACTGTGTGGTTGCCTCTCACTTGCACCCCCAACTGGGGACCTGACGTGCAACCTAGTCATGTGCCCTGACTGGGAATCGAACCGGCGACACTTGGCTCGCAGGCCGACGCTCAATCCACTGAGCCACAGCAGCCAGGGCTTAAAATTCACTTTAAATTAGCAGGAGGGAAAAAGGAAACAAGCATCAAAGGTGAGCAGTGATGTTCACCCGGGGCCTTTAAGGCTAAGGCTGGGCGTGGCCCTCTGGCTCGGGAACCCCCGGAGCCGAGCCCCCCGTAAAGAATTCTCCCTCCTCCATTGTGGGAAGTCTCAGCAGCCCTTGGTTTCCCTCTCACTTTGTGTCATCTTCTGAAAAGTAAACTGGCAAGACTCAACACTCCTTTCTGTTCAGAGGAGTGACAGACTTGCGTGTAATGTGATCCTGCTGGGCTCAGAAGAGACCAGAAGGGTGTCTGGGGAAAATAGGGTAGCTCACTCTGGTCGTTTTCCCCCCTGCATTTTAAATAATACAAAAGCCTTTTTAAAGGTATACTTGGCCCTGGCCGGGTAGCTCAGTTGGTTAGAGCATCATCCCAATATGCCAAGGTGGTGGGTTGGATCCCCAGTCAGGGCACATGCAAGAAGCAACCAATGATGCATCAATAAGTGGAACAACAAATCAATGTTTCTCTCTCCATTCCTCTCTCTAAAATCAATAAATATATATTTTTAAGAAAGGTATAACTCACATGGGGGTTATTCCCTGTCTATGTGGCCCAGTGCTCACCTCATATGCCTAAGGGGTGACTTTCTTCCTTTAGCACTCATTCCTGGAGAGCTATAGTGTTAGTTTCAGAGAGAAAAAGGAGACAGAAAATTCCAGAGGTGGGCATGGCCCTAGTTGTGTGTCTGATCTTACTTGTAGGCTCATGGAAGTCTTCTGGTTTCTTTGAACTGTGTGGTTTTATTTCTAGCTAACGTGGCCCATTCCACAAGTTCTAGGCCCTCGACACATAGCACCTCACTCTGGCTGGGGGGACCATCTAGGCTGTAGTTAGAGCTCGGGGCCCTGCTGTGTCAGCCTTTCCGGCGGGGGGACACCCCATGCGCCAGGCTCATGCCCTCACGCTTCTGCCGCGACCAGGTCCGCAAAATCCTGGACCTGGTGCAGAGCAAGGGCGAGGAGGTGGCCCAGTTCTTCCTCTACGTGCTCCAGCAGCTCACCGACGCTTACGTGGACCTCAGGCCTTGGCTGTCGGAGATCGGCTTCTCCCCTTCCACACTCATTCAGAGCAAAACTATTGTCAACACCGATCCAGGTATGAGGCCACCCCGGGGGAACTGCAGACACCATGCCGACAAGGCCCTGGGCGTGGAAATGCTGTAGCAAGGAGACTCAAGAGCTCATGCAAGCTGGTCCACCACGGGTCTGGGTGCTGGGCTCTTTTTAGAAAGGGAGAGCTGGTTTCTGTTGCCCAAGGGGACTGTCATTGAAGTGACCACATGCGGCTGGTCTGCTTTATGCAGGGGCCCGTGGAAGTGTGGGAATGACCTCTGTTCCGACCTACTTCCTGTTCTCACATATGTAGACATTCTCATGGTTGCGCAAATTCAAGGTTGCAATGTTCTCCCTTTTCAAAATCTTTCCAGATTTGATTCTAGGCAAAGTACTCTTCTGTCAGCCCTGACTGCCAGTCCTTATTTCCAAAGCACCATGGCAGCCCATTAGTTCACTGATGAGTTCAACAGGTATTAATGTGCCAAAGCCTTGTGCTGGATGCCAAGGCTCCAATGGGGAGCAGACCCAGATATGGTTCCTGCCCTCAGAAAGGTGACAGTAAATCACCACACAAATGTGTCACCTGGTCAGGGGCCCGGGGCGGGGGGTCTTCTTCCCATACTTGAGCCCTCTCCACGTTGAGATAGTTTCTGGCAACATCCTACACTTTAAGAGAGTTGCTAGCACCAAAGTCCTATGCTCTGGCTTTGAAAGAGTCCAGTTTGACCTTGAAAACAAAACCAAAGGACAATGGCCCAGAGGGTTTGTGTTTAGGGGAACCCAGGCCAACTGGCGGGTGTTGGGGCGAAGTTACCCACCCACCACTGCTAGCTTCTCACCCTCACTGCTCCTCCTTCCCCCAGGTAAAAAGCAAAATATTCCCATGATGAACAGTTCTTTCTTTCAAAGGTCTCTCCATTGGTTCTGTTAGCCAGCTGCTCTGATAGCTTTTAAAGTATAATTCACTTTGCAAGAAGCCAGATGTGGAAGACTACATATAATATGATTCCATTGGTATGAAATGTCCAGAAGAGGTGAATTGATGGAGGCAGGAAGCAGACAGGCAGGTAGTTGCCTAGGACGGGGGGCAGGGACTGACAGTGGCTGCAAGTGGGATTATGAAGGAGATAGTCTAGAACCGGATTGTAGTGACCTTAGCGTCACTTTGTAAATTGACTAAAAATCAGTGACGAGGACACAATACCTACTGTAAAATGGGTGAATTTTATGGTATGTAAATTATGTCTTAGTAAAAATAGGCAGGGGTATAGATAAACCGGGAAATGTGCAGGTGTGTCTATTGTTTGTTAATTAGAATAGAATTAAAACCCAAAACCATTTTAAAGGAAATTATGAAACACCTTTTTGTCTGGGGAAGGCCCGCCCCATTTCATAGCTCTGGTTTGCCGAGAGTGCACAGTGGGGCCCACAGCGGCACGTCACTGCGTCCACCCCTCTGCGGCAGGCACGGGGCTCACCCTGGGGCACGTGCTAAGCATCAGTGATGCCCGGCCTCAGCTTGGGAACAGGGCTGGGGTGCCCTGTGTAGTCTAAGGAGGCTGGTTTCATCTCTGTTTACTCACTTGTGGTGATTGAGATGAGACCCGGCTCCTTTGTAATCCAGCTTAACATCTGGTGTTGTATTTTATCACCAAAAATGTGGGCATTCAGTTTTATGAGGCTATGAGTTGTGTCCGGAGCAGTGTAATAAGTTATAGAAAGGTCAGGGCGGTTTCAGCCTCAGCAAGTCTCCATGGGGACAGGTTCTAGCCAGGTGAGCAGGGCCCTGGGGAGGGCGTGCGGCCACAGGGCCATCTGGCCTTGCCCTGAGTGTGAGGGAGCTTCAGTTCCCAGCACAGGACACCCTGTGCAGAGGAATGGGGTGCCTGTCTCAGACACTGATCCCAGTTGAAGTCCACCACCCTCTGGCTAAATCTGAGGTCAGGCAGAGGTGTCACGGCCCAAGGACCTGCAGGTACTGCAGCTCTGGCTCTTTGAGAGCCTTCAGGGCCGGCATTTGAGGCGTCCTCACCCTTGGCCTCAGGGTCCAGGCTGTGGGTTTATCTGTGTGCTTGTTTCTCCTCCTGAGACTTCCCTGGTTGGTGCTCTTTGGTCTCTGCTTCTCTCTCTCTCTCTTTCTCTGCCTCCACCTCTCCTGGGGTCCCCCACCTCCCGGGACACCTGTGCCCCACCTGCCCCACTCTCCCTCCAGTGAGCAGGTACACCCAGAAGCTGCGACACCAACTGGGCCGCAACTCCAAGTTCATCCTGTGCTACTCACAGAAGGAGGAGGTGCTGCTGGAGGAGACGTACACAGACACCCTCATGGAGTTCGTCAGCTTCAGCAACGAGAGCCTGGGCAGCCTGGGCAGCCTGGCCTGCCTCCTGGACCACTCCACGGGCATCCTCAACGAGCAGGGCGAGACCATCTTCGTCTTCGGCGATGCCGGCGTGGGCAAGTCCATGCTGCTGCAGCGGCTGCAGAGCCTCTGGGCCGCCAGCCAGCTGGACGCGGGGCTCAAGTTCTTCTTCCACTTCCGCTGCCGCATGTTTAGCTGCTTCAAGGACAGCGACACGCTAAGCCTGCAGGACCTGCTCTTCAAGCATTACTGCTACCCGGAGCAGGACCCCGAGGAGGTGTTCGCCTTCCTGCTGCGCTTCCCCCACACCGCCCTCTTCACCTTCGACGGCCTGGACGAGCTCCACTCGGACTTCGACCTGAGCCGCGTGCCCGACACCTCATCGCCCTGGGAGCCTGCCCACCCCCTGGTCCTGCTGGCCAACCTGCTCAGCGGGGCGCTGCTCAAGGGGGCCGTCAAGCTGCTCACGGCCCGCCCGGGCATCGAGGTCCCCCGGCAGCTCCTGAGGAAGAAGGTGCTCCTGCGGGGCTTCTCCCCCAGCCACCTGCGCACCTACACCAGGAGGATGTTCCCGGACCGGGCCACGCGGGACCGCCTGCTGGGCCAGCTGGAGGCCAACCCCAACCTCTGCAGCCTGTGCGCCGTGCCCCTCTTCTGCTGGATCATCTTCCGCTGCTTCCAGCATTTCCACGGCGCCTTCGACAGCCCCTCGCAGCTGCCCGACTGCGCCGTGACCCTGACCGACGTCTTCCTGCTGGTCACCGAGGTGCACCTGAACAGGACGCAGCCCACCAGCCTGGTGCAGCGGAACACGCGGAGCCAGACGGAGACCTTCCGCGCCGGCCTGGGCGCCCTGCACTCGCTGGGGCAGGTGGCCCGCGGGGGCATGGAGAGGAACCTCTTCGTCTTCAGCCAGGAGGAGGTCCAGGCCTCCGAGGTGCGGGAGGCTGACCTGCAGCTGGGCTTCCTGCGGGCCGTGCCCGAGCAGGGCCTCGGGGAGGCGCAGCAGTCCTATGAGTTTTTCCACGTCACCCTCCAGGCCTTCTTCACCGCCTTCTTCCTCGTGGTGGACAGCAAGGTGGGCACTCAGGAGCTGCTCAGTTTCTTCCAGGAGTGGGCGCCCCCCGGGGAGGCGGCCACGGTGTCCTGTTCTCCGCGCTTCTTCCCTCTCCGGTGCCTGCGGGACGGCGGCCTGGCGGCGGAGGACCCGTTCGGGAACAGGGACCACTTCCAGTTCACCAACCTCTTCCTGTGCGGCCTGCTGTCCAAGGGCAGGCAGAAGCTGCTGCAGCGCCTGGTGCCGCCCGCCGCCCTGCGGAGGAAGCGCCGCGCGCTCTGGGCGCACCTGTTCGCCAGCCTGCGCTCCTACCTGCGGGGCCTGCCGCGCGTGCAGGCGGGGGGCTTCAGCCAGGTGCAGGCCATGCCCACCTTCATCTGGATGCTGCGCTGCATCTACGAGACGCAGAGCGAGAAGGTGGGGCGGCGGGCGGCCGCGGGCATCTGCGCCAACTACCTCAAGCTGACCTACTGCAACGCCTGCTCGGCCGACTGCAGCGCCCTGGCCTTCGTGCTGCACCACCTCCGCAGGCGGCTCGCCCTGGACCTGGATAACAACAACCTCAACGACTACGGCGTGCGGGAGCTGCGGCCCTGCTTCAGCTGCCTCACGGTCATCCGGTGAGGCCGCCGGGCACGGGGAGCGCTGGCGGGCCCGGGGGGGCCCCGGGGCAAGCATCGTGCGGCGGGGGGCGGCCCGGGTCACACCTGGGAGTCGCACGCGCGCTGCCTCTGTCTCGGGGTGGCAGGGCGCAAGGAGCCGGGCTTCCCGGTCGGGCGGCCCTGCCTCCGCCCCAGCTGGGCGCCCTTGAACAAGCTGTTGACCCTCTCTGAGCCTCAGGGGCCTCACCGGGATAGAAGGATGTGCTTATATCCTTGCAGTGACGGGACAGCTGACCCTTGAACAATGTAGGGGTTGATGGTCAGAAATCCACATATAACCTGACTTTCCAAACACGTAACTGCGAATAGCGCCCGGTTGCCTGGTAGCCTTACTGAGCACATGAACAGCTGATCGATAATACAGGGTGGGGCAGAAGTAGGTTTACAGTTGTGAGTATGCAAAACCCAGAATATATTATCGTATTATCATTTATTAACTATTGTATCGTTTCCCATAGGAACCACTGTAAACCTACGTTTGCCCACCCCTGTACATATTTTATGTTACATGTATCATATACTGTATTCTTACAATAAAATAAGCTAGAGAAAAGAAAATGTTACTAAGACAATCATAAGGAGGAGGAAAATACATGTATTTTATGCATTCATGACATACCTTTCTCTTAGTTTTTTCAGTCTTTCTAGGCTATATGGTTTGTCTTTTTTTTCAAATTTTTGCACATCTCCAAAAATGTTTTCAATATGTTTATTGGAAACAATCCACATATGAGTGGACCCACACAGCTCAAACCCATGTTGTTCAAAGGTCACCTGTAGTAACAATCAGCGTTTATTGAGAATAGGTGAAGTCATTACAAATATTACCTGATTCAGTCCTCTTAACACATCCCAATAAATTCAATAAAAGTTAAAAAATAAATAAAATAACTACAATTTAATTTAAAAAATAATCCTGCAAGGTAGATACTGTTATTGTCTTATTTTGGCAAATGAGGAAATGGAGGCACAGAGAAGTTAATAAGTTGCTCAAGGTCACACAGCTGGGCTGTGGTGGAGCCCGAATCATAAAAGAACCTACCTTTTAGGATTTCTGTGAGGCTCCAAGGTAGCCCATAATTGCAACAAAAGCAGACTCTGTGCAGGTTGGCCTTTGTCGCTTCCTGTGTTGAAAGTCAGCAGCTCTGAGCTGCCAGAAATCTCAGTAAAAAACGCTGACTCTTGATTAGTTTCCTGTTTGATGCCTTAGAGAAAAGAGAAGCCAATCTGTTTTCTTCCATTAGCATCGCCTGTATACACCTGGACATCTCTCCATGGGGTTTAGTTCTCCATTACTTGGCTCATGCATTTCTAGAGAGCAGAGGGGATTTGGAATCGATTTTGGGTACCTATTACATCAATGCCAGAGTATAAATTGTGTGGGGACAGTGGGATATAGGGAGCCCAGGGCTGCCCAGGCCTGGGAATTGAGAGGCCCGGAGTCTTGTCTCTGTGCTTAGCCAGCATCTCCCCGTTTGCAGCCTCAGGCAGCCTCACACCCAGCGCCTCCCCTCGCTCATCTCATTAGATGGGAACACCTCACTAGTGTGGTGGTCCTGCCTCAGGCAACTGTCCCCAAGTTCTTCTCCACACCAGTAGGGGAGAAAGCAGGAGAGAATGGACCACCCCAGGGAAACAGTCTGAGCTCTGTGAGGGCATCAGTTAGGATTAATTTCAGCTGAGAGAGAAAACTCAAAACGCTGGTGATTTAGATAACTTACAAGCTTATTGTGTTGCATGCAAAAGTCTAGAGGAGGGCAGTTCTCGGCCCCATGACCCTCAGGAGCCCAGGCTCTCTTCTGCCTTGCTATCCTGCTGCCCTCACTACCTGACCTTCACCTCTCAGCCCAAGATGGCTGCGCAAGCTCCAGCCATTCAATCAACATTCTAGTCCCTTGGAAGAAGGAACGGCAAAGAAGGACATACCCCATTGTTTTAAGAAGACTTCTCAGTTATTGCTAATGGTTCTTCTGCTTAAATTTCATTGAGCAGAACTTGGTCACACGTGCCTAGATAAAACCCGGGGATTCTGTTTTTAAGAAAGCATAGATATTGGGAGTGACTAGCAGCTTCTGCCACCTGGGGATAGCAATGTATTGTGTGACACACTGTGCCCCAGCACCAGGGTGGGTGCCATTGGGGTAGGGGCCCAGAGCGTCCGACGCGATCATTTGGATGAGGCCTGAAACACAAGCTTTTACTGGTTCAGCCTTTTACTTCGTAAAAACATCAACCTGTGCGTGCAATTTGGCCCACAGCTTGTGCTTGTGGATGAAGTTTTATTGGAACACAGCCACACACTTGTGTTTACAGACTGGCTTCTTCACACTAGGGGGTTGAGTGGCACGGAGGGGCTATCCTCATGGGTCCTTCCGGTGCCCCATAGTCCTTGCGAGGAATCAGGGCTCTGCTGCAGCCTTGCTGCCAGGCTGGTTCCAGGCATGTGTGTTGGCCCCACGGTGACCAGGCTCCGAATTTAGGGGCCATCTGTCTGGCTGCTATGGCCCTTCTCTCAGGGGGCACTTAGAGCTGGAAAAGCCCGGGACCTACACAGGCTTCCGGACCCTTGTGGAATGAATGCTCCCTCTTAGTGAGCAGCTGCTCTTGTGTGGAACTTTCTCTGCTGTTCTGTTTCAGACTCAGCGTAAACCAGATCACGGACTGTGGGGTCAAGGTGCTGTACGAAGAGCTGACCAAGTACAACATTCTGACATATTTAGGGTACGTACTTCTCAAGAACACTGGGCCAGCTGCATAGTAAGGACAGAGCAGCAGGACATTGCCATTCACGGGAGCGATGAGATGGGTGGGACTGAGGGACAAGGACGCCAGGAAGCACACGGGCTGGGAGCCAGGAGTCCTCGGCTCTGCTTCTGGTTCAGCCGGCAACCCACTGTGTGAGCAAGTCAGGAAATTGCTCTGGGCCTCAGCCTCCTCACTGGTATAATTGGATCCTAATAATACAGACAAGTGGCTTTCTGAGGGGTGGCCGGGGAACACAACGAGAGGCTATCCTGGGCTATGTGTTATAAGCATTAGAATACTGTTTGTGTATTAGACCTCACTGCTGTGGGTCCACGATTCCTCCTCAGAACCCTTGGGGCATGTCCAGTGGGGCCTGGGGCAATACCCCATTTGAAATACTTTAATATTTCTGCAGCCAAATGTATGAATGTTCAGGCCGGTTTGAATGAAGACCATGAACAGCTCCATATCAGTTGCCAAAGTAGTTATGAACAACTTTGGGTCTCCAGAGCCCGGGGTTTTGGAGTTTGGGACAGGTGGCCCCACGCCACTGTTGAGTCTGTAAGTGGGAGCCTGTCAGTCAGCGTCTCTGGGCCTCAGCTCCCTATGCTGAGCCATGAGGACCGGGTGCCAGGCTGCCTTACAGCTCCGGGGCTCTGTGTGAGCATGGAACCCTTGAATCCTGCCTAGTCCCACCTTCACCTTCTTTGTGTGTGTTGTTGAACTGGTATCAGGTGGTAAAATGACTACAAGGTAGACCCCGAGGAGGTCCCAATACTCAGGAGCTTGCCCCCGCCAAGATGCTGGTTGGTATCTTAACCTAAAAATGCCCATTGCCTGCCATTCGTTGGGCACTTATATGTGGGGGCTTGGCATGATGTCACATGATCCTCATGACAGCCCTATCGGGGAGCTGTCATTCCTACCCTAGGGCTACAGGTGCAGAAACTGAGGCACAGAGACGTTCAGTAACCTGCCCCAGGTCACAGAGCTGGAAGGTGGCTCAGCAGCTTTGAACCCAACCTGTGAGACCCCAGACCCCAAAGTCTGGTCTCTGTGTGTCCGCTCCTTCTTTTTTCAACTCAGACTTTGGAAAGCAGACACACGTGCTCAGTTTTCTTTTCTTTTCTTTTTTTTTTTTAAATGGGGTCATTAAGATGACATCTGGAGTCATCAGGTGTTATGACTGTGCTTTCTCTCGAAGCTTATACAACAACCAGATCACGGACGTCGGGGCCAGGTACATCGCCGGGATCCTGGATAAATGCAAAGGCCTCACACACCTGAAGTAAGTGGGGTGGGCGTGGCGGGCCCTTCAGTAGCATGTCCTGGTCACCCTTCATTATTCAAACAAATAATACATGTCACCATAAAGAGCTCTCACCTAAAGCCTTCTTCTGCGTGCCAGGAGCCTTATTGGTGAAACTAGGAGACCTGTGTGTGAGGGAGAGCTGGCCACAGGCAGGATTTATGGCCTGTGGGTGAGGCTCGATTTTGGAGGGACCGCCTACCATGGGTGGGGGGAAAGGCCACAGTTGTCATCCTTTTTGGAGGTCTCTTTTTTTCCCCCACAGGGAAGTTGCCCCTTGTCTCAGTCCCTTCAGGCTTCTATAACGAAATGCCATTAAGCTAGGTGGCTTATAAACACTGGAAATTCATCTCTTACAGTTCTGAGGGCTGGGGAGTCTAAGATCAAAGTGTTGGCACATGACATGCCTGGCGAGGCCTGATTCCTGGTTTATAGATGGGGTCTCGCTGTGTCCTCACCTGGTAGAAAAGCGGGTGGGGAGCTCTCTGGGGCCCTCTTTATAAGCTGCTAACCCCATTCCTGAGGGCTCTTCCCTCATGACCCGCAAAGGCCCCTCCTCCAAATACCATCCTCCTGGGGGTTAGGGTTTGGACGTTGGGGAGGATACAAACATTCAGACCACAGCACCCGTCTAGTTGCAAGGAAGAGCTTACCTTCCCAAGGGCCACAGAGCGCCAGGCTTGCAGGAGCCCCCGGCGGTGGGAACACACCTTGGCTGTTTGGTCTGCTGATGGAACTGAGTGACGCTCCAGAGGTCATTTAAAGGACCCCGGGGAAGCTGGGGTTGCTGAGTTTCTGCACATCTTCTGCAGAGGAGTCCTGAGGCTCTCCTCCAGGCCTCGGGGCCTTCCCCGAGCGGGTGCGCAGGGCCCAGCTGCTGGGGCTCCCAGGAGGAAGGCCACACCTCCCGAGAGGAACCAGAGGGGCTCTGTGCTGGGGACCAGGGCGGCTGAGTCCCCCCCACAGCGGGAGGCTGACGCGCGCACGACTCTCTGCAGGCTGGGAAAAAACAGCATAACGAGCGAGGGAGGAAAGTGTCTGGCCCTGGCTGTGAAGAACAGCAAGTCAATCTTTGAAGTTGGGTGAGTAGAGACAGATGCACATGCGTGTGTGTAACATGACCCGTTCTGTGTCTGTGAGCACCTGCTGGGCTTCTGTACATAAACATGCCAATAGGACCTCTGGGCAGGCTGTGGCGGGGAGGCAGAGCTGTCTTCATGGAGGCCCCAGGGGCCCCACTGGCTTCTGCACGGGAAATGCTGTGAGAAGTCCCCAGCTTGACGCCAACGTTCACTGCATGCACTGTGACTTAACTCATGCAAAAATCGGTATTATCACCTCCAGCAAATGGAGGGAGCTGCTCTAGTCCTGTGTGGTACGTTCCCACAGACAGATGTTCTTCGTTTGAAGAATATTGTCTATTCTCTGGAGTTGTTTTTTTTTAGTTTAATTTTTTTGTTGTGGTGTAATACACATAACCTTAAAAGTTACCATCTTAATCATTTTTAAGTATACACTTCAGTGACATTAAGTATATTCATATGGTTATACAACCATCACAGCGATCCACCTCCAGAACTCTTTTTCAATCTTGCAACAAAAGAAACCCTACACCCATTAAATAATAACTTTCCATCCCCGCCCCCAACCTGGTCCCTAGCAATCACCGTTCTACCTTCTGTCTGGTTTATTGGACTCCTGCAGGCCCCTCATGTAAGTGGAGTCATAGAGGCTTGGTCTTTTTGAGACTGGCTTATTTCTCTTAGCATGATGTCCTCAAGACCCATCCATGTTGTAGCATGTATGAAAATTTCCTTTTCAGGGCTGAGCAGTAGTCCGTTGTACGGCGAGGCCACGTTTTGTCCTATCTGTTCAGCTGGTGACAGACACGTGGGCTGCTTCTGCCTTTTTGCTGTTGTGAGTCCTGCTGCCATGAACACGGGATACAAGTATCTCTTCGAGACTCTGCTTTCAATTCTTTTTTTGTTTTGTTTTGTTTTTAATTCTTTTGGCTCTGTACCCAGGAGTGGAACTGCTGGATCAGATGGTAATTCTATTTTTAATTTTTTTTTTTGAGAAAACACTGTATTGTTTTCCGCAGTGGCTGCATCATCTGACATTCCCACCAGCAGTGCACAAGGGCTCCAGTTTCTCCACATCCTGGCAACACTTGTATTTTCTGTTTTTTTGTTTTGTTTTTTTCAATAGTAATCATCCAAATGAGTGTCAGGTGTTATCTCATTGTGGTGTTGATTTGGAGGCTTTTAAAAGCTTTTTCTTTTGTCATAATGTTTTATCTGATTATAAAATAAATGCAGATAATTTACTTGTTAACAATGGAAAATAGGAAAAGTATAATAAAAATCAGTTTTTCCGAAATAATTATTGCCAACATTTGAGGTCAGTTAACCCTTCTTCTCGCTCTCACACATGTGTGCTCTCTATACTATTTTTTAAAAGACTTTATTTTTAGAGAGGAAGGGAGGCAGGCAGTGAGGGAGGGAAACATCGGTGTGAGAAACACCAATTGGTTGCCTCTCCCACGCTCCCAACAGGGGTCCTAGCCCCCAACCCAGGCATGTGCCCTGACTGAGAATTGAACTGGTGACCTTACGCTTTGTTGCTTTGCAGGAGGAATGCCCAAACCAGCGAGCCACACCAGTCAGGGCTCTCTATACTATTTTTGAAAATACAGGTCAACTTATATTTATACAATCTGATTCTGCCTTCTTCACTTGATAAAAATGTGATACCATTCCATTGGATGGTGCACACTTCTTAAGGGGAACACCGGAAACTCTCAGCCTGGGGTTTCAGCCAGCCGTCCTGGCAGGGAGGGAGGGAGGCAGGTGCTTGCTGTGGGAGAGCGTCTGATGGCAGCAGCCGTGGATCTGCTGCGGGTGGGCCAGCCAGACAGACTTGCTTTGCTTTACGCAGACAGTGCCCCTTGGCCTGCTGGGAATAGCTGACCCTTATCGCAGGCCAGGCAGTATTCTGAGTGCCTTGCGCATATCAACTCAACCTCACAACAACTCTGCGAGGAAATGCTCTTATTATCCCCCTTTTATAGACTAGGGGACCTGGACCTAAGAAATGACATACTTCCCCCAAGCGTGGGCACGTGGAGGTCAGAGCCGGGATGTGAGGTCCTGCCCCGGAGCCCAGCCTCTGACCACGCAGACCCTGTTCGGGCAGACCCTTGTTTTAGCCAAGTTCTCTCAGGTCACCCGCTCTGGGGAAGAGCGCACAGTTCTGTCACTGCAGCTCCCCATCAAATCTGCCACCACCCACATGGCACGGTGTGGTAATGTCCTCTTTACATTATGGGGTCATTGCTGTTAAGGCTTCTGAATGTGCGTCCTGGTCTTAGCTTCAGGGAAGACTGACTGCCTTCAAGACCGTCGCAAACCCCCGCCCAGAGTCGGATGGGTGCTGGGAGGCCAACACCTGCACAGGCCTGTCTTCCAGGCTGTGTACTCTGCGGGTGACATTTCTGGGATGGCCACGGGCTTAGGCTCTCTGACTGACAGCTCTCAGGAAGCTCAGGGGTGAGACCTGGTCTCTGGCTGTGCAGCTTGAGATCTGGAGCAGCTCACGAAGGGGCTGGCGTAGGAATCTGCCCTCAGGCCACAGCTCCCGGGACACATAGAAGCACATGCCTGCTGGGTGTACAGCCCAGCCCGTGGGCGCCAGCAGGAAATCCGGGGCAGCGGACGCTCCCCTTCACTGTCTTGCCTCCGCCCGCAGGATGTGGGGCAATCAAATCGGCGATGAAGGAGCGAAGGCCTTCGCAGAGGCTCTGAGCAACCACCCCAGCTTGACCAACCTGAGGTACCTGCTGCCTTCTGACACCCGCCGTCTCCAGGGCCGACCTGGTCACTCCGTGTGCCTCTCGGCTTGCCGGGGAGGAGCTGGGGGGAAGCGGGGGCTTGGCTTTCCTAGGGAGAGAGGTGTTTGTGAGCGCGTGTGATTTTTTTCTTTCTTGGCGGTTTTTGTTGACATAGAGGAGACATACAGTCAGGTCCATTCTTAAGTGTTCATCTTGGTGATCTGACACAGGCCCGCCCAATATAACCACCGCCCGAGGGAAGGCATGGGGCCTCGCCAGCCCCTCAGCCGTCTCCCTGTGCCCTTTGGGGGTGAGCAGGTGTTGTTAAGTCCGCATGAAACTGCAAGGGACACTGGGCAGCAGTTCCTGCCCCTTCCTCATTCTCAGGATGGTGCTGGGACAGAGGGGACCCTTTGTCTCTGTGCACAGACGCCCTCCTCCTGGCCTTCCTTTAGGCCTCTGGCCAAACCTCAGAGCCTCGCTGTCCCCTGTTGCTCGTATTCCTCCTGCCACTGAACCTGAGATGGTGGGGCAGTGGCAGAGCTCAGGGGGAACTTGTCCAGCTCTCACGGATGGGCACCTCAAGAATGTTAACCCCCTGAGGCAGAGCTGGCCAGGCCTCATCAGCCCCCAGTCTGCTCGGTGACCAGGTCTCAGCCATGTCCACCGTTTGCCACCTGACCTCATGCTCTGAGCATGTGCTCCGGAGCAGCAAAGCCTGGGTGGCTGTGGGTGAGGCTGCGACCTCCTGCTTCCTGCCTCAGGTCGGCCCTGGCAGGGCACCTCCAGCCAGAGGGCCTCCTGGCTGTTTTGGTTGCTGAAGGCAAAGCCTGATCTAATAACCCACCCACGCGTTTTCCTTCCTAGCCTGGCGTTCAACGGCATTTCTACCGAAGGAGGAAAGAGCCTCGCGCAAGCCCTGCATCAGAACACATCTCTGAGAATATTCTGGTAATTACCAGAGTCATTTTGAAAGGTTGGGTCGCGGGGTTTATTCCAAAGACTGCGCACAGCCAGGAATCTTAACGGAAAAGCTGCCACTCCATTGAAAAGGCTCTAGGCCTTTCCCAAAGCTCAGGCAATAATTTCCTGCTCGAGAAGGACACAGCCATTCTCAGAAGCACAGCCCGGCGCAGGAGGGGCAAGTGGGCTCAGGAGTGTGAGTTCAAGGCCTCAGCCTTCTGGGCCAAGCTGGGCCTCCGGAAAGCGACCAGGTTGGCCATGGGGCCTGTCGGGCGGAGCCGCAGAACCCGCTCAGATGTGCTTTGCGGAGTCCAGCGGTCATGCACTTGGCTCAGGATCTTCTCCCGTCTTCCTCTTAAGTTGTCTCCCTCCGCACGCAGCTGACCCCTTCCCCAGGCAGCCATGCTGGGATGTGGCTGTGGTGCTCCGGCTCCCATCACCTGTCACAGGACACCCACAGTCCTCACGCTCTCTCTGCACTCAGGGCTTCTGGCAGTGCTCTTTTTTTTTTGTTCCTTTTTCTTTTGGTCATTTTTATTTAATTTTATTCATTCGTATTTTATTTACTTGCCTGTGTAATGTATTGTTTACGGGTGAGGAAATTGTGCCACATGTCTCTGTGTCTGCCTCTTGGAGTTCAGTGCTCATGAGATATTGGCCAAGTTGATTCATGAAAATGGCATCATCAGGCAGCTTCCAACATTAGACCTGCTGGCCAGTGAGTGCATTTTTCATTCTTTTCCTCTCAAAAAATACTGTAAAAATCTTGGAAAGTAACATGCTTTTTTTAAAAAAAATTAAAAAGTAAGACACCGAAGTCTGAAAAGCGGGAAATGAAAGTACCTCCTCCCTGTGTTTTCCAAATATAACTTTTTTTTTCTAGTCTTTGAGTATATATTCTAGCCTTTCTAGCATTTGCATTCATGTTTATGCAAATACACATATTTGAATAGGATAGCATTCTTCTTACTTGCATCCTGCAAGTGGTTTTAAAAAATCTTAACCATATACCACCTATATTTTATATCTCCGTCTATGCCAGGGTTCCTCAATTTCAGCACTGTTGACATTTTGGTCAGTTGACATTTTTCATTGTGAGGGACTTGTCCTGTAGGCTAAGGGGCGCTTAGCATAATCCCTGGCCTCTACCCATCACAGACCAGTAGTCTCCCCAACTGTGACACATCAGAAAAGTCTCCAGAAATCAGTCACCACGGATCATCCGTGGGGCTGGGCTTGGAGTCTGGCTGTTTGCTGGGTTCTCAGCAACTGTCAGCTGCCTAAGCTGGAGACACCTGGGCTGGGATCCCACTTCTGTGAACTCATTTAAAACACGTGCCGGGTGGGGCTGTCCGAGTCAGTGCTTCCTCTCCTTTCTAGGCTCACCAAAAATGAACTCGATGACGAAGTGGCAGAGAGCCTGGCAGAGATGTTGAAAGTCAACCAGACGTTGAAACATTTATGGTAAGTCAGAGGCCCTTAGAATCTCAGCCTGTGCTATTTTTTAAAAATATTGATTTAAAACGCACCTGCCATACAATTCACCGCTTTAACGCGTGCAGCTCACTAGTTTTTAGTATATTCACAAGGTTGTGCAAACCATCACTACTATCTGATTTTAGAACAGTTTTATCTACCCACCTCTCTGACCCCCAAACCTGTATGCATTAACAGTCACCCCCTGTCCTTTCCCTCCCCCAGTCCCAGACAAACCACTAATCTACCTTTAGTGTCTATGTATTTGCCTGTTCTGGGCATTTCACAGACATGGAATCAAACCATATGTGACTTTTTGTCTCTGCTCTTTCACTAGTATAAGTTTGGAAGGCTCATCTCTATTCTAGCATGTATCAAGGATACTTCACTGCTTTTTATGGGTGAATGATATTCCACTGTGTGGGTATTCCACGTTTTATATGTCCGTTCATATGTGGTGGACATTGGGTTGTTTCTACTTTTGACTATTATGGATTCTGCTGCTGTGAACATTCGTGTACGTGGTTGTGTGTGAACATATGTTTTCATTTCCCTTGGGGGTATATGCATACGTAGGAACAGAATTGCTGGGTCATGTGGTTCCTCACTGTTCACATTTGAGGGATTGTCAGACTGTGTTTCAAAGCATTGCTCTACCTGACATTCCCACCAGTAAAGTATGAGGGTTCCCATTTCTCCAAATTCTCTCCAACGCGTGTTACTGTCCAGCTGTTTGAATCATGCCACCCCAGTGGGAGTGAAGTGCCACCTCACTGTGCTTTTGATCCACAATTCCCTGATAACTAACAATGTTGGGCATCTTTCCATGTTGCTGTTTGGCCGTTTGTGTATCTTCTTTGGAGAAATGTCTCCACATCCTTTGCCCACTTTTAAATTGGGTTACTTGCCTTTTTATTGCTGAGTTGTTAGAGTTCTTTATATATTCTGGGTACCAGACATTTATTCGATATATGATTTGCAAATATATTCTCTCTGTGGGGTTTTTCACTTTTTTTAAATTTTTTTCATTTTAAGTTTTTAATAGAAGATGACTTTATTCCTGTATCTTCTCATGTGTTTCTTCCTTGTGTGGCCCTTTTTCTTGCCTCCTTGGCAAGATCTGGCTTCACGTTCAAGGATCTGTCTGCAGTCATTGCCCAGCTTTTGTCTAGTGGCAGGCACCGTGCTGGGGTGAATGCCCACAGGAGCAGGTGAAGCGCCGTTAGCGTTCTCCCACTGCTCCCAGTCGGTGTAGACAACACAGTTCTTCTTATAAACCTGGGCTGCATTGCCTGAACTCCCTCACCCTTTCGGACGGGCATCAGCCGAACATCACACTCTGTCTCAGCTCTCCGGAAAGAAGAGAGGACACGATCTTCCTGCGGGTGCGGGAAGGGGCACTGACGCACCTTTTACCGCTCGTGCTGCGGTCGGACGTCACAAAGGGAGTGAACTTCATTTTGACCGCTGGCTCTTCCGCGATGGCCACCAAAGGGAAGAGACCCACATGCTGCTTCTGGTTTTTCACTTTCCTGAGAGTGACCTTTGAAACACAGAAGTAATATGATGAAGTCCGATTTATCTATTTTTTCTTTGGCAGCTGTGCTATAGGTATCTTACTGAGAAATCATTTCTCTGTCCGAGGTTACAAAGACTTACACTGAAGTCTTCCTTGAAGTGTCACATTTTGCTCTTTGATCCATTTGGAGTTCATTGTTGTGCACGGTAGGAGGTCTAAGGGTGCAGCTTAGATCCAGCTGTCTCGACACCACTTGTTAAAAAGACTACCCTCCCCTTTTGAATGGCCCTGGCACTTTTGTCAAAAAATCAATTGATCATAAACGTATGGGTTTTTTGGTTTATAGCAGTCCCTCGCTATATTGCGGTTCACTTATCGCGGCCTCACTGTATTGTGAGATTGTAAAAAATATTGTATTTAATTATTTATCGTGGATTTTTCGCTGTATCGTAGGATTTTGCGGTACTGTAGACGTATGTTGTTAAAGTGACGTAGGTTTAAGAATGTGGAATAAATGTAAGGTTCCTACTTCGCGGGGGGCGGGTGTCTAGAATGTAATACCCGCGATAAGTGAGTGAATACTGTATTTCTGGACGTTCTATTCTAGTCTGTTGGTCAGTATGTTTATGCTGAGCCAGAAACACACTGTCCTGATTACTGTAACTTTGCAGTAAGTTTTGAAATCAAGAAGTGTAAGTCTTCCAACTTTGTTCTTCATTCTCAAGATTGTTGTGGCTATTCTGGGTCCCTTGCATTTCCGTGTGAATTTTACATCACCGTATCAATTTCTGTAAAAGGAAAAAAAAGAAAGAAAAAAAAAAAGGCGGACTGTGCTACTTCTACCTCTTTTTGTTTCGTTGTTTTCTGGCCTGTAGATTTTCCTTAATGCCCTTTCCTGGGGGCCAGGCCCGCTCCTCCAGGAAGCACAGAGCTAGAACGGGACTAGAGAGCGAGTCTCGGCTGCTCTGTGCACACACAGCGGGCCTGGGCCTCTGAGCCCTGCTGGGCTTTTCAGTGCTCCTCCTCCCTGGCCTCTTGCCAGGTCTTGGCTGCAGGCACCTCAGCCTGGCCCCCTGGAAGGCCAGGGGTAGCGGCCACAAAGGAAGTGACTAGAAAACAGAACTCTGTGCCCACTTCCAGATTTCTATTTTTGTGCCTTTTGCAAAAATGTCGTTTCTTCCCAGAAGAAGGTCATTGCCTCTGCCCCTGAGCCCAGGGGTCCCAGCCTTTGGGAGGTGTGGCTGGGAACACAGCCACCATAGCCCTGTGTGTGTGCACGCAGTAATGGTGACGAGGTCCCTTCTCCTGGGCACCACGGCGCAGATTGTGACATCTGCTCCGTGCACATCATCCTGCTGAAACTGCACACACCCGGGGTAGGGAGGTTCTCTCAAGAGTTATTCCTGTTTAACAGATTAGGCAACTGGGGCACGGAGAGCTGTAGTTTATTTCTCCAAGGATCTGTAGCTGAAAAGTGGGGAGTGTGTATATGTATAAGAAAGGCTTTTAACCACTGTGCTCTACTGCTTCGCCCTTAATTTCTATAATCTCACTGATCACAACAGCACAGGCCCTTATCTTCCTGGTAGGGCTGCTTTCTGGGTCCTTCAGGGACCAGGACTTGGAAGGGTCAAGTTCAGTGGTAGCCAGCAGTGAGGAGTGAGCCTGCGATGAAGGGCAGACACATCACTGCCTTGCGCTGCATTGATCTCGGGCTGGGGCTGTCAGCAGAGCTGCTGGGGGTGGGGGTGGGGGCAGGGAGGGGGTCACCGCAGGGATTGCCGGGGCTTCCAGCTTGGATCGCTGCTACCCAGCATAATGGGGCTACTCTCAGCGGCCCCATGGTTGCTGCTTTTCCACGGGGCCCGTGACTGGCATCAGGAGAACGGCTGCTCCGTTTTCCCTGCTCAGATGTTGGGGAGGACATGGTCCCTTCTTAGAAACCTTTGTTTCCCCCAAAGGAGAGAATGGCCGCTGGTAGCTCCTTCACTAACTGCCCGGAGGGAGACCTGGCAGCCTCTCCCCTGATGCATTTCTTAGAATTTGCTGTGGTCCCCAAACATTTCCAAGTGGGCTCCTCCACACTGAAAAATGTCAGGCACACACACATATGCATGTTCATGTACTAAACTCTCTGTGAACACACAGATATATTATGCTCACTATAAAGAGTGCAGAAAAATTAAACATTTTAAAGGCTGCCCTTCTCTCTGGTGGATTGGCTCTAGACAACCTTAGCCGGAGTAGAAGTCCCGCGGACTCAGTCCTCGCCCCCCTTCCTGCCCCCACCCCCGTCTGTCTCTTATCCCACCATCCTATCACACCGGCCCCTACTGAAGGGGGTGGATTTCATTCAGTACTGTGTCTTTGATCCAAAGCATATGTTTGCCTTACAGGCTAATCCAGAACCAGATCACAGGCAAGGGCCTCGCCCAGCTAGCAGACGCGTTACAGAAGAACACTGGCATCATGGAAATTTGGTAAGACACACTCACTGCTAACGATGACAGTGACTGTAGTCAGCACAGGGATGGGGCTGGGGGGCAGTTCCCATTCATTCCCAGCCGCCCTCACCCCTGCGATCCCTTCCCTAGAACGAATGCATTTCCTGCTGATTCTGTTGGTATTTATCACACTCCATCACAACAGCTCTCTGTGAGGCTGTCTCCTCCAGACTGTGAGCTCCTGGAGGGTAGGGCCTGCGTCCTGGTCACTGCTGTGTCTTCGTTCATTTGTCGATAACCCAGCGCTTGAGTGCCAGGCACTTTGTTGGCCCTGAAAATCCAGCGGTGAACAAAATGGACCTGCCCTTGTGGCTTTACCATGAAGTGAGGGTGACGCGGAGGAGAAACATCATTCAGTAGTTATTTGATGACAGTCCTGATGCGTGCTATCAAGGGAAAAGCTGAGAAGGGATCCTGTATAGGTGAGAGTTCAGGGAAGTTCTCCTTAAGGAAGTGGCATTTAAACTAAGCCACAAAAGATGACTAGGACTTAGTCAGCTGAGGCAGGAGGGAGAGTGTTCCGCCTAGTGGGGGAGCAGCATATGCAAAAGCCCTGAGGCAGGGAGGAGCAGATGTCGGGAAGCTGATGCACCCTGGGGCTCAGACAATGTGGGAGAGGCGTCAACAGGAGGCGCAGGATATCCAGCGTCACTGACGGGTCTGAAGCACAGAAAGATGTGATGGGATTTGCGTTGTAGAAAGAGCACTCTGGTTCCTCTAGGAAAGTGGCTTTGAGGACGCCAGAGGACACGGAAAGGGACAGTGAGGAGGACTCTGCAGCGAGCCAGAGAAGGCACAGTGGGTGCTCAGACCAGGATCGAGGTGATGAAGATATGGAGAGTTTCCAGGGAGCCCTCTAGGGATGTTCAGGGAATAAAACAGAACTGGGTGATGCACAGAACATGAAGATGAGGAGGAAGGTGGCCGAGGCACACCTGGATGAAGAGTGGTACAAGTCACCGAGCTGGGGAGCCCTGGTGCGGGGCGGCCACCCTGAGGTGTCTGGGGGACATCCAGTGAAGATGTCAAGGAGGGAAGTGGCCCCACAGGGCCGAGGCCTGGGCTGCAGGTCACTGACATACGGGTGAGGCCACGGCGTGGATGGGGCCGGGGAAAGGACCTGTCCCCAAGCTTGGAGATAATCCATTATCTAGAAATCACATGGAAAACATGAGGTGGAGACGCCAGATACATGAGAGGGCCTAATATCAAGCCAAAGGGAGCCGGTGTTTCCAGAAGGAGAAAGAGGACAGGACACCCAAACACCTGTGAAGGTCCAGAAGGACAAGCTGTGAAAAATGTCATTAAATTCAAGTTCAGGGAAGCTATCAGGGACCTTAGTGAGACCTAGCTCACAGAGCGATGGTAGCTGAAAAGGATTCACGTTAGCATCAAACATGTGGCTGGAGCGGGTTCCTTCATCCCCGCGTGGCGTGAAGCACAGGGTCGTTAGGAACACCGAGCGTACAGCAGTCCCTGACATTTTACTTGTTTTTCTTGTTTTTTCTTTCCAACAGCCTGAATGGAAACTTGATAGAGCCTGAGGAGGCCAAAGGCTTTGAGGATGAAAAGCGGCTCGTCTGTTTCTGAGAGGATGCTCTCCTGCCCCAGCGGCTTGGCCCGGGAGGCGCTCTAGCGGCAGCCGCCACGCTGTGCGGTCACCTGGTCTTAGGCTCTGCTGCGATGGGGCCGCGGGAGCCCGCTGCTGCCTTCGTGAAGCCAGCCACCCTCCCTGCAGACGCGCTGGGGCGCAAACTCCTGGCATTGCTGTTGCCCGTTTACGGGGAAGGGTGGGCTTGGGGAGACATTTTAGTTGCTGCAAACATGCAGAGCTGTGACCGCATATTCACAATCACTTTAATCTGAAACTAGAGGAATAAGACTGCGCTCATACAAACACTGCCCCGAGGACCAGCAGGAGTGAGCCGGCCACTGCTGTCGGCCTCAAACAGTCAAGCATGTGGTGCAAAAGTTGGCGCCGAGTTTCTTGGAGGAAAGATGCTCAGCAAACAAGAAGTGTTTTTTGCCGGGTACAGTCTTCTTGCTCAGTACCGCCCCCCTCCGCCCACCGTGTTGCTGTTATTCCCACTTCACAGCTGTAGATTCTGAGCTGCGCACAGGATGGGGAGGTAGCTGGTGTCAAGGAACGGACTTGTCACAGGCTTCTGTTTTAGTCCTGGGGTCTCACTGCCAACGAAGACCCCTGGCTGCCCCCTTAGCAGGTCTAAGGGAAAGTACGGTGCCTTCATGAGGCCAAGTTGCCACTTGGGGCTTGTGCACGGCCGCCCTCCGAGAGCAGTGAGGTGTGGCTCGCTTACCTCTGTGGTCCTGGCCTCTACACAGAGGCTTCTCTCTCTCTCTCCCCATCCTGAGCAAGGCTCCTCCTGACCCCGTGAAGTTGTGAGGGTGACCCAGTGGGAGCCAAGGCTTGGGGAGCTGCGGAGAACCCGGCTAGCAGCATGACAGAACGACCGCCATGGCGGGCACATGGTGGATGCTGCTTGGGGGCTGGGGTGGGGACAGGACCGGGTAACGCGTTCTTTTACCAGTTCATTTGCTAATAAAATACTGAGCACACTCACTGTTGGTAACGGCCTAAACCTGGTAAGCACGCTGTTTCCCAAGCTGAGCCCCACGCTGCCTCCCTTCAGAGCGCACCGGGCGGGGCCTGGGGTGGCGGGCCGTCGTGGGAGAGTCTGTGAAGGAGGGTCAGAGGCCTCATCATTTCAGTCCTTCATCGGCCTCTCCACCTTCCAAGGGACAAAAAACAGCCGAGGAAGCCACGGAGGACTCTTCATCTGACCTCTGAATCCAAACAGGTTGCTTCGCAGAGGAGATGAGCAGAGGCAGGGGTGACTGGGGCTATGCTAGCATGGGCCGAATGTCACCCCACCCCCACCCCACTGTGCCGTGGCAGGTCCGGCAGGCCCGGCTCGGTGTCTGCTACCTTCCTCGGCTGTCCTGCTGAGCGGAGGACCCAGGCGGGCCGGTCACTCACTGTGGCAGGAGGTGCCAAGCTGCTCGTGGTGGAAAGTGAGAGGGGAAGAGGCCAGGGTGCCTCCGGTGGCACCTTTGAGCTCTCAGGGGTGCAGCCTGCGTGGTACAGCAGCCCCGATAGGGCGGGTGCAGATCAAGAAGTTACCCTGAAAGTCACAGGGAAAGTCCTGTGCGGTCACTCAGCACATGGTGGCCACCCCTGTAAGGCGCTGCTTAGGTGGGTCCACCCACCCCTTCCTTCTCCCCAGATCTGTGTGGTCTCCTGACAGTCAGCCCTGGAAGCAGTAACTCTCCCCACCAGAGACGGGGCAGCAAGGACACCCAGAAAGCACCAGGGAAGGTCGGGGCGCCGGGGGCAAACTTCACACGTACAGTGAGAGAACCATATTTCTCAGTCGGCAACTTCTTATGTGATGAAACCGCTCACTCTTAACTGTTGAGAGTTGACAATTTACCCAGAAACTACCAAAGATGACTGCTTTTAGGGACTGTCAATATGTGCGCGGTGTTGCCTTCAATTCTGTTGGGAAATACTTTAGTCTTCTAGATGGTGAATGATAGATTTTTCTACTTCTCTTATAAAAGTGAACTCGGGGCCCCTAATTTGCAGGAAAGCTCCATTCCTCACAGGTGAGCTTCTGGGCAGAGATGTTGGGACTTTTCTTAGACAAGGAAAAGATGATTGGCCTGGCCGGATCGCTCAGGCAGCTGCAGTGCGGTCCCGATACCCCGAGGCTTTGGGTTTGATTCCCGGTGAGAGCACTTACAGCCGTCCAACACTGAATGCATCCATAAGTGGAACAACAAATCAAAGCCTCTCAAATCAATAAATTAAAAAGACAATTGAAAATTGAAAAAAAAACAAAAAATGCACAAACTTGGGATGTAACTATTTCTTTTCACAGGATGTCTGGGTTGATTTTGGGAAAGAAATCACAGCTCCCACATTTCAGGCCTGCATTTTTGGCTGACTTTGAACTTATTTAAAAAGCCACGTCAAGTCGCTGTGTGGCTGTGGGCCAGGTTCCAAGTCTGCTGGAATCTCAGTTTCTTCCTTGGGAAATGGGAATCCGAGGGTGCTGACTCAGAGGTGGGTGCGAAGAGGAAACGGGCGGACGGGGGCAGTCAGCACAGTGCCCGGCACCGGGTTGCTCCTCAACTGGCCTGGTCATTGTGTAACCAGGGCCCCTCCTTCCTGCTCCCAGTGCAGCCCCCAGGCCGTTCTCATCTCCCTCTTAGGCTTAGGGAACTTCCTGGCAAGGGCAAATATGGGACTGGAAGTTCTCAAAGTCAAGTCCAAAGTGATTCAACATCAAACTTCCTGCAGTTGCCTAGCTTGGTCTGTGAAAAGCACAGGTGTTCATGTCCATCATTAGTTTCCATCATTATTATCAAGGAGCCCCACCAGGGAAATGTCACTCACTGACCCAGGGAGGCACATCCATGGCTCTGTGGCAAGGCAGGGAGCCGGCCCTGCCACGCAAAGCCGGGCCCACGGGCCTCTGCCAGGTGCCGCTGCACCTCCTGAACTGGGAAGGAGCACTTGGCTCATTCATATTTTGGTCCACTTCCAGGCACACATCTGTTTCCAATAACTAATTACTCACTTAAAAAAACAAAACAAAAAAAAACACCCAACAACAACAAAACAAATGAACCTTGTGCTGGAGCTCCAAGGCAGAACCATGACCGTTATCCCAGGTGCACAGGGAGGAATTTAAACCAAAGTGACTGAGATCTGCGTCACCACACAGATGGGCTTGTGCAGAGCCGTGGGCCCAGGGGCCACCCCAGAACGACTCTGTGGGCCGTAGAACGCAATGAGCTGCACCCAAGTCCAGCTTTAACCTTTTAGAGGCACTCAGCACTGAAAAGGTTGTGGGCCCCCAGTGATCCATAATAAAAATATTTTTAAAAGATTAAACAATAGTAAATTATAAAATAACACAAGTGCCATGATGTTAAACAGATTTCTGGTTTTTCCCATGACAACCTGGGTGCTTTTCTGGGCAAATATGACACTATCTCAAAAATTTTTTCTGGATTTTTTTCTCTCTCAGTGCTTTGTTAAAAAAGCAATATCACAATATGGAAATTTAAAAATAATGTTTATAACAACACACATTCCTAACACAGCTACTTTAATTTTTGCACGTCATCTTCTCATGTTTTGCCTCCTTTTACGACTTTTCCCCCCAATTTTAAAAATTGCGGTCAAATACACAGAACGTAGAACTTAACATCGTAACCACTGTTAAGTGGATGGTCCAATGGTATTCATACGCGCACGTTGTGGTGCGGCCATCACCACCGCCTGCCTCCAGAGCTCCCTTCTGTAAAAGCGAAACTCTGTCCCCATTGGGTAACTACGCGTTCCCACCCCCTGCCCCCCAGCCCCTGGCAACAGCTCTTCTACTATCTTCCTGTGATTTTGACTACTTCGAGGCCTTCATGTATGTGGAATCATGGAGTATTTCTCTTTTGCGTCTGGCTTACTTCTTTTCCAACCTACGGTAGCCCATAGGGTTTAGGGGCGTCGTAAGGGGTTGGGAAGCAGGTGGAGCGAGAGGACAGTGTAACATGAAGCCAGCAGCATCTCCTTGGAAGGGGAATAATGTCCCCACACAGGTTAGAGCTGAGACTGGTGGTGGCAGTTACCACAGCCCAGCTGCAGGGAAGAATGAATGACCCGGGAGTGCGCATCTCTCTAAAGAGATCCTGTGCTGGGAAACCTCTGAGTGGCATGAATGTCAGTATCTTCAAAACCAGTTTTCCTTGGTTTAAAAGTGTACACAACTGTGTGTGGGCCCTTGCTTTGCCTAAACAAACTCAGCCTGACTGAACGCATTCACACTGGGTCCGATGGAAACTTCTTCTTCAGCAAGTTGGAATGACCTCATGAATAAGGAAGCTGAGACCCAGTGAGTACAGATATGTACTCTGTCATACGTAAGTAATCAGGATGGATATAAACATGGAACAAAACAAAGGGCAAACCCTTCAGGAAAAGGAGTTGGCACATGTAGAAAGTTGACAATATCTAAGATTTTTGAGCTCTTGGTTCAATTTCCCGACTCTGCCAGTGAGGAAACTGGTGTTGCGGAGCAAAAGCATGCCCAAGTCCACGCACCCTATTCCCGGTGCAACAAGAACTAGAACACGGGCCTTCCGGCTGGTTTTATCTCCCCTGTCCTGATTGAGTTTGTGACCTTCTGTCCATTCTGCAACTGACCTTTCTGCTACGTCTGTTAAACCCGGTCCTAACCCACTAGGGCAGGTTATACAAAATGACACCTCTCCCTAAGGACACACACGGGGTCTCTTTAGTGTCCCTGGGATTCTTTGGGAAGCCTGATCTTTAAGCCTAGGCCCGTGGTGCCAGAAGTTAGAGGGCTCTGGAGTCACGTTTACAAGCCTCACTGACTGAGTCCCAAGGACAGGAACACCTGTAGAACCCAGTGCTCTGACCACAGAGCCTGCAGCTTCATCTCTGGCCACACCGCCTTCGCCCCCGACCACAGGACTGACCAAAGGAGGTAGGAGCATTCCGGAAAGCTGGAGGTCCTACTTGGATGGTTTTCATCACAAGAGGGCAGCACTTGCCCACCAATGATCCCTGTGTAAGGGGCCCGAAGGAGTCAGGGGCCCTGGTCAGGAAAGGACAGTGTTTCATTTAAATAAGAGTACAAGGGGTTAAAAGCAATTTCATCTTAAGCACACTCATCCCTGAGTTCAGACACATTGGTAAGTAGGGAGAGTTGGCCCCAAGGCACCATGAACAGCATGATTACCGAAGGTTCTCTGGGTGCTGAGGATGTGGGTTCAAATCTCAGTGCTACCAGTACCTGGGCAAGTGACTTAAGAGTTTTCTGTGAGCAAGTTTCCCGCCCATCATGATAGAGCTCCCCTTGCGGGGTTGTTTGATTATGAGGAGGAGTAAATAAATACAGATGAAGCACTTAAAACGTGACCAGTTTTGGTCTGTGTGCGGGAACTCTGCTAACGTTATAAAAAATGTTTGTGAAAGGGGAAGTCTGTCCCAACACGAACGCTGCTGCCTCAAGTGTTCTGGGGCCAGAGCCTTCAGAGAGGAATTTCCATGACCAGTCCCCGGCCACTGCCACCAGGGTTACGGGCAGGACTTGGGGGGCGACCGAGTTTGCCTTTGCTCCTGTCCCACTTCCCTTTCTCACTTCCTGCTTACTGTACCCTCACATCCCCTCCGAGAGCCCCAGGCACGTCCCGAATCCCCCTTCTGGGACAGAACCCGGCTTCTGGCTCCACCCCTGCCTGGGCGCCCATTTCACCACAAACCGCTACCAAGCTCAGTGAGATATTAGGGCAGTGATGGCAGTGATTCAGAATAAATGCAACTGTCTGAGAGGCTGGCCCCTGACAGATGGCGTACGTGTCAGAACAGGAGCCAGCTGGTCAGACACATGAACCCAGAGAAACTTCGTGTCTCCTCAGCCATCTCCCTCCCAGTCCCAGAATAATTCCAGAACATGGTTGGCTCCTCTGACAGGGTTTGTTCCTTGCAATGCCCTAAGCAGCCTACGGAGTGGGAGAAGATGTTTGCAAATGATATATCCAATAAAGGTTTAACATCCAAAGTTTATGAAGAACTCATACAACTCAACATCAAAAAACCAAATGATCTGATTTAAAAATGGGCAAAGGACCCTAAGGGACACTTCTCCAAAGAGATGGCCCACAGGCACATGAAAAGGTGCTCCACGTCACTAATCATCAGAGAAATGCAAATTAAAACCACAATGTGATATCACCTCATCCCTGTCAGAGTGGCCGTCATCAATAAATCAGCAAACACCAAGTGCTGGCGAGGATGTGGAGAAAGGGAAGCCCTCGGACATTGTTGGTGGGAATGCAGACTAGGGCAGCCACTGTTGAAAGCAATATAGAGATGCCTTAAAAAATTAAAAATAGAACTGCCCTATGACCCAGCAATCCCACTCTGGGAATTATCTGAAGAATATAAAACCCCTAACTCGAAAAGACACATGCTCCCCGCGGTCACTGAAGCATTACTTACAGTAGTGAAGGTAGGGAAGCAGGCGAGCTGCCCACTCATAGGTGGAGGAATAAGGAAGATGGGATTATGTATGTACACATGCACACAATGAAATACATTTTTTCTAAATGTAGAAACATTTGTCAGGATTGTGACTTACTTTCAATTCCTTTCATGTTCAAAAAGAAAAAGTATTGAGCAAGAAGCATCTGCCACTTCCCCAACTCCCTCTCCTCGGGAGGGAGGCTCCAAGGGCCCATCCTCACTGAAGGGAAGGGAAGGCGTCAGGGACGCCAAGAGATTATTCAATTTGATCACGAGACAATCCTGGGAGGGCTCGCAACATTCCACACCCTCTTTTAATCACTTCTGTGTTACATAGTCATTGTTTTTTCACTCCTCACCTAACCCTGTCGGGGGAGGAAAGTGCACTACAGGTTCAAGGTGATGGGCCTGCCGCCAGGCAACAAGGGGACAGCAGATATTCCCAGGGGCGGTCTGGCTCCAGAGCGTGCGTAACCGCGCCCCTATAAGACATAGAGGGATAACCCACAGATGGGGAGAGACAAGGGGCCCTGCATGGGACGGATTTGGGAGAGAGGCTGGGGGAAAAGAAACTGAGAGAAATGAGGAAGAGGTTTTCATCTTCCCTGAAATTTTTACTATGAAAAATTTAAATGCACACAGAACTGGAAACACAATGAACATTCATACCCTACATCTGTTAACGAGTATCACCATTTTACCATACTCGTTTTATCTTTCTCACTAGATATTTTCAATGTTTTTTTTTATTGTTGTTGTTGTGGCATTTAAAAGCAAGTTATATACATCCTGAAACTTTATCTCAGTATTTCGGCATGCACCTGCTAAGAAAATAGGTAATTGCCTACAAAACCTAGTTTAGGATGCATTGATAAATATTTCATTCTCATACATATACACAGGTACGAAGAGTAATTAACAAATAACATTGTCAACTGTAGCTCAATAAAGCTGACATTTGCACAGAGAAGGAAAACCAGTATGCCTTTCCTTATGAGCTGGGCGAGCCTCTGCACTAAGGGCTGTAGACATTTTCTCTCATTTAATCCTCACAACAACCCTGTGAAGGAGTCTGTGGCAAGTCTCTCCATTTTCTACATGAAGAAACTGAAGTGCCCAGGATCACACAACGAATGAGCAGAAGTGACAGTATTCGAACCCGGGCACTCGGGCTCTCGGCCACCACAGCAGTCCTCAGGCCACTGTCGTCACTCGGCCGAGCAATGGGAGACGGCCTTCTGCTCCTAAGGGCGATTCAGCGTGACCCGATAAAGCAGAGGTTCAAGGAAAGGCAGGCAGAGCTGGACTTGTAACTTAATCCTTTACTTGTGTTATTTGACATAAGGGTGAATCTGAGTTTAGCCTTTTAAAGACTGCTTTCATTGTAGTACAGATTTGGTTATAAATCTGCAGGACTTTGAGGAATCGGATCCATTAAACCCCAGGTAAAGAGGACATCTTACTTTGGGCCATAAGCTAAAACATCATGGCTACAGTGGTTTGCAGAAATGAAGGAGTCCCTTCTTTAAATGCCAATCCTACTATGCTAAATTGATGATGTATTGGTAAATATTTCACTGTTATATATAGACCCAAAATAGAATTTTAAAACAAAATCACGATTTTCATTATACTCAGCACTGATAATATAACTTAATTGAGGGGTTAGAAAAACCACCTCCTAGCTGGACTCTTTTATCAAACGTGTGACTAAGAGGCTGTCTGTGAATGACTTGCCTACACTGTGCGTGAGTACCGTGACAGGTGCAGTGGATCACTGCAGCAAGTGCTCCCCAAGAAATGACATTGCCCTCTGCCCGTGTGACCTGCACTGGATAATGGTACATGAGCACAGCAGGAGCCTTTGCAATACGAGAGGGCTTACCTTTCCTAGTTGCTGAGAACCCTGGGCTACCAAGTGACTAATCCCAGGCAGATCTGTTAGACACACGCAACCCAGCTGGCCACCAGCACTGACCTCCAGCCCAGTGAGGCGACGCCAGGCCCGTTGGCCCCCAGCAGGCCCACCTGACGCTTGCAGCCGTGTGGACAAGCACAGGCAACGGCCTGCGTTTCTGACTCACAGAACTGTGAGTTAATACTGTGGGTTTAAGCCAGTACATTCTGAGGTGGTTACCCAGCAAAGGATAATTGAAATGGTACCTCAAAATGAAGGAAGGCTAATCGCTGTAATAAATGGACTCCTAAATACACAATGGCTTAAATACAATAGAAGTTTATCTACTGCTCATATAATCAGTTCAAGGTTTCAGGTTGGTGGCAGGTGACTCTGTTGCATGCAGTCACTCAGGGACCCAGGCTGTTTTTGCCACCGTTAATGTTTAGTTTCCAAGCTCACCGTAGGCCACATAAAGCAGATGGTGGAGGCAGAGGGAGCACAGAGAATAGCAAATGGGAAGTTCTACTGGGCCCGGTCAAAAAATAGGACATACGCCTTCCATTCACATTTCATGGGTAAAATCCAGTCACATGACCAGGCTGAACGACAGTGAAGAAGTCTAGTTTTGGGCCTAGGAAGAGGAGTAAAAAGTCTGGTAAACAGTTCGAGGCTATAGAATTGGACTGACTTGTTAGGAAATAAAAACCATGTCTGTGACATTCAGCCTGGCACAGTGGGGACACAGGCTGGGGGTTAGAAAGATCTGGGTAGGATTTTGGTTCCACACTTATTAACTACAAACCAAGCAAATGACCTACTCTGTGTGTATCTTCACTCCTTCATCTACAAAACGGGAATGACTGTCTTGAGTGGTTATGGAGAGGATTAAATGCCAAGAGTGTGGCACGTGATAGCGCCATCTGACAAATGGTAGCGAACAGCATTATGACTGTAACTAAACTGAATGGGGTGAGGAATCAGAGTATGAGAGGAGATGAGGAACACTAAGCCATCCAGGTGGTGGTCTAACTCATGGCACATCCAACTGAAAATCCGAAACATCCAACTCAAACCCGCATTGTCACAAAGGGAGGGGACTTATTAGCAGAGACAGAGAGGATAGCCGTCAGCATGAAAGGAAGACCTCCTGAACTGGAACCTCTGCCAGGACTTCAGTGATTCAAATGCTTTTCTTCATATTACATGCTGTTTTTGCACCTTTGCTTCATGTTCTCCAATACAGACACAACTCTGCATGTTTCAACAGCCTCCAGAATTACTAATTTTTAAATGTGTGATGTTATTGTGGTGTGGACAGAAAAGGGGTTCTATGGTGATCTGACCATCACTTCCTAACTGGGCAGGTCTTGGTGGGCCGCCATACCCCAGGCATGTAACTTGTTTAGTAAAAGGTTTATCTTTGCCTTTAGCAAGCCCTGCCCGTTGCTCCTGTGTATCTAGATTAACATACCTTTGCAATAAGCATAACCATCCTCAAGAAAGCATATAATTTTGTTAGTTATCCAAATCCCCACCTTGCTTCCTCCCAACCTCGTGTAACCTTTCTTACTCTTATAAAAATTATCTACAGGTTTGGACATCGTTATATTTTGTAAAAGTCTCTATTTTTTACATACAGATACTGAAGCACTTATGGATGAAATTCTATCACGGTTTTGCTTTAAAATAGTGCCTTTTAAAGATACTTGGGGAAGGGATGTGGAGAACACAGATGGCATGCATTGGTCATGAGCTGACAACTGCTGACGTTAGTGGGTCATATGTGGGAGTCCACTATAGTGTTCTGTTTTTATATACATTGGAGAATTTCCACTAAACACACACACAAAAGTCCAAGACTGATCTCCTTTTGGCTTACAAGTTCAAGACAGATGAACCTGACTGGCCCATCTTATATACAGTGGTCCCTCTCTATATCATGGTTCACTTACCGCGGCCTCACTGTACTGCGGGATTTTTAAAAATACTATATTTAATTATTTATCATGAATTTTTCACTATATTGCTGGATTTTGCAGTACTGTACAGTAAATACTAAAATGTAAGGTTCCTACTTCACAGATTTTCACTTATCACGGGGGGGTGGGTGGGGTGTCTAGAACATAATACCCACGGTAAGTGAGGGATCACTGTAGTCCAGACTGTAAAACTCCCCTAGAAGACTACCCAGAGCAGTAACATGTGAAAAAATGGTTACATCTGCCTCACTTGTGGATTCGCCTAAGTCCTGCACTGAACTTTCCTGTTTATTCTCTTTCCTTTCCCTCCTGGCTCTTCCATCTTCTAACATGTTTTCTAACACGTCAACTTCTAATCCTGGTTACATTTAAGATCTTTGTCTCATTGTTCAGGACGTCTCAAATCCTGTCCTGGACCATATCATCTTGACCTCTCTCGAACAGTTGTTCTTTGATGGGTCTAGAGATGCAAACACTTGGTATTATAACCCAAAAGGTCACTGGGAAATTATCTCATTTGAGTCCCAGAGACTAAGAACTAGAAGCCTCTAAGTAGTTATAAAGGAGATCCAAGGGGAAACTGTAGTATCCAAATTCCAGTGATGCCCTCAGCCCAATAAGGTGAATGCTCTCTAGTGCAAAGACAGGAACAAACCTTGCAAAGGGACAGAGGTTGTGCTAGAAATCCAGTCACTGTTTCTGCAATTATAAAATATTACTCAGAATAACAAAATTACCAGGTGGTACTTAAAACTTCTCCCGTCTGATCTGCCTATACCTGGCTCCCTCTCGCTTGATCCCACTGAACCCCCTTTTCATTTTCTCTTTGAAAAAACGTAAGGAATTGATTGAAAAGTATTCTGTTGTTATTCACATACTCATTCAGTCCACATAAAATTCAAGTCATTTAAAAAAAAAAAAACCTTTTCTTGCTAAAATCAATCCAGGAGAAAAAGTAAACTGTTAGTGTGACTAATGCCTTTGTTATTAGGTTAAAAACCTTATGGTATGATATAAATTTTAGGTTTATAAATACAGAGGTTCATGGCATATCAAAATTAGTTATACTAGAAAACAGTTCGTGTAATATTCCTGATCATATCCCTTTGGAAAACTGGAATAACTTTAGTTAAAAACAGCTCTAGGTTTTCTCACTGATTTACCATCATGTAAAAATGTTAGTGCCAAGTGCTAGTTTGTACAAGACTTAAATTTTATGTTTTTATCATTTAAACTCCCTAAATCTCTCTCATTGGTTTCATGGGTCAGGTTGATTTAATCATGCATAATTCTTATCATGCTATAAACCATAAAGACTTAATATGTAACTTAAATTGTAGTTTCCAGATCCACAGTTAAGAACTGGGTTAATATTAAGAACTTAGGTTAATACAAAATTTAGTTAAATTAATAAATAATCTTCAGATGTCTTGACAATTTATAAGGAAAAAAAATAACAAAACCCTGGTCACCTAACATGGTTTTAATTCATCCTTGCCTCTTATTTTTATATATTATAGAATGACAAAAAAAAAAATAATTGCAAATGACTTTGGACATTTATTTATTTTTGCCACCTTAAATCTATAAAAGATACAAAATGTGTAGCCACGAAGAAAAACATTTAAACAGGTTTTGGTTTTATATATTCTAGTTCTGTGTTTGGATGAAATAAAATGGGTCATTTTGGCTAAGGTAATTACTACTAAAATGGCTGAGACCACTTAGCATAGTTACAAAATAATACATGGACATGATTTATCAGTTAGGGGAATTGTTAATTTTATTAATATAGCAAAGTCAATGTAATATTTATGTTGGTTTACTTAATATGCTTCATAAAGTTAATTATATCTTAAAGCTGAATTAAAACTTTAAATTACATGTTTACATATTTACATATCTAAACAAATATTTCAGAAGCCTTTAGAAATGTGGATTAGTAGTTTCTTTTTAAAAATAAAGTATTGTGAAATCTTTAGACTTTCGGCATACTCTTGAATTATTTTAACACAAAATTCCTCGTTTTAGAAAAATTATATTTCTTTTAATCATTACCTATTGTTTTTACATTATCAACTTCTAAAAATTTCTTGCATGTAGATTCTTCTTATGTTTTCGTTTCACCTCAACTCTATTTTGCTTTCCCAAATTGAGAATAAAACTTTCAGTATGTCTTTTATACCTAAATGTCCTTTGGGCTTCCTGGAATGTTACAAGGTATCCTGTGATTTGCTTTTTCCGCCCATGAAAGGACAAATAATAGAAATAACTAAATTTGTTTGGCACTTCAAATTTTAACTAACTTAAAACTATTAGGAGGCATCTTTAGTTTCCCCCACATAGACTAGAACAACAAAAACTGACAGATCATCATAGAAAAGTTAGAAAGTGATTGAAACTCGGAGAAAAACGACTGTTGAGTCTTGATGAAGTACAGCTTCCCTGGAGACCTGGCGCTCCTGGGCGACACAAGACGCGTGGGAGCAGGGGCCCTGCTGGGGAGGACCTCGAACGAACATCCGTCTCCCCTGGAAAAGAGATGCCAAAAGCGGACAGCTCCCACCGCACCGAGCAGAGCAAGGTTAATTCCTCTGAGAGCTCAGGTTTTCTTCTTTCTGCTTCAATGCCCATCCTACTTCTTACACTTTGGGGCCCCTTGGCAATGACCCGAAGGTCTCAGGCTGCTGTTCCGTCTCCTCGCTGGTGCATTTCCGTTCTCCTGTCTTCTCCGCCGCAGGAAAAGGCAACGCTCTCTCGTTTCTCTCGGCCCACGGCCACTGCTCAAAACCTGATAGATGATTTTCATTCCCCATCTGACCTTATAGGCCTCAAAGGGCAGGGCCCTTCTGATATCTGAATTTTCTCCCGGTCTTTTAAACACTGGTACCTAACCTCAAGCCAACAAACTCCTCCTGCAGCAATTACTACAGTATGGACCTCATAAGCTCGCTAGGACCGGGAACAAATGCTAGGGCTACCCTTGGGCCAACAGCCAGCCTGTCCCTCCTTGGAGACTCTCTAGCCTGATCTGGAAGAACTCTTTATCTTCACTCAGGGAGTCAGCCTGCCCCAAGGGACAAGCGGCAGGCTCACTTCTAAGTTGATAAATGTTGTTTACCCTCCCATTATAGTCTGCCCCATCCTTGTTTTCAACCAGTCTTGTTTTCTCCTTCTTTTTCAATCGACATATCATGATTCGTGGGATGTGGCTAAAGCAGGACACAGAGGAAACTTTACAGCATTCTGCACAAACCCTTTCAGAAAATAAAAGGCGAACACTTCCCAACCCTTTCATAAGCCCTCCAATACTTTGATACCAAAACCAGACACTGCAAGAAAACTACAGACCAATAGTCTTCATGGATATAGATGCAAAAAATGCCTTAACTAAATATTAGCAAAGTGAATCCAGATATATATAAAAGGTTGGTTCAACACTAAAAAAAAAAAAAAAAAAAAAAAAAAAATCAACAAAATTCATCTTATCAGTAGATTAAAGAGGAAAACATTATGATCATTGCAGTAGATAGAGAAGAAGAAACATTTGACAAAAATTCAACATCTATTCATGATAAATCCTCTTAGGTAACAGGAACAGAAGGCAACTTACTCAATTTTATAGAGGACAGCTACAAAAAACCCTATAGCTAACATAAATTTAATAGTGAAAGACGGAATGCTTTCCCTTCAAGTTCAAAATAGGCAAGGTTCTCAGTTTTAGCCCTTCCACTCTCGTCAGATGTAATGAGAGAGAAGGGGAGAAGGAAGCAAGGAAGGGAGAGAGGGAGGAAGAGTGGAGAGAAGAGAGAGAGAAAGAAAAGGGAGAAGATATAAAGAAGGAGGAAGGGAGAGAGGAGCTAAAAATAAACAAAAGGAAGAAGAAAAAAGGAAATAAAAGGCACACATATTAGACAGAAAGAAATGATCTATTTGTAGACAGTATAATTGTCTAAGCAGAAAATTCCAAAGAATCTACAAAAAAGCTACAAGAATGAGTTTAAGATTTATAGGATACCAAAATCAACGTACAAAATTCAGTTGTTTTTACGCAATCATGGTAAACAACTGGAAATTAAAAACTTAAGAACAGTATCAATAACACTATCATGCTATACTTAGGTAAAAATCTATCAAGATCTATATACTGAAAACTATAAAACACTGAAGACATTAAAAAACTGAAATGAACGAAGAGATACACTGTGCTCAATGGCTGGAAGAGTTAATACTGTCAAGATTAAAACAATTGATCTTTAGGTTTAATGCAATCTCAATCAAAGTACCAGCAAAAATTTTTGTAGCAACTGACAAGTTGATTCTCAAATTTATGTGGGAGACCTAAGGAACTGGAAAAACAAAAATATTTTGAATAAAAGAAAAAGGGAGAAAGTTAGAAGACTCATACTACCTAATCTCAGTCAAGACAGTGTAGTACAGGGGAAGGGCAGAAACAGATAGAACAGAGAATCCAGAAATAAGTGTACACATGTATGGATAATTGATTTTTGACAAGGTGCAAAGACAGTCAGAGAAAGAATAACCTTTTTAATAAGTGATGCTAGAATAACTGGACATACATGTGCAAAAAAAGAAAAAATGGACCTCAACCCATACTTTGCACCATATTTAAAAATTAATTGGAAATGGATCATAGACTGATTGTAACACCTAAATCTCCCAGAACATGGTCAACCAGCGAAGACTCCTGGGCCAAATCTGATCTGTTGCCCAACATAAATAAAGTTATACTGGAACACCCGCTGACTCAGGCAGTGTTTATGCCTGTTTCCATACCGTAACACACAGACCCTATGGCCTGCAAAGCCTAAAATAATTACTATCTAGTCCTTTACAGAAAAAGTTTGTCCACCTCTGTTCTCTAAGACATACAAGAAAATCTTTGTTACTTTGCGTTAGTCAAAGATTTCTTAGATTCAAAATCAAAAGCATAATAAAAGATCAATAAAATAAAATAAACAACAAACAACTGGACTTTCATCACAATTTAAAACTTAAGCTCTTTGGAAGACATTAAGAAAATAAAAAGACAAGCCACAGACTAGGAGAGAATATTTGCAAGTCAAGATTTTTTATAAAAGATTTGTATCTAGAATATATAAAGAATTCCCAAGACACAAGAATAAAAGAATACAACCCAGATTTTTAAAAATGTGTAAGAATTTAACACTTTGCTAAAGAAGAGATAGCAAATAAGAATATGGAAAAATACTTAACATCGTTTGCCATCGGGGAAACGGAAACAGAAAACACAATGAGGTATAATGTACACCTAGCCAAAAAACAAAAACAAAATAAAGAAACATTAGAAAAGAAAAAAATAAATAAAAAAGTCACCCCTCCTGACCATACCAAGTCCAGACAAGGGCGTGAACCATTTAGTATTCTCATACATTGTGGTAGGAATGCAAAAAGGTATAGCCACTTTGAAAAACTGTTAAGCAGTTTTTTAAAATAAAACAAACACATAATTATTGCACAACCCAGCAATCCCACACTTGGGAGAGAAATGAAATCTTCTTTCACACATAAACCATTAGGTTAGGGTTAGGGTAAAATATGTCAGTAAAAAATAACCTTCAACTGCTCAAGCATGGTATATTCATACAATGGATTATTTACTACCCAGCAATTAAAAGGCCCAAGCTACTAATCTTTAGGTCAACAATCAAAAAACTTTCTACATTTTTAAGCCAAGAAGAGTTCCCAGTTTCAAAACACATTACAAATGTACAGTTATCAAGATGGTGTGGTACTGACATAGGATAGGCACAGATCAATGGAATAAAATTGAAAGTTGAGAAACAACCCATACATTTATAGTTAATTGATTTTCAACAAGGGAGGCAAGATAGTTCAATGCAGGAAATAACAGTCTTTTCAACAAATGAAAACTTGATAGCCACATGCAGAAGAACGAAGTTGTACCCCTATACCTCATGCTATATACAAAAATTAACTCCAAATGGATTGAAGACCTAAATGTATGGGCTAGAATTATAAAACCCTTAGAAGAAAACATAGGTGTGAGTCTCTGTAGCTTTGATTTAGGCAATTGTTTCTAAGATGACACCTAAGGTACAGGCAGCCAAAGGGAAAATAGGTAAATAGGACTTTAAAATTAAAAATAAAAAATTCTGCTGCAAAGGTCACTATTGCAAAAGTGAGATGATAACCTACAGGATGGGAGAAAATATTTGCAAATCATATATTTGATAAGGGTCTAAAATGCAGAACATAGAAAAAGAATTCTTCAAACTCAAGAATAAAAAGACAAATAATTAAAAAATGGGGAAATGATTTGAAGAGACATCTGATATATTAATGGCCAATGAGCACACCAAGATGCTGAACATTAGTTATAAAATGCAAATCAAAGCCACAGTGAGATACCACTTAACAGCCACTGGGCTGCCTGGATTAAAGGTGAACAGTAGCAAGTGTTAGTGAGGATGTGGAGGAACTGAAGCCTTTATACATTGCTGGTGGGAATGTGAAATGGTGCAGCCTCTTTGGACGAAGCTGGATAGTTTTCAGCAAGTGAAACACCGGGTTGCCATAGGTATGAGTCACCAATACTACTAGGTATATATACCCAAGGTAATTAAAAACATATGTTCACAAAAAGACTTGTACACAAATGCTCATAGCATTTATTCAAGACAGTCAGAGTGGAAACAACCCAAATGTTCATTAACAAAATATGTAAATTCTGTACAGTATTATTCAACCATAAGAAGCAACAGCAATGACACGTGTTACAGCATGGATGAGCCTTGAGAACATTATGCTAAGGGAGAGAAACCAGACACAAAAAGGACCGTACGGGGTGATTTCACACAACAGGCACATCCGGAGAGACAGAGAGTAACAGTTACCAGAGGAAGGCGAGAGGCGGAGAACGGAGTAGGACTGCTAGGAGAAATCGTCTTTTAAGTGTGATAAATATTCTGGAATTAGATAGTGGTGGTGGCCACACAACTCTATGACTACATTAAAAACACTAAGTTGCATACTCCAGAAAGGATTTTATGATATGTGAATCATGGCTCAATAAAATTTTAAAAAAGAATGATGGCAAACTTCTTGCCTGAAGCTATGTAAGACAGGAAGACAATGGCGCAGTATCTTTAAAGCACTGGGGGGGGGGGGGGGGGGGAAGAGACAATCTAGAATTCTGTGCCCAGCAAAATTTCTTTCAAAACTGAAGGCAATGATTTCAAGATTTATTATGTAAGTCTATAGTAATCAAGACAGTGTAATATTGGAACTATATATAAATATATATAGACAGAGACATACATGTCAATGGAATAAGAGCCCCCAAACAGACCCACACATAAAGTTATTTGATTTTCAACCAAAATTCTAAGTTAATTAAATAAGGAAAACATAATCATTTCAACAAATGATATGGAATAAGCTGAAGAGTCATATGAATAAACATGAACTTCACTACTTACCTTCACACAATACATAAAAACTTGAACTCTATCATGGATCTAAATGTAAGCGCTATAGAGAAATTTTTATGACTTTGTACTAAACAAGACTTTCTTAGACCATAAAAAGCATGAAAACAGGAAAGGTATAAACTAATCAACTGAACTGCATCAAAACTCAACTTTTGCTCTTTCAAAGACACTGTTAAAAAGTGAAAAGGCAACCTGTAAACTGAAGCCATTTGTAAATTATATATCTGATAGAAGATCTGTATGCAGAACATACAAGACATGCTTACAATTCAATAATAACATGATGCACAGCCCAATTTAAAAATGAACAGCCCCATGACACTTCGGGAATAACTGGGTAACGAGCATGGCAATTTTTTTTCCCCAAAAAGTAATGACAAAACTGTCAAACAGTCACATCAGAACTTTGGAAACTGACCAAAGGTACACAACAAACTGAGAAACACTCACTCAAGAAAACCTACTGAACCCTGGCAAAAAGAGTCATCTGGCATTTCAGCCTGGAGTAGCTTCAACCCCCCCCCCGCAACCCCCATCTCCCAAATTCTGTGGCGCTGTAGTTCCACCAGAGTGGGGCACTCTGAGGGTCTACAGCCTCCCTGCTGGAGGGGACTGAAGTGATTTGGTGCAAAATGTGGGTAAAATTCATACTCAGGGGCATTGCTGGAAACAATGTTGATCTTGGTAGTGATCAGGAAAGACCAAGATTGTCGCTTGCCTGAGGTTGAGATACTGGTTGTGGTGATAGCTGGGCAGGGCAGCAGGAATTTAACGTTAACGATCGGGGATGGGACGAGAGGGGGTGAGCCTCCCTCCTATCCCAGAATGTGATGGGATGAAAGGTGCATGCAGATAACCCAGCCATTCTACTTCTAGGTACTCACCCAAGATCAACGAGAAACATACGTCCATCCACACAAAGATTTGAAGGCAAATGTTCACAGCAGCATTACTCGTGACAGCTAAAAAAGTGGAAACCACCCAAATTTCCATCAGCTGGTGGATGAACCAATGTGGTATATCGTTATAATAAAATACTATTCAGCAAAAATCAGTAAAGAATTACTAACTCATGCTAAGAATGGGTGAACCTCAGAAACACTGTTAGGTGAAAAAAGCGAGGGCAAAAGCCATATTTAGTACGATACCATTTATATGAAATATTCAGACATGAAAAAATATAGAGACCAAATATAGATTAGTGGTTGCCTGGGGCTGGAGGAGGGGGAAATGAGAAGCTAATGGGTATGAAGCTTCTTTATGGTGATAAAAATATCCTTAAGTTAGATTACGTTGAGGCCTGCACAACTTTGTAAATACACTAAAACACACAAGAATGCACACTTGAAATAGGTGGATTTTATGGTATGTAAATTATACTGAAGAAAAAAATACTGTTAAAAGTAGTGGGCTAAATATTTGAACAGACCTTTTACCAAAGAAGATAAAGGAATGGCCAATGAGCACATAAAAAGATGTTTAATATTATTTGTGGTTAGGTAAATTCAAACTAAACCGCTAGAACAGCCAAAATTAGACTGCCAGAAGTGTGTGCTGGCAATGATGTGGCAAAACCATCATGCAAAGTTGGTGGGAATGTATAATGGTACAGTCACTATGCAAAACAGCTTGGCAGTATCTTAAAAAGCAAAAGAATATTTACCATACAACTCAGTAATTCCACTCCTAGGCATTTATTCAAGAGAAATGAAATCACATGTTCACATAAAATTTATATGTATCAGTTCATAGACACTTTATTCATAATAGCCCCAAATTAGAAATAGCCCAGGTGTCCACTCACAGAACGGATAACACATGGTAGTAGAGTCAAACAATGGAATACTACTCAGCAATGAAAAAGAACGGATTCAAGCAACAACACTGACGTCCATCACAGGTCTTCCGAGCGAAACAAGCCTTACACAGATAAAGTACATACGGAATGTTTTCATCTGCTCCCCAGTGACACCAAGCAGGTCAACGGCTGCCCGGGGCTGAGGATGGCTGGGTGGGTCTCACTAGGAAGGGGCCTGAGGTAACTTTGGAGGAGTGATGCAGACGTTCCCTATCTCAGTTGTGGTGAGAGCCGCACAGGGGTACGTGTGTGTCCAAACTCACCAGATGGTACCCTCACAAGGGATGTTTGTTATATGTAAATTGGAACTTATTTAAGTTACTTTTAAAAAGCTGTGAAGAAAAGATGTGGTTAAAATATAACAGCCCAGTGACTGAGGAAACAGCCTCTGAAGACCAGTGAGCTCACAAGTCTGTGCCTGGCTGTCGGTGGCAGTCCTGGTGTTTGCAGTACCTGTATCTGTTTTTACCTGATTTGGCAGCACCGACACGTACCAGATAAAGAATTTCCCAGTGACTTTACTCATCTTAAGCCTTGAGAGCATTGACACAAATGCGTGTTCAAGAACTAGATTGTGCACACCCATGCTATTCATGACTGGCTATGCCATACCCCATCACCAACTTTTATTTGGAATACTGAACCATAAGCTCCGTAAGGGCAGGGACTATCTTTTCCCCACCGGTGGCCATGCAATGCCTTGCACAGTACCTTCCATCTATTACGTATACAATAAATACGTGGTAAAGGAATGAACCAACACTTCAATTTGCCCTGCGTGCTAGTTCAAGTAACTGCCACAGCTTCTTCAGGGTGCGAAGATTAAAGATCACCAAGATAACTCTAAGAATGAGAATCAGACAATTATCCAGTTACCCACAGTAGCTCTGTAGTGACTGATAGGAGTGCAATAAATAGAATGCCGTTCTGAATTAACTGCTACGCTTCTCCATTCCTTACGTTCTGGCTGGTTATGGCACCCTGCTCAGTGACTACAGTGGCAGTTGCTACCTCACTAGGGAGAAACAGTAAGGATAAAACAAAGACATCAATGCTCAACTTTGAGAAGGTCGAGTGGTTGAAAGCAAAAAAGGAGACAAAAGTCTGAAAACCAAAGGGCTTTCAATTTGTCAGAGCCACAAGGGCATGTGTGTACGCGCACGCGTGTAAGGAATCTGTAAGCTTAGCTGCGCAAATCATGGACTTAGGCCTGGCTTTATGAGGCAGTTCAGACTGTGACCCAGACTCGGGAGGAGCGCATAAATGATACAGGAGTCTTTTCTCATTCAAACAGAGCCAGCAGTTCCATCCAGCAGCGAAGAGCAGCACACGAGACGCAGCTGGAGCTTACTGCCGAGGTCAAGGCTGCTGGGCGCTCTCGTCCTCAGGATTCGACACCCCATTTGCTGGGTTGAGATAACCCTAGGTAACGGGTTGTACACTCGCGATAGAACAGGATCACACCAGAACAACTAACTCAGAATCTCTTGGGTGGGGACAAAGCCTCAGTATCTTTAAAAAGCTGCCTCTGCCCTTCCCTTCCTCCCTCCTGAGCAGGTCTAATTTTAGCCCAGTGCTGAGAATCCCTGGCATGGGAGGATCCCCAAGCAGAAGAGGGTAAGAAGGTCTGTCTTTCCATGGCATAGTCCATTCCTGTCAACAAACTCCCTGGCAACCCCACCCCGACTTTCAACAGGGCACTTGGACACAGAATTCCCACGCGAACTAGGGAGCATCACCCTGGCAACAGCTTAGACTACTGGTGACGCAGCTGGATCTGTAGTCTCAGTTTTGTGCACGAGGGTCTGGTGCACAAGCTGAGCAGCTTAAGCTTGGATATGGTAACGAGTCCACTTCTGCTAGAAGGCCTGGAACTCCTGCAACTGGCCCCACGGAGCACAACACAGGGACGGAAGAGAGCTGTTCATCAGCACCACTCACAATTCCTGCTGCTCACAACCAACCGATTCCTAACTGACCAGGTATTCAGAGCCTGTGTGTCCTTACCAAAAAACTGCACACACACAAAAGCCAGTGACATCTGGGAGGGCGCACGGAGAGGATTCTTTAGACTATCAACTTTTTCAAGATATTTCCAGCCCCTTTCACTGAAAACATTCGTAAACGGCCTCAATGTGGTAATGACACCAGACCAGCTCTGCTCGTGCGCAGCAGCTAAATTAACGTGGAGAGACACAGGCCTTCACAAAGTGGCAACTGTAAGACCTTCAAAAATGTCCAGGTAAGGAGAGCTAGGAGTGGAAAACCAACCTCCCCGTCATCTAGACCTGCGCCCAAAATGGTATCACTGGTTACATATGGCTCTTGAGGACTTAAAATATGGCTAGTTCTGAATACAAATGTGCTCTGAAGATAAACTACACTGAATTTCCATGATGGGAAAAAAAAAGTAAAACATTTCATTGATAACTTTCATACTGACCACATGCTAAAACAATAATAGTTTGGATATTTAAATGCATAGTTGTATAATGAATACCCCCTAACATTTAGATATTTATTAACATTAAATTATTGAGCTCTTTTGAAAGGCTGATGTTTTTCTGAACTATAAATTTACACTGTGAACACTAGTTTGTTTTCAGTTACTCAGCGACTAAAAGATCAGGCCAAGAAGAAAGCATTGAAGTCTCAAACTGCCTTTGTTGGAAAGATATTTTTTTGATTGTGTACTTTAAAAAAATCTCACAAAACAATGAACACTGCAGTCATAAGTTCATGGAAAAGAACCCTAGGAATAAGGCACTATGTGGCAGAATTGAACAACTCTATATTATAATTACAGCATCTTTCGGTAAGGCGGAAAAATTATCTTTACTGTATTTTAGTGGGAAATCAAATCTTACATCATGCAATGAGATTTACGACTATAGGGGTTTAAAAAAATTTTAGGACCATTCTCTTTAAGATGTTAAGTTTCTATTATCCTCACTGGCCTTACTTTGTAGGAATTCCTGGTCCATGAAGTTCCAAGTTACCTACAGGAGCACCTCTGAATCGGTGTGGAGAAACTCATGAAGGCCTGAATTGGTGTTCCTGTGATACGTTGTATTCAGGTAGGCAGTCTGTGGGGGGAAGCGACCCCTTGACCTAATCTAATACAAGGATATCCCAAGGTTTCTGCTGCTTCTTCAGAGCAAGTTTACCAGTCCTCATTTTCTGTCCTTAGCTAAACAAAAAAGGTCATGATACAGCCAACAGCAACCTACAGTCTCCCAGGAACGAATCAACCTTTTCTGGTCCTCCTCTGGTGACCCTAACCTGCCCATCCCAACAGCAGCAGACAGCAGGATTCGCACTTCCTGGTCCTACTTCTATCAAGGCTCTGCTTCCAACCGTAGCTTTCTTCTGGAGTGACCGTCTCAGAACACTGGGATGATGGAAGGATATGGGACAAATGAACCAAAGAAAAACCCCAAAAATGCTTTGAGTACATCACAACACTGCACCAAGCAAACCTGGGAAAGGGTGGCCCCACTCCAAGAGGCGTCTGAGGTGAAGCGGGGACGGCGAGGGGTGCCGGGGAAGGTCCAGCTGAGAGTTGTCCTGGTATTGCTTTTCACCTCTCACACCTAAATGACTACCAAGATGAGTTAATTCTACTCTAAATCCTGTAAGTTCTTCCCTCTTCGCTTTGCCTGTTGTCACTGCTTCAGCTTTGCCCCCGTCACCTTGCCTGAACAGGGTGTCTCTGGCTCTAGTCTCACCCCGCTCTACTCTGCAGGGCAAATCTGATTGTCTTTTCCTGCTTCAAGTCCTTCAATCATAGTTTGGCACATACATCCCTTCAGGATTTGTCACCTGCTTACCTCTCTGGATACAGCAACTCTTAAGAGTATGTGTTTGCCTGAACTCTGCTTTCTGCCTTGGGAATACCTTCCCAAACTTCCCCTCTACACACCCTTCCATCCATATCCCCTAGGGCTATGATGTACTCTTCTTAAAGACTTTAATCATTCTCTTGTCTCGTCTGAGTTTAGGGACCCTCCTCTCTACTGCCACAACACCCCGTCGATGCCTATCACAGCATTTATTATTCTTTATTATATGCTTACTTATTTGCTTCACCCACTGAAGATCAGTTCAATATTCTTGGTTCCTAACAGTCCACAGAATCAAGTAGTGCTTACTATATAATTGCCAAAATAGTAAATCTGTCGATTTTATCAAGAGGGAAGATCAGAACTCACACTGTCCTCTATCATACTTAGGTTTCTTAAACCCATCGATTAATGTCTAAGGCATTACTCCTATACCTTATGACTGGAGAGAATAACAAAAATTAGTACTTCACAGATGGACACATTTTTATTGTTTATAATAACCACTAACATTATTTGGTGCTTACTATACCTCTGGTGCATCCATGTACCTTCCACTGAATCCCCACGACAACCTTGAGGTAGGCAGTAATATCCTCTCTTTTTTGGAGGCAAAGGCGAGGCACAGAGAGTTAAATATCCCGCCCAATGTCAGGGAGATGAAAACACTAGGCAGTCAGATTGCAGACAGAATCCACGTTCTTAACCACCAGGCTACAAACTCAATACTTCTTAACATCATAAAAACTGTGGTTCCAAAGATTGGTTAGTCCACTTTTTAAACCATAATGGAATGTTACGAAATAAAATCTGAATTTTAAAAGTTATGATGTTGCCCTGATAGACCATCTCTCTGTGAAACTTAATGGTTCTCCAGTCATATTTCAATTACAAAATTTACAAATATATTTTACATTAGAAATTGCGAAGTATATCTCTACATATGGTTAAGGTCAGAAAGAAAGCTTTACCATTTTACCACTACAAACAGTCATTTCTTAAGCTATTACAAAATTTTAACTAATACTTTTGGATTCAATTTGGTGATAATGATTATACAGAAATGGATAACGAAACTGTGACACCAGTAAATTCATGGTAACCTTTCAGCATATAGATAATCCTCAGTTTTACTGTAATGTATAGACATAAGGGTAAAAATGACAAATTTCCTTGAAAGCATTCTCTTATATTCGATTTCTAAATAACAGGATAATTTGGCAAGATCATTTGGAAGCTTTATTTATTAAAAATATCAATAATGAATTGCTCCATTTTAATTAAGAACATACTAATACAAGTTGTTCCTAATGCATTTTCTGTATTTCTTGTGATTGATGCTTTTGATACCTTATTTAACAGAAAAATACTTTCTAATAGAGGAAATTAAGAGGTATTACAGAAGAAATGTGAAAAGTACGAACAAAGCAAATAGAGGTAAATATCTATTATTACCTTCATTTTCAAACAATGAAACTTACATAGTCATTGTAAAGAAATAAAATGTAATAGACTGCAGTAATAATAAAGGTCAAGATCATCATAAAATTACCAAATCTCTTTTGTATCTCCCTATAGAATCTGCTAACTGTATCATATGCACACAGGTGCTCAAAATGCTATTATCTAATAATGAAACCTTTTCAAGGTTCTGGCACCAGGTTCACTGGTAACAGGGTACCGGCAGAAATGTAAGTTTATAAACATAAATCATCAGTACCTATCAATCTCAGCATATCCAATCAAAAAGCAGGCATGCAAATCTAGTACTCAAAGAAATCAGTCACACTGATTCTAAAACTTGGGGTCCTGACAGGTGCCCCACAGTCCAAGGCAGAGCTAAGAAGTACCGTGTTGGTTAATAGGTAATACACTGCCACTTAAAGAAAAAGTCACTTGTCTCTGGGATGTGAGTTTATGCCCTGCTGGTCTTTGCCTCCCTACAAACAAGCAACCAGCAGTCTACCTTATTATTAGCTATTGGTCTAAAACTAAAGATGGTTTAAATATCTGGAAAAATACAAGCTCCTCTTCGTATTGCAGCATTTTCATAAATATTAACATATCTAGTTTCTTCCATGCCTTCTACTTTCCACAGTTATTTCTCATTAAACACAGGAATTCTGTGATTAAAAAACAGAACAAAACATTCAGTCCCCTACCTTCAGCACAGCACTCACAGAATACGGTAGGTATTCACGGTACTGTCTGCGCAAGTCACTATCAAAAAAGTCTCGGCAGCTATTTCTGAATAGGAATCCCTACCAGGAGTCTACCAAAGAGCAACTGCCTCTGAAGAAAACCAAGGGGCAATTTAGTCTCAGGATGAAAAGATCCCAGCAGATGAAAAGTACGCAGTAAAACAGGTAAGTTAACTACTGTTATTACGACACAGCAAAGAAAATAGTAGAAGTTACATAACTCAGAAAAAAAGGGGAACAGGTCAAAGATAAAATATTGGCATGCCAGTATTTTTTTAACTTATAAAATATCTGTACAAGAACAAGGGACACTTCCTATTTAACTACTCACTGTCAATATGGACCGAGCTCACCTCAGGATAAATCAAATTGCAAGAAAATGGCCCAAATGAACGCGGAGACTTCCTGCAACTAACAGTACTCACACATTTTAATAAGTAACATTCACTTCTTATGTATTTTATCAAGTTCCCAATAACTGAATTTATATAGAAACTTCCTCTGTGAAAGAGTAAGATGACTTTGATATTATCAACACATAATGTGAATGTCAATCAGATGGCAAATTCAATTATTCTTGAGTTTTAAGAGAGGGTTCATGCTTTGTTCAAACGCAGCTTATTGTCAGGAAATTTTCCACTCTCCAAGTTAGTTAAAAAAAAGAAGTTATATTTATATTGAATTTAAAATCTTTTTCATTTAAAGGAATACCCCTATATCTTGCTATAATTATGTTAATTTAAATGATTCTCTTACTCATCACTACACCCAACTTTAGAGATTAACATAAGATTTGAAAAGGAATCTGTCATTTTCATTAACTCATCTGAACTTGAAATCTTTTTGAAACACATACTGCAAATCCACTGAGGGTGCCCCGCGGGCATTTTGGGACTACCTTCCACTAATGTTTAGTGGGTGAAAACTGAAATAATTGTTTAACATATAAAATAAATGTAAAACATATAGTATACAACAGTTAATAACATGAGTTTTTAAATGTTCTTTCAGCTACCACAAAAATCAGTTATAGAAACCATTACTTATATTTCAATCATAAACACTGCTCTTAAAACACAATCCGTATCTGATTTATTACCAGATCTGCAGAACACAGATTAATGTGCTTAGTCTATTTCTCCAGAAGAGAGTCAAAAGTAAGACAATAACTTTGCTATCTTACACATTTGGGGGGTAAGAGGGAAGCCAGATCAAAGTAAGACAGAGTCAAAATTGGCAATAAATCCATTAGGAAGAAAAGAGTGGCACTAAAGTGAAATTTCAGAACATACAGCTTTCTATATTCGCAAGTGTGATCTTATTTGAAGACAAGTATTAATATTTACAAAGATTCTAGAAAGCTATAACCAACTTGATGGCCTAGGCTTTCAATCTCTACTTTGTCTCCCTAATATTCAGCTGTTAGTACTTTCAGCTACACATTTAAATACCTAATATGATTTTATGTCCTACTTACACTATTCAGTGTCCACACATAAGTGACGTTATGTAGAATAGTACTCACAGCATTTTCCAGAATAGCGACTTAGAGTAAAAACTGGAGCATCTGAGCTTTAAAGACATTTTCTTTCCAATTTCTCAGTTCTTCTTAGGAAGTCACTGATGGAGACCGAATTTAAAGTAAAAAACGCTAACTTGTAAATTTTAATGAAAAAGGGATGGCTATAAACAAATTTAAGTAAATACTGTTCTAGACAAATATAATAATCAAGTCACACTTGACACGGACAAACACTGAACTTGCTTTTAAACCACAGGAGCTTCGATTGTAGCAGCTGCAGCACAGACCTTAAGGAACGGAGAAGAAAACTGCCGAGAGCAGCAGGAGAAGACGGAAAAGTGGACTTAAGCCAATATGTCTTAGAAGTCAATGAGTCATTCATATCAGAAAATCAACTTCCAGAAGAATATTAAAAGTGAACTACCACAGCTATAGTAAATCTTTTTCTTTAAGAATGGAAGACAACAAAATAACATTATATCAGTAGTAGAAAAAAATGAATTATTCACATTCTAAAAGGCTTTTCCTGCAGAGCAAATGAGTGTGTGTGTGTGTGTGTGTGTGTGTATGAGAGAGAGAAACCTTACACAATTGGAAATGTGAAATAAAATGGATTTATATTAAGATTTCATGACTAACAGAAAAAAATTTTAGAAAAGAATATCTTCCTTGAGGAAAAAGTTTTCCAAAACTGGTAAAAAAGCACCTATGAAACTGTGCTGTCAGCTGTCCCCCTGGGGGCTTGGGAGTCGTTTATCAAATGCAGCGTAACAAAAGGCATTTCACAGCGTAACTTCAGGGAAGATGTTACCTGGTCTAACTCACACAGAGAGCAATGACAAACTCTTTTCATTGTTTATAATACATAAAATTTTCTGGGTAGCAGCAGTCGCTCCTGTACATGCCCTTAAAAAAATAAAGAAAAAACAGAAGCAATAGAGTAGAGAAAAATTTTGAGAATAAGGAGTAGCAGCATTAAATGGAAAAGCAAATACTTAAATACAGTAAAGGCTTAAAACAAGAAAACAGTACTGTGCAACTTTCATTTATATTGAGTAAAGTGCACCGTTTAAATGCTCACTGATAACATTTCCCCATGTTGAAAACAGGAATCTACTTATTGGTACTTTTGATATTAAAAAAAAAAAAAAAAAAAAAAAAAAGGACATTCAGTATTGTAGCCCTAATAGCTCTCTTCCAGTATTTTTTAACCATTCAGATGTATTTTGTGGGAATATTTATTCACATAATTTTGCTTAACACATTTCTTTCTACATAAGACTAAATTTAAAAGTTGTATAACATTTTCAATTACAGTAATAACACATTAATAAATTATAAATTAACAAAATCTTCATATGTGCTTTAAAAATCATTTATCAAACACTAACCTCCAGATTATCTGGAAAATAAAAGATGCAAATTGCTATAAATCTGGTATCCTAATTAAATCCTGATTTTTAAAAGTATATAAAAGTCCCTCAAATTCCACATTCCACTCAAGCAAATTTTATTTCACCCCCTTCACAAGTTATTAAGCTTACGACCTGCTGAAGCATTTTACCCAAATGTGGGAAAACTGCCTCGAGATACAAAGCAGAATGAAATAATTAAATGAAAAGAACAAACAGAAATACCCGTTAAAACAAAGTTATTGTAGCTGGCAGCACTTAGAACTGGTAATTCGTGGTTTTTTTTAAGTTGCATAGCTGCAAGACGCCTCAATGCTGATTAGCTGTCAGCAGGTTTATTTAGGAGGAAACAATACACGTAATAAACTGCAATTCAGTAGACAATCTGAGATTTAATTAATTAAAATGTAATTAGGTAACCTGATTACTCTTTGGACTGCGTTCTGAAAATGTTAAACTTTGAATTCATTTAAAAGGTTAATGTATTTTAGCTTTCCTATGTAGAAGTCTATCTGCCACCTCTGGGGGGGAAATCACAGAACAACTTGAGATCGTGGTCTACATTCAGAGAATGTTTTACTGCTTGATTATATTTCTTGGTTTCACATTTAAGACTTTAATTTATAGGAAATAAATTATGTGGTCTTCAATTGAAGAATAGACGAATGCAGAAACATCACATTGGGGAAAAGAGAAACCCCCAAACTAAAAAACACAACAAATCAGAACACTAGTTGCACAGCTCTAGAGAACTTAATAAAAAAAAGGAAATCAACGTTTAAATCAGTTAACTTTGGCGTCTGAATACAAAATGTTTATCAGTACTACCTATGTAGATCACCGCTAAGGGATGTGCAGCATTGTCAAAATCCCTGGGAGTTCTTGTATCATGTTTGGTACACTGAGTTCTGTGGCAATGTCCCCTCTCCAGCAGGACTTTTTCCCTATATGATTGTCCATCTCTGCATCGACTGAGTTGCATAGAACTCAGATTTCTGGCTGAGTATGCCTGCATTTTTTGTTTTTGTTTTTTTTCCAGAGACAGATCCTCATATCCTCTTGGTTTTTCAAGCATCTTGAGAAGAAAACCTGTGTAAAAGTAGATACATTTTGGTTTAAGCAGTGGTCCACGATAGTAATACACATCAAAATGCAACATTCATTTCCCCACGAACCTTGCTTTAGTTCCCATAATTTTCACACACTACTATTCTGAAAACTCAGAAAATTAGCGTTCTGTTCTGTGCAAGAACAGAGCAAAGGCACAGAGGAACCAATTAAAGCTTAAACTATAACAAAAAATTACCAGTGTGGTAGTTATTCCCCCTCCATAATAAGGACTATACCACTGTAGAGAAAACATCCCCCAGCAACTTACTAAATCTATTCCCCAATAACTAAAACCTTCAAATTAAAAATAGTAAACAATTTCATAATTAACTCCTTCTATTCATGTGTCTCTGTATGGAGCTACTAAATTCTCACACCATCAGAAATGCTGCACCTGCTGATACAAGTTGCCTTTTTAAAAAAGTGTGTTAACAATAGTGAATTCTCTTCAAACCCATTAACCTGGGACAGCAAAAGAGATAAGAGGAATTTATATGACAAATACGGGCAGTCAGAACAGAAGCAAAGGTGTAAATAGTCAAGAAATCTCATGTCTGTATGTCCTTAAATTGACACTTTGAGAGCCACAGAGACGGACTCACTGGCTCAGACTTCCGAGGGCAGCGGCCACCAAGCGCAGGCGCTATATACCAAGGAAGAGAGAGAAGGACGGCACTGGTACCCGAGGTAAGGAACCGAAATGCTGTTTCAGCTCACCTGACCCGCATGAGCTGAGATCCATAAACTTAGTGTGACATAAAAGGAAAAACTTAGCTGATTAGACCATGAAATAAAAAAACTTTTTTTCCATAAAATTCCACCTCACACAAAATAAGTTTCCTGACTCTAAAAGACAAATCTTACCTACAGGTAAAAAGTTTTGAGGTATTGCTCTGGCATGTAAAATACTAAGGTAAAAATTTCATTTTATTAGCATTGAATCCTAGTTTCAATACTTCTCTTAAAAATGCTTATATAATTTTAGCCATAGCTTTAATTTTTTGGCCCAGACATAAGGTGACATTGAAGACATTCCAAAGCATTCTCCTCTTCAAAACCCTTTTTACAGTGAAATAAAAACATGTGTACACAGGTCTTCTGGGTGCCACGTCATCTCGACACTTCCCTTACACAGCAGCCCTTTCCCCATTCCTTCCTGTGCCAGGGTATGATCTGACTCACTTGACAGAAAAGGGTTCAAAAGCGGAGTCTCTTAGTACCCAACCGTTTACCAAGGCTGTCGGACTTCACATGGGTAACCCTAGTGTTATTATAACTAATGTCTCATTTAATGTTGCATTTCTTATAGCACTTGCTACAGCCGCTACTCAGTTACAGGCACACGGCATTTCACTGTGCTTCACTTTGGTACACCTCAGATACTGTGTGTGTGTGTGTGTGTGTTTTTAATTGAAGGTTTGTGGCAACCCTGAATCAAGCAAAGTCTATTAACACCATTTTTCCAACAGCATTTGCTCACTTCATGTCTCTGTTCCATTTTGGTAATTCTTGCAATATTTCACAGTTGCTCATTATTACTAAATTTGTTATCATGATCTGTGATCAGCAATCTTTGACGCTACTATTGCCATTGTTTGGTGGCACCACAAACCATGCCCACGTAAGACAATGAAATTAATCGGTAGATGCTGTACGTGTTCAGACTGCCCCAGCTCCTGCCTATTCCCCAGCCTCTCTCTCTGTCCTCGGGCCTCCCTGTTCCCCGACACACAACAAGATCAAAACTTGGCCAGTTAATGACCCTACAAAGGCCTCTAAGTGTCTGAGTGAAAGGAAGAGTGACACATCTCTCACTTTACGTCAAAAGCTAGAAATGAGTAAGCTTAGCAAGGAAGGCCTGTTGAAAGCTGAGACAGGCTGAAAGCCAGCAAAGCTGTGAATGCAAAGGAGAAGTTCTTGAAGGAAACTAGAAGCACTACCCCAGGGAACGCACAGACGATAAGAAAGTGAAACAGCCTTATTGCTGATACGGGCAAAGTTCTATTGGTCTGGAGAGAAGATCAAACCAGCCACACTCCCCTAAGCTAAAACCTAATACACTGCAAGGCCCTAACCTTCTTCAATTCTCTGAAGGCTTAAAGAGGTGAGGAAGCTGCAGAAGAAGGGTCTGAAGCTGGCAGAGGCTGGTTCATGAGGTTTAAGGACAGAAGCCGCCTACATCACATCAAAGTGCAAGGTGAGGCAGCACATGCTGGTGTAGAAGCTGCAGCAAGTTACCCAGAAGGCCCAGCTAAGACAATTAGTGAAGGCAGCTGCGCTCAGCAACAGTTTCATTGTAGAAGGAACAGCCTTATCCTGTAGATGCCATCTAGGACTTTCGCAGCTGGAGAGAAAGTCAACGCCTGGCTTCAAAGCTTCACAGGACAGGCTGATTCTCTCATTAGAGGCTAATGCAGCTGGTGACTTTTAAGTTGAAGCCATGCTCATTAACCATCCTAAAAGTTCTAGGGCCCTTAAGAATTCTGCTATATCTACTCTGCCTGTGCTTTGTAAATAAAAACAAAGCCTGGACAGGACATCTGTTTACAACATGGTTTACTGAGTATTTTAAGCCCACTGTTGAGACCCACTGTTCAGAAAAAAAGATTCCTTTTGAAGTATTACTATTCATGGACAATGCACCTGCTCACCCAAGAGCTCTGATGGAGATTTACAATGAGACGAACGTTGTTTTCATGACTGTTAATACAGCATCCATTCTGTAGCCCAAGGATCAAGGAGTAATTTCGATTTTTAAGTCTTATTCAAGAAATACCTTTTTGTAAGGCTATATCTGATAGTCATTTCTCTGGTGGATTTGAGCAAAGTAAATTGAAAACTTTCTGGAAAGGACTCACCATTCTACATGTAATTAAGAACACTACTGATTCACGGGGAGAAGGCAAAATATCAACATCAAAGGGGTTTGGAAGAAGTTGATTCCAACCCTTGTAGATGACTTTGAGGGGTTCAAGACTTCAGCATAGGAAGTAACTGCAGGTGTGGTGGAAATGGTAAGAGAACTAGAATCAGAAGTGGGGCCTGAATATGGGACTGAATTGCTGCGGTCTCATGATAAATTTTTAACACATGAGAAATTGCTTCTTGTTGATACACAGAGAAAGTGGCCTCTCTCTCTTTTTGGATAGTTTATTTTTTATTGTTCTTCCCCACCAAAAGTGGTTTCTTGAGATGGAATCTACTCCTGGTGAACACGTTGTGAGGATTATTGAAATGACAAAAGGACTTAGATTATTACATAAATTTAGTTGATACGCAGCAGCAAGGTCTGAGCAGACTCCAATTTTGAAAGAAGTTCTATTGTGGGGGAAGTGATTATCAAATAGTGCTGAGTGCTGCATACTACAGAGAAATCGTTCATGAAAGGAAGAGTCAATTGATATGGCAAACTTCAATATGTTGTCTTATTTTAAAAAATTGCCACAGCCACTCCAGCCTTCAGCAGCCACCATCCTCATCAGTCAGCCACCATCAACATGGACGCAAGAACCTCCACCCATCAAAAGTCATTGCTGAAGGCTCAGATGACAGTCATGTTTTTAAAATTAAGGACGTATGTTGTATTTTTTCAGACATATGGTATTGCACACAACGGACTACAGTATAGTGTAAATTTTACTTTTATATACATTGGGAAACCAAAAACTGTGCACGATCCATTTTATTGCCACATTCATTTTGCTGTGGTGCTCTGGAACAAAACCCACAATGTCTCTGGAGTATGCCTGTATTTCAAGTCTCCTTTGTCCTTATTCTAATATGCTGCTACTAAGTTACTCCCATTAAGAGCAAATGAAGACCTCAAATGTAAAAGAAAATGGGAGAAACACAGGACTAGACCTCAGGATATTATCTATTCTAGTTCCCCGCCTTCAGTCTGAGCTGTTCAGAAAAGACGGTCTATTACTGTATTGAGTCTCTGAATACAGAGGTTCTAACTCCTTCTGAAGCAATTTCAGGATTAGCTAAAATGTTCTGCCTTGATGTAAAAATTGAATGATTTATTTCATTTCTGTAAGTCTACTCATAAAAAGCTTTTCCTATATATAACATCGCAATTAACTATTTTTTTCAAAGCTAAACAATGCCAATGAATTCACCTGATATAATATGAAAAAAGGCAACAGTCGAGAACAGTCAAGTGAGGTTATCACTCAAGTCACTAAATATTTTCAGATAATGCAGAATCATGAATAAAGTAAATCAGCAGAGCAAAACAAATTCTGTTTTTGGTTTAAAATGGAATCTTTTTCCTACTATATAGGCAGGTACTATATTATATGCTGAGGATATAAAGGTGAAAGATAAAACTGAAAGAATGAATACATAATGTAACTTTCTGAAGAAAATACTCCTACCTAATAACAGCAAAATAGCTAAGAACTCAATCTTTGGAACCAGAGTGCCTGGGTTCAAACCCCAGCTCTACCAAAGAACTAGCTATGTGACCCTGACAAGTTTCTTAACCTCTCTGTATCTTAATTTTCTCACCTGCAAAATGGGAATAGTAAGATTACTGAGTTCAAAGGGTCGTTAAAACAACTAGATGAGTTACTTATAAACACAAAATGCTTAGAACAATGACTGACATATAATAATGCAATATAAAGTTGTAATTACCCTGGCCCTCAGGTTTCTCAAAGGTAAAATGGGGTCATGATATCTACACTCCATTGGTTTTTTAAAGAAGTATTAAACAAAAAATTAAATATGCTAATGTTATTAAAACCAAGAATGTAGAAATTAATCAAGAAAGTTATTTATATATATTTTAACATGAGTTTTCTATATAGTAGCCTAACACAATGTCTGAAACACACACACACCCCTGAATGAATGAATGAAAGAATAAAAATGGAGGCTGAGAATGTATAATTCAGATAACAACTTAAACGGGAAAAGGGAGAATTACCTATAAAACAGGAAGCTGATGCTTAATCTGAAGGGTGCTCAGGGCAAGATCTATTTACTTCAAACCATTCATCTATGCAGCTGGAAAAGAATAAAACCAGAAAAGTGATACATTTATGTGTAATTATTTATGTCATGACAGCCATAATAAAAATGCTTACTTCTTGACTTTAACATATCTTTACAAAAGAAAATTTAATTACTTTAAGTGATCATATTTGGCATATACGTATTAAGTAAAAGATGAAGACATGTTTATGACATTTTGATTATTTTAAGCAGTTAAGGAAATAATCTTGGCAAAATTATGCTGAGTACTTTAAAGTTGAAACGACAATCATTATATAAAGAGAATCTAAAGAACTACCATTTTACCATTATTCAAAATTAAATGACAAATCTGGAAAGCTATGTCTCTCTTCAAAATAGTTATTTATTTATGCAATTATCAACCTGTTCACATCACCTATCAATATAATCAAAAACAGCTTTTAAATTTTAATTCTTGACAATATTGCATCACATTTTAAAAGACCATATTTATATGTATTAAATACTCTAATTCTACTCTACCCTGCAATACATATACATACACAAATTAAGTATATCATCATCCACTCACATTTATGAAATATTTTATGATTTTACTGGGGGTTAAATATTAGGGTGCACATAATCAACCTCATATAGATCTGCACTGTTCAGTGCAGTAGCCACGTACCACATGTGGCTGTTCAAACTTACATTCATTAAGGTTAAATGAAGGGAAATGCAGTTCCTCAGTCACACTAGCCATATTTCAAGGGTTAGACAGTAGACACAGAACATTTCCATCATTGCAGAAAGCTCTATTTTAAGTGGCAAATGATAAATGCAAGGCCTTGAAAATGTTAAGTAACTTGCCCAACAGCTAGGAAGTTACCCAAGCAGGATTCAAACTGTTTGCTGACACATGTCAAGTTTGCACAGGCCGTAAGGCAAGATGGCTTGGCTAATACATTTAAGGGCAAAATTAATATTTATCATTCTCGCGTCCTAACGAGATCCTACGGTATGTAACTAGAACAAATGATGGAAGAAATTAAAAGAAAAAACAAGTAAAGTATCCCAGCCCTGTGATATTCTTTCAGATAGCTACAACTTCTGCTGCTGTTAAGACGTCCGCCGTCTAAGTACACACGCCCGATTGGGCTGTCACAGTCTTCGGCCTGCTCCCTGTCCTGCTCGCTCGGTTCTAGAGGCTCCCTGGTCTGCCAGAATACCCCTTAAAGTACTGAGAACCGAACAGAACACTCCCGATATACTAACAGGCCACTGCACATCTGAATAGTACCTATATGATCGAAAATGGGTACTTAGTTTACAGCTGTGTAATTTTGCCTTATCTTGAGAAAGTAATCACTTAAAACCCCAGGTTCTTCTCACATAAACTGCTATCAACGTACATTATGTAAACATTACATTTGCCTCTCCTAACACCAGCAGGAAATCACCACCCTGAATTTGGCATTTCACGCTTAGGCATTGTCTTACTCTGTAACTATGTAAGTCCTTCAATGTTTTTAGTTTTATGTAAGCGCTACCATAAAGTATGTTTCTTCTAACTGCTTTCTAAAACCAACTGGTTTGAGATTTGCAGCTGTTGGCTCTGGTCCTTGCGTCGTCAGCGCATACAGTACTCCGTTACACAAGCGCACTACAAGCTGTGCACTCGTTCTTCTCCTGACGGACACCTGATGCTATGAACATGCTCGCACATGTCTCTCAGTGCCACGTTGCCCGAAGTGCTGTCCAGAGACACGGTGCTAATCCACCAGCTGTTTGTCAACCAGTCCTCAATGAGACAAGGGGCCTGAGCCAAAATACACACTAATTAGTTACAATAAGCACAAGGTTTTAATTAAAAAAAAAAAAAAAAATCGAGGACAGCATTATATGGATTTACATCCTGCTGCAGGCTCCTTATCTCACCCCAGACCTGCACCCTGAGTAGTCTGGTGGCTCTGTCCAAGAGCACAAAGTCAAGAATGCCCCCAGGGCATAGAGCTGGGAGTGGAATTACTGAGTTCTAGGATAGGATGCCGAATACAGCTATTACAGAGCTATCTGCCAAGTATACCAACTTATATCTGTATGTTTCCTGGCCATTTGGGGTTCCTTTTTTCTTAACTGTTAACAATTTCCACCAAATTTTCTCTTTTGATTTGTCTTTTTAAAGAATAGATCTGTAGGAAGTTACTTCGATCTTCCAGTCAGGGTACATCAGAGAAGGAAAACTCTGACTCCAAAAAACCTCCGCTGCCTTGCGGCATACCTCTTCAGGGGAAAGGCTAAGGGAGTAAACCCTGACAGAAAATCCGGAGCCGGAGTCCCTAAGGCGGTTTGACGTTGTAGTCAACACCGGCAACTCCTGCGGCGCACCTGAAGCCAAGCTGTATTGACTCCGTCTTTCCCTTGGACCCTTCAGCTGCGAAGAGGGGTGGGGGGGTCTGCTGCATGGGCAACAGCAGACCCTCCATATCACCCTGCCCAGGCTCTGTAGCTTCAGCGTCATCGCAAGATGTCGATTCAACACGGGAGGAGACAGATACCGTGTCACTCCCGAGTTGGACTGCACAGCCATTCTCGGCGGTGCAGATAGACTCTTGGGAAGCTACACCATCGTCTCTCGAGACGGACGGCTGCCGACGACGACGAATATACACGTTTTTAACGATACTTGCTTTCTACAAAATCATGCAATAAAATAGGACTTAGGGGAAAAAACCTTGGTAAAGGCTGATCACTGAAATCATACAACCTTGTAGGTAGAATATGTGTGAGTTCCAAAGAAATAAATTACCATGTAAATATAGGATTTTTTTTTAAGGGTGAAGTTAGCTTGCCATAAAGAGGATTAAGGAAGGATTGATACTGTTGGGTTATGAAGACAAAAGTCAAAGCACAAAAACTGAGTAGAGCTATGAAGCACGCAAGCAGTTCCCAAATAAAGCCCATGGCCTAACGGAACTGGGTGTAAGAATTTCCAGTGAATGGGTATCCTTGTATTAGCTTCCACTGCCTGCTTCCATACGTGCTTTCATCTGATGGAACAAAGCATTAATGTGTTGACAAATACTGTGCATGACCCGGGAGGATAATGTCATTCATTATATTGTCGCCATTCTCCCATTTACCAAAGGCAATGAGCTAATTGCATTATAGAAAGTTGCTGAAAACAGTATTGCTTAAGATACAAAACCTTTGCTGTTTTATGTATTTTAAAAAAACTCTCACTCTTGAGGTCTAGTTTTTTACTTTTTCACAGTATAATGATGCAAGAAAGTTATAAATTTTAATGTAGTTAAAATTATCAACTTTTCTTCCAAATTTTTATTGGGGAAGGCTATCCTAACTGCCCCCCCGATGCCCCGCAAATTCCTTACCAAGAGGTCAAGAACATTTTGCTACATTCTTTCCAACTCTTTAGATTTTTGGTTTTAGTATGCACATGTTTATTCCATCTGGAATTGATTCTTTTTTCAAATGTAAAATAGGAATTGAACCATTCGTTCCCCAGCACCATTCATTGAATAGTTCACTCTTTCCCTACTACATAGTACTAAAACCTCTGGCAAGTCAATTTTTTCATTTATTCATTTATTTAACAAACACTTACATAGCATCAATCATGTGCCAGTACTTTCTAAAATTTAACTCAGTTAAAACCTCTTAATACCTCTATGAGGTTGGTATTATTGCCCCATTTTACAGACTAAGGGGGAGAAAAACTAAATAACTTGACCAAGACCACAGTGAATTTGTGGAGGGCCTGAGATTTCAATCTTGGGGGTCCTGACTCTCAAGGGTTCATGCTCTGACCTCCCGTGCTGTGTCGCCTGTCTCACAGATGCACGTCTGTGGACTCCACTCTGTGCCACTGGCCCATCTATGCCCTTTCACTCTGTCTTCACTGTCTTGTAATGAATTTGCATACAGAAGCCCCCCTGGCAAGGCTTTCTTCTTCATGAGAGTCTTGGAATGCTCTTGGTCCTTTACTCTTTGATCATGTATGTATTGCAGAATCAACTTGTTAAGCTACATGAAAAACTAGTTGAGATGTGACTGGGATAGTATTTTGTTGTTGTTACAGCATGACTTATACATTTCAAAGGGACAAAAAAATTAGTATGATTTACTTTGAGGTCTCTCAGATATATTTAGAAAATTTACTACTGTGGAAAATGAAGACTGCTTAAATCGAATGATGGGGGAGGGAGAGAGCCTATAGTTTTTCTTTTTGATTAATTGCTGTAACACTGTCCTTTGCGCATCATTAGGCACCAAAGCCCTTGCAGGATAAGTGTGATGCTATATGAATTCTGCCATTTTGTTAGCACTGCACCACTCCATCAGAACTATTAACCCCATTCATATTAATTTTCGTTACAAATCTTATAAAAGGGGGTCCTTCTGTGTATTTAGGTCCACATTCTATTTTAAGGCTGTATACTTTTTCATAAATTGTCCAAGGCCATCTTGCATCGCTGTCACCCTGGGATGGTATTAATTATACATATTAATTTGGAGTGAGCTGATTTTCTTTATGACACTGAGTCTTCCTATCTACAATAAGGTATACCTCCACATTTATTTTAGATCTTCTACAATATCTTTCCATACAGTTTTAAAATCTTGAATATCTTTTGTAGGATTTGTTCTTAATATACCTCACTGCTATTGCAGTTTCTGTTGCTGTTAATGTTTTTATTCTTTAAAAATTGTTATATATTTTTCTTACTGGGATATGAATGCAACCAATTTTCTTAAGTTGAGCTCATATCTGGCCAGCTAAATTCTTATTTAATAATTTGTCTAATATTTATTCTTTGCATTTGTTTTAAAACCATTAATACTGTAAGTATAGAATTTTACTGAAAGTTTTCTCACATTGAGAGCTAATATGGCCTTTCTCCTCTATTAATGTGAATTACATACAAATTTTCTAATCTTATACTTTGCATTCCTACCACAAATCTGTCTTGGTCACGAGACATTATATTAGAAATATATGGATGGATTTGGTTTTGGGATTTTTGCATTTGTGTTCATAAATGAAACTGTCTCCTAATTTCCTATCCTGTCTTTGTCTAATTTTGGCACGTTTATACTAGTCTCATAAAATAAATGGGAGAATCTTCCATATTTCTCTACTTTTGGGGGAATTTATAACTGTTACCATGGTGTCCTTTGGCTGTCTGGCAGAACCTGCTGTCAAACTGTCTTTCCAGGTCTGTTTAGGCTTCTGTTTTCTTTTTTAAAAAATATTTATTGTTTCAGGGTTAGTCTCAATGACTTCTTGTAATAGTTATTAATTGATTCAGATTTTAATATTTCTTTTTGAATCATTTTTGATATTATATTTTCAAGGAAATTGCCCATTTTGTTTCAATTTTTAAAGAATATAAAGTTTTTCACATAAATTTCCAATTAATTTTAATTTCTGTCATGTCTGAAGTTATGTGTCCCTTTTCATCCCTGTACTGTTTATTTTTTCCTTCTGGGGACAGTCTTTTCTATTTTATTAGCCTTTTCAAAAAACCAATTTCTGACATTGTTAGTCTCTAGTATAGATTTTTTTTATTTCATTATTTTCTTCTCTGATCTTTATTTTTTCCTTCCATTTTCACTGTGTTTATTCTGCAATTTTTCTAATTTCTTAAGTAAGAACATGGCTTATTGATTAACAGTCTTTCATTCCACTTGAACACAAACCTTCCCAGGATCACTCTAGAAAAACGTCAAGAAGGTTTTCATTATTATTCAGTTCCAAATATTTTCTAAGTTCCATTACGATTTCTCCTTTTATCCACATGATACTTAAAAGTATGTGTGAAGATTATGTTTTCTTATTGATATGTAATTGTAGTTGGAGAAGATCTTTCTGCATGGTAATAATTCTCTACATTTTGCTAAGACTTCCCTTATGGCCTGGTACACAATTCATTTTTACAAGACTTTGAAAGAAAATGCACTCTCTAGTTGCTGGGTGCAGACAGACAGACAGACACACACACCCATCCATTAGATCAAACTTGTTAAGTGTATTCAATTTTTCTAGGTCTTCGCACCTCTTATATGTCTGCTTGACTGAATGAGAAGTGTTGAAATTTCCTATTATCATGATGAATTTGTAATTTTTTCTGACAGTTCTATAAATATTTTACTTCCAGGCTATGTTCTTAGGTGCACACAAATTAGAATTTTATATACTTTTATCATATATTAATAATATTTTTTGCTACAAAGTTTGTGTTGTCTGATACTAATTTAACTGTCAGTTTTCTTTTCATTAAAATTTGGATAGTTTTCTATCCCTTTACTTTCATATTTTTTCTATATCCTTATGGTTAAGTGTGTTGCTTATCAACAGTATATCCCAGTCTTTCAATTTGATTGCAGCTGGTATACAGCAGTCCCTCTCTATATTACGGTTCACTTATCGCGGCCTCGCTGTATTGCGGGATTTTAAAAAATATTGTATTTATTTATCGCGGATTTTTCACTATATTGCGGGATTTTGCGGTACTGTACAGTAAATACTAAAATAAATGTAAGGTTCCTACTTCGTGGATTTTCACCTATCGCGGGGGGGTGTGTGTGTCTAGAATGTAATACCCGCGATAAGTAAGGGATCACTGTATTCAATTTAGATTTATTATAATTACTGATATTGGATTTAAGCCCTGGCTGGTTTGGCTCAGTGGATCGAGCGTCGGCCTGCGAGCTAAGTGTCGCTGGTTCGATCTTCCAGTCAGGGCACATCAGAGAAGGAAAACTCTGACTCCAAAAAACCTCCGCTGCCTTGCGGCATACCTCTTCAGGGGAAAGGCTAAGGGAGTAAACCCCGACAGAAAATCCGGAGCCGGAGTCCCTAAGGCGGTTTGACGTTGTAGTCAACACCGGCAACTCCTGCGGCGCACCTGAAGCCAAGCTGTATTGACTCCGTCTTTCCCTTGGACCCTTCAGCTGCGAAGAGAGGGGGGGTCTGCTGCATGGGCAACAGCAGACCCTCCATATCACCCTGCCCAGGCTCTGTAGCTTCAGCTTCACTGGAGAGGATACTCCAGCGTCAACACGGGAGGAGATAGATACCGTGTCACTCCCGAGTCGGACTGCACAACCATTCTCGGCGGTGCAGATAAGACTCTTAAGAAGCTACACCATCGTCTCTCGAGACGGACGGCTGCCGACGACGACGACGACGACGATATTGGATTTACTTTTGTTTAGTTTTTATTATTTACTGTTTTCTCTATGCTTCCCCCATGCCCTGATTTTAAACCAAATTTCTCATTTTTTTTTATTGGTTTGAAAGTTACTTTTCTATTCTTTTTGTGATTAACTTAAACAAATTTTGAAGTTAAAGATTTTCTGGGTTGCTCTGATACCAAGAACACTTTATGAGAAACCAGATGGGCTTTGAAGTCAAACAGACATGGCTGGAACCTCTGCTCTTCCATGTACTAGCTGGGCGACCCTGGAGAGATTTATCTCCTGTGGTCCCTCCTTACTTCCTATTGTGAAATGAGACTATTACAAGGCTTACATGAGAGGACCCATTTAAGAAGCTATGAATGACCCCTGCGTCACAGGAAATGCTGAACAAATGATGGATTCTTGGGGACAAACAAATATGGGCTTAACAGGAAAAAGAGGACATTATTTTTTAAGAAATGGGGGGAGTGTCGAGGAAGAAGAAACCTTCTCAGCCCTAGCTGCAATGTTTGAAACTCGGAGGAAGCTCTTCGCTCTAGCACCACCTCAGTCAGTGTGAAGATGACTCACCCTTTGTGATAGACGCACAGACACGGCAGGCGAGCGATGGTGTCTCCCTGCTGCAAGTCTTCCAGGCAGATTGCACACTCCCCAGCATCTTTACTCAGGACGTCCTCTGAGGAAAGAGAAAACAAGTTCAGGACAATAAAAGGGAGAATCACTATGTTAGTGATGATTTACAGAGTGGGGACTGGCATGTTGACAGAAACATATAAAACTCAGCACCTGCGTTTAAAATGCTGTTCCTAAGCCATGAAGAATGTTTACCTTTATTTAGAGACAGTGTCTCTCATTTCCATTTCCATTTCATTGAGTGAGGCATTAGAGTAAAAGCAAGAACAGTACAGAATCCTCCAACTTGCAAAGGATTTTGCTATAAAACTTTATCAGTAAGTCAGCGATCTGTCATTTGGAGTTCGTTTTCCTTCTACTAATCAATATTAATTTGGTGCTCAAGATAAGTTTTTAAAAGTTTAGAGCATAATGTAGTTGCAAAGACATAAAATAAAAACATCTTTATATTTTTAAAATTCTAAAATAACAAAATTAGTTAAGTTAGAGAAATCACCCAGAATATAGGACTTTTTAAAAAACCTGCCCAACTCAAGAAAATGCCAAGACAGATCAAAGCTTTGCGCAGGTCCTGAAAGGGACTTTGGAAACACAAGGACTTCAGACACTGGCTGCAAGGACGCTTCTTAGTTATTTTCCACGACAGCGCTGCGCCTGCTCCAGGCAGCGACGGGAGCGGCCTCCAGAGGGCCCTGACGCTGCTTAAACTCCTCCCAGGTGGGAAAACTCTTTATAAAGCAAAACTTTCTTTAAAAACAAAAACATTCTCTCAATTTGTTTTACACTGAAATTTTAATTTAAATGGCATTTTATTAATCTTAAATTTTAATTTTTAAAAGGATCTTGCCTAAAATAGAATATCCGAGGAAACAGGACCTGCCAGCCACCCTCCTGGCCAATGGGGCCCTTGCTTGTTGCCTCTCCTAACGCTCCCTAAAACTCACTCTTGCCCAAAACCCCTCAGGAAGGGCCAGGTAGGTGGTGCACACCCCCAATCCCTGGCTGATTTCTGGTGAATAAAGACCATCAAACTCATTAAATTGTTTTAGATTTGACGCTAGGATAACAGTAGTGGGGACAAAAAGAAAATTATCTAAAGGAAACATCAGAAGTCTGTAATGCCAAATAACATAATATATTCTCACCATTTAATTTTTTTTTTTTTTTTTTTTTTGCTGCAAAGGTATATATACCACACCATAAACTTTAAAAAAAATCAACCATCACTTTTTATCAAGCCTAAGACATTCAATGATTACGCATTAGTTTTATATACCACCAAGTAAGGAAAAAATGCCTCCATTAAATTATGATACAAATCAATTTTAAGATGCATCTCATTTTTCAAAATATGAAAGAAGCATGTCTCAGAGTTGATGGAATAGGGTATCACATTTCCTACGTTTGGAATACATTAACAATGTATCTGGATTCAAGTCTAAATGAACCATAAAATCTCAAACATCATAAATTAGGAAAATGAGATGGACCACCTTTTAAAAAAGAAAAAGTATTACCCTTTTGCAGTAAGTCTATGTCACAGATTCTTAACGCCAAATGAAAATAAGAAGAAACCCTCTAAGTACAGGCTTCTGAATGCACTGTTCCCAGAAGAACAGCTGTCTGACACTGCTTCTAAGTGGGCCTATGACTATCGAGTCTCATGTCTTTATTGCAATAGGTTTTTAAAAAGATCTTTGAGTTGAGAAAACTTTAGTATCTTAAAAGGCGTTGGTTTTATCCTGTATCTAAGAAAATTTATTTACCGTACAACAAAGAAAACCCAATTTGCATATAACAAACAGAGTGATAGCTACTTTAACAGTATATTTTGGAAAAAAAAAAAGAATGTAATGTTATGCTCTGTAGGTACTAAGTTTAAAAAAACTTTTTAGTTTAATCTAGAATGCCATATTAAAGTCAGTCACTTTAACCATAAGCTCCCTAATCTTAATAAAGAAAAATAATCAGAAATATATTTTATGTGTTAAGTGAGGTGCACCTATATACAAAAACATCCTGAACACATTAATTTCGACACAGAAGGAGCCCAGTATTCATTGTAAATAGTTCCTAGTGAAATGCTTTTTGCTCAGAAAATTAAAAGCCAATATTAACATATTATTGCCCCTGCTCAACTGCATTTTGATAAGCAACTCTGATTTAAGACATAAGACAGGTCACTCTCATTGCAAAACCTCAAGTTATTGTCTCAAATAGCAAATGTTTCATATTCAAATTTGAAAAGTCTTATTTCCAACAGAATCTGTCTGTATTTCTGAAAATATTTTCCGCCTTTGAAAATTCACTACACAATGTTGATTATAACTGCTGCCTAGAGTGTTCTCCTCTCCCACCCCATCCTGACACTGTCTTTTCATTCAGTTTGGAGCTTAGTAATGTGATACATTCAGAGTTAAATATGGCCTGGAAATGCTACGAAATCCAGGACACTGAGGCATCTTCAAGACAGCTGAGGAAAGATTACTAAAGACCTTTGGCCAATCAACTGAAAACATTCGTTAAGATACTGCTACAGGTGACAGAGCCAATGCTTTAGGACTTGGCTACAATGAGAGCAGACTACTAAGTCACCAAAACTGATATTAGGGAAGCAGAAGGTGGAACACCAAGAGATTCAACTCCCATAGTTGGCTAGTCTGGATTTCCCCTCGCCACCAGCACTGATCAAATGGAGAGACACTCAAGATTGTGAACAGGAAACTAAACTGTGTTAGTTTTTCAAAAGTGTTGTTGATGATCTATCTAAATATCTGGAACAATAAAGGTTAAACCAACATATCAGTTATCAGTCTCATTCTTTGTCTTATTCACATGGTTTATGCGTTGATTTCGTTGTACCGAAACAGAAAAAGAAAAATTAAACCTGGAAGAGAACAATGATTTTTAAACCAAAGGTGGGCACCAGAATCACTTGGGTATGCATTGTCTCAATCTAGGAAAAAAAATTACATATACCTGGGTCCATCCCTAGAGATCCTGAAATATACGCTTGCCCGAGAAACACATCTAAGATTTAACGTTGAAAACATAGTATGAATTTCCATTCTCAATACTGGTTAGCTAGACAACCTCAAAATGCTGGTCAACCTTGAGTTTCCTTTTTCTCTCCTTTAGTATGAGTATAATAAAGGCACTCAAATATTATGGAGCTAAATTTGAAAGAATTATGTGAAAATCTTTGTTACAAAACACTATATATTAGTTTTTATTGCATTTATCATAAAACACTTTATGGACTTTTCCAAAAACAAAGCTGATCATTTTTCTATTCCTTTTCCTCCTCATTCTAGTATTGAAGTTGTTTCAACTTTACATAGAATCATAAATAATGCCTTGGCCACCAGAAACTTCTACCGAATACTCCTCCTGATCTAGCCATTTCTAAAGACCTATCGTAATTGAAAGGCTGGGAACAGCTCCAATCAAATGACACTACCTAATTAATTTAAACGTTTTGGCTTCATTCTGTACTTATAAGTATTGTAAATGTCCACTTTGTTAAATGCTTTTAGACATATTTAAGTCTTCAAAACTACTTTTAATTTTATGAGGTAACTAATATTATCTCCATTTTATAGATAAGCAAATTGAGGCTCAAAGAAGTTAAGTAACTTACCAAAAGTTACTAAACTAGTAAGTCCTGGGGTCAGAAATTGAATTTGGACTAAGTACTTGGCTTTTTTACTACTTCATGAAATTTCACTGTGAAAGAACATGAATAGTGAAGCAAATGAACTGTTATAGGCAACTGTAAGCTTGAAATACTCAAGATGGGGATGACTACCATATGTAGGAAATAGCGCAAGACTAGCCATATGCTTCACCTTCTGTGTGGAGTTCTTACACTGTTATAAAAACTGATATCAGAAGTAAGCTTACACATTACTGCTACCTTCCTTCCACTGGACAGAAAAACAGCCCTGTCTGACAGGACTTTCTATGACGACAGAAATAGTTTCTCATCTGTGCTGTTCTAAATGGGGGCTGCGAGCCACATACGGCCCCAAAGGAGCCAGTGCAACTGAGGAACTAAATTCTAAATTTTATTTAATTTTAGTAAAATATGAAACTCTAAAATATATAGTAGATAAGAAACATACATTTATAAACTAATCAAAAACTTCTGTAAATTGATTTTTTACGTGGAGTCTCAAGCTCTTACTTTGCATTGCCCAAAGAAATTACTTAAAATTCAAGCAGCCAAAAATGCAAAATGAAAATATGTAGCAAGTACAAGCACATATCCATAAAGTTATTGCAGATTGAGACACATGAAAAAAAGCAGACAGCCAAAATCCTTTTGGGGGAAAAAAGAAAAAAAGAAAAACAACAAATAAAACGAAATTTGTTAGAAGGCAGCCAAGAAAACTCCATGCGAAAATTTCATAATCATCACAACTCTATTTTCAGATCAAGCATCCAAACAGGTATATGATCTTTTCAGCAAAATACAATGCCAAGCACTACTATGGATCAGGCATTTTACCTGAAGACTTATTTTTTGTTCTTGAACCCTCAATGATAGCAGTAGAAAACAAAAGCAGCTGAAATGAGAAATAATCCCTAGAAAAATCAAGAATTAAAAAAATTCACAACATTAGTAAGAAGCAATTACTCAAAGTATGAAAAACGGGCTCGCAAGATTTATTAATAAATATCTTCAGATATAAAGTTACCTCTAATGAATTTAAAAGAAGTTAACATTAATATTCTAGATTACAGATCCGTAAGCTTTTACTGTACTCACATATACTCAGGAAAATTAGAAATGACATTTTAACAAAGAGAAATTGCCATTTTTATTGTAAAACAAATATATCAATAAAAAACAGGGGAAGAACTTTTAAACTTATTCTGGTTTGAGTAGGAATTACTAGCTCCCTCTGCCTAGATGCCATTGACAATTACTGCATCGAAGATTTCTTTAGTTTAAATATGACTGAGAATTGGCCAAACATACAGTCACTTTGCATCTCCATTATTAGAAACGTAATTTAAAATTAAGACTAATTCCTCAAAGGAGAGAGAACCTGCGACTCTTCTGACAACTTTTAAGAAAAAATGTGTACTCTTAGGAGTATTTTGAAAATTGACACTTGGCGCCATCTCCAAGAAAGTATAAGTAAAATAAAAAGGAACCCAAACTAAAGGTAAAAGACACAAAAGAAACACTAACTCAAACTTACACATTTAGTTCTCTTGGGTCTTTTTGTTCCTAACTTACCTAATAGAAGCTAGCTCAGGATTACGTATTTTATAAAATTAAGTACCTAACAACAAGCTGCAAAATGTCATACAAAGCACCTAAGAAATTATTAATTACCAAATTATTCCCTAAGCTTCAAATCAAATTAACTTTCCTATGCCCCTTCTTTGTCACAAATCAACAATAAACCAAAATTTAAAACCAATTACATACACTGACTTGCTAAACCCTAAACAAGTATTTTCTTAAATGAGTTGTCCACACTAAAAAGAAAAATAAATTAAAATTGCTGAATATATACAAAAACAGAATAAAATATACATTGAACTAAAGTTAAGTTTCAGGGCCATTTTTGTTTGGAATCACTGCAGAGAAAAACAGCAGCCCCCAAAATCAAAACACAAAAAGCAGAATGTAGGCTCTAATGGCAACAAAAAAAGGAACCAAGCAATCTAGATCAATCGGGATCATATATGACATAGTCCCCCTTCCAGCCCCCAGAAAAAAAAAAAGAAAGGAAGAAAGAGAGGGGACGAGGGAGAGGAAGAAAGAAAGGAAGGAAGGAAGGAAAAGGAAAGGAAAAAGAGAGAAAAAAGAAAGGAAAAGTGTTACAGACAGTTCTAGGTTCAACTTTCAACTGTTCATGTTATTCAGAAATATAAGGGGGATACAATACCTCCCTCCTATGGCAGTGGTAAGAAGTAAGTGAGATTGAACAGCTGTTACATATCTAGCCCTGCACCTGGCAAGGAGTAGGTTTGTTCTGAAGACTAGTGATGCGATTACTGGCAAGAAAGAACTCTTACTTTTGAGTTTGCTTTCTCGAATCTAAACAGTGATGAAACCTGCAGGTTCCACCTGTCCCTCAAGCTTGTTAAGATGCAATGCGATAATGCCCATGAAAGGCCATCTCATGCCAGAAGAACAAATTTGAACTTTGCAAAAACCTCCTTGAGCCTCATTTCCTTCAAATAAATTGCAGATCCTAATACCTATACCTTACATGATCTTTAATACTGATGATTAAAAATAAAAGTGCTAATGAATGTGAAAATACTTAAACAGTTCTGTTAGCTGAATATAAAAATTAACTTACCTACAGCATTACTGAAGCAAACTGAAAAATGTCAACTCAAATCATACTCTGGCATGCCATGATACATGTCATGGTATGTCAGAGCTATCACCAGATTTGTGAACTGGGATTCTATCCTTCTGTAAGGATAATCTTGAGAAGGAGCATTACGATGTGTATGTCTGTAACGGAATGAGCAGGCTGAGAGAAATACTGTACAAGGGTCACAAGCTCAAACGCCCAAATGGGGATTGCCAGAGAATACTCAAGAAGTAGCTCATCTTTGAAAAACTGTCTTATAAGAACAGCACAGCTGTGACAGAAATGCTAAGTGACTTAGGCCCGGGTTTTAGGTAAGCGTGGCAAATTGGTGCACACAGCTGTGTTAAAGGAACATTATATATTTTAAAGGGGCTAGCCGCAAAGTTAGGTTTTTAAGTGAAATTTCCCATTTTCAAAACACTGACTCAAAAATAGTTTTGATATTATGTAAGCCAAACAAAACAATGCCTGTGAACCAGATGCAGCCAATACTTTGCAATCTCCATATTAAAGAAACCAGAGAAAAATTCTACAAGGGCAGTGAACCTAACAGGTTTTGCTGATTCCAGCAAGTGGCACAGTGTACTACACACAGGAAGTGCTAAATAAATATTGTTCGAACAGCTAATGAAGCAAAAGGTTTCAGGAGACTAGGGAACACACAAAACAATAAATGAACAGCCAATGGACACAGAAAATGCCCACGTGCCAGGGGTGGCTGCTTCAGTGACTTGGGCACTTTGTGGGCAGTCTGGAGATTCACCTGCGCTCAGACCTACTTTTCTTGTGTATTAACTTCTTTATCCAAGAGGTTCGCATCAGTCAGTCAACCAGAGCCAATGAATAATTACAGGTTGATTAGTATGTATGAATAAAATATTAAAAGTATGTAGCACAGAAAAGAGATGTAAAATCTGCACTGCTGAAATAATAAAGCAAAGTATAAAACTCTCTCTGGAAAAAGCAAGAAGCTGGGACAGTAGCTCTGATATTAACAGTCATGGAACATTAACAACCAAGAGGTCTTTCTTGATTCCTTTTACCCTGTTACTAAATTACTCAAATAACTGTGACTAACTGCTGGATCCTGGAGACTCTAAATCTAGATTTATCTGAAATCCCATGTAATGACATCACATGACAATCGAGAAAGTGCAAGTATGAATTTTTCTTCAGATTGTTATAAGGAGAAGGAAAACAGACCGATTTGGAAAGAGGTTTCCTTCTTTCCAATGGGCCTGGTCAAAGTCTCCCAACCCTTACTTAAGCTGCCCAAGGCGTCAGAAGGGCCTGAGTGAGTCCAACCGAGACAAGGGAGGAGGCCGCTCTGACAAAGCACCGGAAAGATGCTTCCGAATCGGGCAGGGGACGGAACTCTCCTTGCGTCCCAGAACCCGGGAACCTCTTCCCGCATATCTTCAAAAAAAAAAAAAAAAAAAAAAAAAAAAAAAAAAAAAAGGCCCGACTGTGTGCCAAGCTAATGACCACTGGGCTCACAAGAAATTATCTTGCATTCTATCTTCTATTTAAGAAAGAAATAACAGTATGATCTACATATATGTTGAGAGATTCTACAATTGCCAACATATGTAACAGACAAAGGTCATAAGCTAAGTACACACAGCAATGTTTCATAGAAAGGTAAACAGAAAGGTCATTGCAGAAAACTATATTAGTAATCTAGAATAAATATCACGTAAGTAACTGGAACCCCCCAATCATAAGACACAGGGGACAAATCCAAGAGCTGGAACATTGAAATTACAGGAACCCCTCCCTCCCTCCCTCTCTTAACACACACACACAAAAGGGAACAGAGAAATAATAAAGAAATACTATAACAAAATAATCCCTGAACTGAATAAAGACTTGAGTTTTAGCCTGAAAGGGCCCATGAGGCCTCAAGCAGAACCAGTTAAGAGATGGGAGTTGGGTGGAAAACCTTAGATGGTTGTGTCCTGGGAAAGACAGGGTTTCTAATCTTCATAAAACAGAACAAAACAGACAGCTAAAGTGCCTCCCAGGCAAGGTAAAGCTAAAGAGGTTCATCATCACCAAGCCCTTATTACATGAAGTGTTAAAGGGACTTATATAAGATAAAGAAGATCAAAACTATGAACAGTAAAATGACAACAAAATCACAATTATCAACAAAAGTCACAATTATCAACAACTGAATCTAAAAAAAACAAACTGAGCAAACCAGAACAGGAACAGAATCCTAGGTGTGGGGATCATTTGCGGGGTTAGCAGCTGGGGGGGGGGGGGGGACGGGGGAAATGGTGCAGGGACTAAGAAGCATAACCGGCAGGAGGAAAACAGTGGATGTTAAGAATAGTACAGGAAAGGGTGAAGCCAAAGAACTTACATGCGTGACGCATGGACATGAACGAAGGGTAGGGATTGCTAGAAGAAAGGGGATATCGGGTGAAGAGGGGGGGAGGGGGAAGAACTGGGACAACTGTAACAGCATAATCAATAAAATATACCTTAAAAAATAAAATATACCCTAGTAGATAATGGTCATAAAAATCAGAGCTCCTTGGGCACCTGGGCAAAAAGACTGTCTATTCTAAAAGGAAGGCAAATCAGGTTGGCCTGAGACTTCTCTATAGCTGCATTTTACAGAAAAAGACTGGAATAATGATCATAATATCCTCAAGTAAAAAAATAAAATAAAAATGTAACCCACAGATTTTACACCCAGTCAACTGTTACTCAAAAATACAAACCACTGACAAGCAATATTAAACATGCAAGACATCTAGGGTACTATTTCCCATGAGCTCTTCTCAAAAGATTTATGTGAGCATGAATTTCAGCTAGCCAAGAGACGCCTAGAAAAACTAAAGCTAAAACCATTTTGAAATTCAAATGGTAAAAACAAATGCCATTCATACAGTAACAAAACTATAAAATACCACCTAAGCTGATGTAACATGTCTAACACTAAAGATATAGGTTATCAATGAATCAAAACAAATGCAGAGACAAATCACGTTCTTTGATAGGCAAACTGAAAATATGAAAAAAAAAAAACAACAAACTAGCACTGAGCGAAAGACAGTGTACATCTTTCTTAGCGATTTATGATTTAATAAAGGTTAAAAGAGTCCAGCTGAGTTTTACGCTAATGAATAATAAACTATACATTCCATGCCCTCACCTGTACCGTGTATATAATAAACATAAAATGTATGAGGTTAGAGAGACATCTAATTGGAGCCCTCACTAAGAGAATTCCACAATAAAATCTAATAAAATTAACTCACTTTTCCCTCTAAAACCTGGGGAAGATAAAATTATAGTCTTTTGTTGCTGAGGCTTATTAAGAATAGCTCTCACCACCCTAAATCCCTTTCACCCACTATTGTAATTAATGCTGATAATAAACTGAGATTATGTTATCTCAAATGATACACTCACCACATACATTATGCTTTAGTGTGTCCTTGGGGGTATTTAAAATCACAAAGCATATATGGTACATGAGAAAATTCTGGAAGCAAGTTCTTTTTCATCACAACAGATGGGAATGTTGATTTTTTTTTTAATTGAAGAAATAAATGGTTTGCCTCTTAGCATTAAATCTCCAGGTTAAACTTTTACTCTCTGTATGATTTACTGATTGACTGATGCACTCAGATATATTTATTTTATACTTTGGTTGTAACCCAATACCATGCTATATTAATTCTGTTGCTCAAACTGTTCTTTGGGAATTCTTTCAGGTTGACTTCTGCGTCCCTTGACAAAATCTCATCTTTCGGGTTGTGAGCACCTCCTCACTTTCAGACAATGCAACGCATCCCTGCTGCAGCCCTAGAATCAGCCATTGCTCCTACGAGCCCTGGTTCTTTCTACGAGAGAATGGTATTTAAAAATCCAAGAAAAGGGTGTCAAAGATTTTTTTCAGTTAGATATAGGGCTCTCATACTAAACAAAGCATCACAAGGAAAGACCTAGGAATTGAGGCCTAGGAATACAGTTCAAGGGAATTAAGTAATAAAAATAACTATAACGTAGGAGGTGCCGAGGGATCAAGAACCCTGGAGATCCGAAAATCAGTTTAGCAGAAAATGGAAGAAATCTATAATATTTAGATGGCAAAGGAGTAAGATTATCTAGAATATTTTTCTTTATCACTTTTAATCTTATATTACCTTGACATACTGTTAAAATGTTAAGAGTTAAATGTAAGTCCCCAAAAGGCAGAGCCTACCCTGACACCAAACCATTCATTCAGTGGGTTGGAAGATACTTCTTAAGGCCAACTCTGAGGCAAATCCAGGGCAGTGTTTTCAATGATCAGGGCCAAGGTGACTTACAGGGAAGGAGAAAAGGGCAATTAGTAAATTATACAAGTTATAAAGGGTCACAGAAAAAACATTCACAAGCCATTTAACGATCCTCTCTAAAATCTTTCTTGAACTCAACAAAATATCCAATGACCCTCTGCAAAATCCTTACCCCTGAGAAAAATCCTTAAAAAAAATCCTATTACATAGTTTCCATATCCGCAGAGGCCAACACCCTCAGCATACTGTTGGACCAGCTAGGCGCTCTCGTTCATGCTTCACTGCCAAGTGCGCCAGCCACTCCACAGCTGACCCTCAGATCCTGGGTGATTCCTCCTCCCTCACAACCCCAGGTCTTCCTTTGTAATGCCTCACGTGACAGCCGCTTTTCCTCCCAGCACACCACGGAGCCACCTTCCACAAAAGTGCCATACTGTTTGCCAAAAAGGCCTGTAAAGAAAGTCTTTCCCTTACAAACTTTTTTGCATATGAATGCAAGATTAATCTTCCAAGTTCCAAATAATTTATTAAACACCTAATTTACTTTTTCACCTTCAAGTCTCCCTTGCCCCAAACTACACCTGCCTTGTTATTTCTGGACACCTCCATTTCTTTCCAGATGTTATTAATCCTTGCAAGGTCTAGATTAAATGTCTACCAAGAGTAGTAATTTATCTTTTAATATATAAAAAATACTTTGTGAAAGGGCAAAACTGTTGACAGATGTGGGCTTTCCTATAGGTTCCTTACCTACAGAAACCATAAAAATGAGCTCAATTTTAAAAATGCATTTTATTATCTAAATTAGAATTCCTTGAAAATGAGAATTAGTCACTATCACATCTTAACCAAAGTAAGAACTGAGACGGGGCAGGAATATCCTTTTCTCTCCGAGGACAGTGAGGTTGGGTCACTTGATGTCCTGCACTCCGGAAGTCTCTTTAGGGTCTCTGTTTCGTTTCTTCCTCTAATTTCTTAAAGTCAAAAAAACTTACTTTGAATGTTGGAATAAAAAAAGTTATTCAAGGTGATACAAGGATAAAAAACCGAAGGCTTATAAAAAAAATCTATGAAATGATGAGACAACTTAAGGATCAGTAAATAAAGAAAAAAGAAATCTTCTTTCTCAAACTTTATTAACATAATCAGAAAAAAACTCAGAACTTCCTTCTTATTGAACTATGTATTTCAATTTCAATTTCTATTCTATGTGTCTTCTTTTATAATAAGCCACAGGAAAAACTGCATCTCAGTATGAACACTTATCTATGTATAGTCAGCTTTTTACAGTATTTCTGTTTCTCTACAGAATATAAAAGGATCTATGCTTCTATAAAGATTAAGCAATCTGCCTATCAGCAAATTTAGACTTCAGATTTCAGCTGTGTAGGTAGGACACTTGTTGCTTATAAGAAGTAGGAAAATATTTTTTCATTAAATTGCAGCTTTAAATTATCACACCATATGAGAAAGCAGGTAGTTTTCTATCTCTCCATTTTTCACAGGAGCTATTACTGCCATGTAAGACTTTTAGACATCTAACTTGGAATTAAACTATGAGCTTTTAAAATGAAATATCAAAAAATTCGTATCTGTTAGCATATTAAATATGGCACCTACTAACGTTTACCTTTCAAGTCAAAGGTAATGTTTCTTACTGGTCATTACAGGTTTTACTATTTAGCACTCAGTACCTACAGAAAACTATATGTGATTTCTCATTTGATACTTACAATAACTTCCTGAAGACAGGCACTATTTCTAGTCCTAAGTTTATAGAAGAGGAAACCAAGACCAAAGTTACACAGCCATTAAGTTACAGAATGGAGAGCTGAACCCAGCAAGCTGAATTCCAAGTCCATGTTTTGTACACAGTACTATTGTTCTTTATAAAACTTTAAATGCAAATAGGTGTTTTTGAGTAGCTATGTTAACAGAAGGGCAGTAGAACTGGTTTCAGTCCCATAGGTGTAAAATTCTGGTAACTGGATAAGACTAACTATGGTCAGGTTTCTTGTTATGATCATTTCTGATCCTTTATCTTTATAAAGTAAACATAAACTTACTTTTTACTAATATTTTTTATTCATCCTTTTATGATTTTAATAATTTGAAAAATAAACATTTATAGTGTTAAAAGTTCTAGGGGTGCTAATTCTAATCACATCTGCTAACTCTCACGCCTCATATATTTTTAAATTTTCATCACAAGTTCACTTTTAATAGAAAGTAACTATTTTTCTATAGAAATTCCATGAGGGTTTTAGAATAGTTCTGCTTTTGTTTTGCCAACCTCTTCTGGGACATCATCTACTTTGAAATTTCCATAATATAGTATAAGGCAGTGGTCCCCAACTTTCCGGCACCAGGGACCAGTTTCGTGGAAGACGGTTTTTTCCACGGACGGGGAAGGGTGACGGTGTCGGGCTGATTCGAGCACCCCTCCCGCTGTGCAGCCCGGTTCCAACAGGCCTGTCGGTCCCGGTCTGTGGCCCAGAGGCTGGGGACCCCTGGAAGGGATGTGACACTTTCTACTGCAATAATTCTTTACTTTGTGTCATGACAGCCAATTTATAGTACTGAAACATTGCTTCAATGCCGCCCCATGATGTAATCTTTATGAAATCATTTAAAACTACAACCAGGAATCACATTTAAGTTAAAACTCAACCACAGAAATCACCAATGCAAATAAATGAACCAAGACATCAAATCAGATAACAGAAATCTTCCACAGAAGGGCAAGTTGACAGAAACTCAGAGAATGATAACTATCCCCTGATTTTAAATTCTGCTTGGTGATTGTTGGCAACTTTTTAAAAAACCTCGATTATAAGAGACAGGTCCATTCAGAAAGCATCCCGAATTCAGAAACATTAAAATGTGTGCATGTGTGTTAGGGGGCGGGAATCTTAAAACCAAGACAATGTAGTATGCGAGGCAGACATCAAGTTTATAACCTAAAATGAGAACACGACCAGCTGAAAAGCTGGACAGTATCTGCAGAGGGAGAAAGTCTCCTCTGTCCTGCAAATGGCACTGCTGAGAGAGCCAGGTCCTCAGAAGGCGGCATGCGCACACCGGAACCCAGGGCTCGCTGGCTGCCTGCTCTGGTCTATCTTCACCCCTCGAGTGAGTGTGATAAATAACATATATTCTCCCACAGACAGCTCACGAGTTGGGATCCTTTCCACTCGCTTTCCTTACAGAACAAGTTCCCTTCCAATTGACTCAATACAGGGGCGAGCAAAAGTAGGTTTACAGTTGTTCGTACAAAAAAATAATACAAAAATTAATAAATTATAACGCAAGAATAAACTGTTTCACATACAGCTGTAAACCTAATTTTGCCCATCTCGGTATTTCTTCAATGAGTTAATTTAACAGAGTAAGAGTCATATCTGACTCTGCCCATGAAAGTTAGTTACTTCTTTCTGATGATTTTGAAAAGGCTCTGCTTTGATTCATGACATAAGCTTATAAAGAATTCTCAGAAGACAAACTTATTTCAAGGTATACCTCTTCCAGGTACACGTACACACACACAAATAGTACCGACTGTAAACAAAACAAAGATTTTTAAAATACAAATCTTCCTAAATCACAGAAGTCTAAAATACAAACTGAACTTTACATGATGCAAAAATGCTATGATCCACTGAAGTTTAAAAACCAACAAAATCGGGACTTCCGGCCAAGATGGAGGCTTAGACGGACACGCTAGGTCTCCCTCTACAACTATAGTGGAATACAACTACTTCAAAACAAAGGATAACTAGAAATTCCAGAAAATAAAGCTACACGGAAGCCCAACATATGAAGTTATAAACCAGCGGTGCCATTTGGGCAGGTAAGAGTTAAAGAAGGCAAAGCTGCTTGCGGAGCGGCGGGGCGGGGCGGCGAAAAATCCTGGAGGCAATCAAGCCCCTGGCGTGCGGGACTCCAATGAAGCCCCTGGCCTGCGCGACTCCTGCGCGACTCCGGCGCTGGGGAGCAGCCGCAGCATCGCCTTGAACAGTGAGGCCCAGGGGGGCGGGAGGACGGATCCCGGTCTCCTAGCTGAATAACTGTGTGAATCCATCTTGGACCCCCGCCCCCACAGAAAGCACCACAGAGCTGCGAAATAGGTCGCGCGCCTGCCGGTCGCTGATTTGTGACGCGTACGCAGGCACTGCCCCCTGCTCCCGACAGCCAGCCCAGGAAAACAAAACGCATCTGTCAAAATGTGGCAGACAAATATAGAGATCCCGGTGGTGCAGCTCACCAGACAGCAGATAGAGAACCTGACAGATGAACAGATAAGAAACCTGTCAGAGGCTCAGTTCTGGGCCATTGTTATCAGGTGGCTTACAGAATTCACAAAAGAGCAGGAAAAAGATATGAAAGAAGCGAAAAACTTTCATAACGAAAGGAACAAAACCACATATGAGACAGATGGTGAGGAATCCAGAGTCCATTTCAACAAACTGGAATATGGAGAAGGAACTAGCAGTCAACCAATGCAGCGAGAGGAAATGGCAAGCAACAATGAGAGGATCAGAAACCTCTGGGACAGCTATAAAAGGCCCAACATAAGAATCATTGGTTTGCCAGAGAATGAGGAAGATGAACTAGAACTTGAAAAATTGAGTGAAAATATAATAAAGGAGAACTTCCCAGACTTGGGGAAGGGAATAGACTTGCAGGTCCAGGAAGCAAGGAGAGTTCCCAAGAGACTGGACCCAGGGAGAACCACTCCAAGACACATTATAATCAAAATGTCAAAAATTAAAGATAAAGAGAGAATCTTAAAAGCAGCAAGAGAGAAGAAAAGAATTATGTACAAAGGGGTCCCAATTAGACTATCAGCTGACTTCTCAAGGGAAACCCTACAGACAAGAAGGAACTGGCAAGAAATATTCAAAGTAATGAAAATCCAAAACCTACAACCACGAATACTCTATCCAGCGAAATTGTCATTCAGAATAGAAGGACAGAGAAAGTGTTTCCAGGACAAAATAAAACTGAAAGAGTTCATTAGATCCAAACCACTGTTATATGAGAAGTTAAAGGGACTGGTTTAAAAAACAGAAGCTAGGGAGATGAAACAAAGGCAAACGAAACAGGCAACGAGAGTGGAAAAGGAACTGTGGGTAAGGGAAATATAGTGGGGGGAGGTCAACAGGGAGGGGGAGTGGGGAGAGGGAGGGAGATGATATAGGAATTGGAGATCATGGTAGGAGGGAATGGAATAGACGGAGAGAGGTTGGGAGGAACTGTAAGCACAACTAATGGACATAATCTAAAAGGGGGGGACAACTGGAGGGAGGGGGCCACCGGGTGGAGGGGAGCAGAGGGAAGGGAAAGTGGCACAAATGTAATATTTTAATCAATAAAACACATTAAATCTTAAAAAAAAAAAAAAAAAAAAAAAAACCAACAAAATCAAGACAAAGAATTTACTAACAATATTTATCTCATATTTGGTTTGTTCTGAAACATTTTAGCAGATGAGGAACAAAAAAATGAAGAGAAACTATGCTCATAAAATGTATATCCTGTTCATAGATTATACAATGAATTACTAGGTCCATAAACTAAACAATGAAGTACATGAAAGAGGGAAAAGTACATGAAGTAGGCAGTCCCTGACTTAAGGGCAACCTATACACATGAACACTCACGGTGCCAATTTGAAATTTTTTGCATCCTGCCAAAATACCACCTGCAGCAGAGAGCCACTCACAACACCCTGAATCATCTCCTAACACGATCACTCTGGGCCCCCTATCTGGACCTCTGCAGGGCCAGCTGCCCACAGCCTGAGAGCTTCCCCCTGGTCAGTCAATTTTCTTCTTCAGTTACTAGGACTTGGGTATTTAAATAAATTACAGGTTTTTTTTTTTAAAGAAAGTTGTTGTGAACTACTTTGAAAATCAAACTGACATTTAAAATATCATCTCTATGAGTATGAATTTGAAATTCCAAATTACCAACTTATATTCCAATTTCTGCAATTTATCCTGCTCTGGAATTTGACTATAAATATCTCCAGCCGGAAAAATAAGTCTAGTTCCCTTTGCTAACTGTGAATGTTTATATAGTTAAATTAATATACATTTAACAACTAAAATTCAAAATTTCAGATCTAATTACTTTGGATAAGGTTGCAAAAGGTATAAATTAATAAGCATTAAATAAAATTTTCTTGTTTCAGTTGTTAAAAAAAGAGGCAACAGACCAAAAATGAAGTTACTTGTGTTAATCACCAAGTCAGCAAACCAAGACTTAATAGCTAACCTAACTGCAGTTTCAGCCTCTCCCAGGCATGTAACCTATAACCAGTCACTCTGAAATTAGCTGATCAACACTAGTGAGGTAATCTGCCAGATACAGCCCCGAAGGAAGATGACCTTGCCTTAAACTATTTGCTCTTTGATAACAACTTCCTTGTTGAGCCCCCCTTTGCCCATAAAAGCCTTTCATTCCGTACAGCCCTTCTATCCGCTAGAGGGGACGCTATCCAACTCCTGAATCATTGAATGAAGTCAATTAGATCGTCACATTCATTCAGCTGGATTTTGTTTAACAATTAACACAACGTGGAGGCCCAGTCTCTATGATGCATTGTCTCTCTACGGAATCAACTTCCAGGAATTCAAATTCAAGGCTATGAGGAGTCGAGATGACTAGAAAGACTCTGTCTCAAAGATTCTCTGACTCACCTTGTTCTAAACTTCGTAACAATCCTAGATGCCTTGCCTAGACGTGACAGAGACCAATATTCACAGACTCATCATCTGTGACAGATGACATTTGGGGACTGAAAGAGAGAATATGCCATCCCAAATATGCCTCTTTGGTATAAAGGGTCATTTCAAGACAATTCAGAAGAGCAGACTCAGGAGAGGCTCTGAAGACAGAGGAGACATTGCCCTCTGTAAGGGGAATCAGTTTAAGAGTGTCTCCCTCTCTGTACCAGAAAGGGAAAGATGACTTGACATCACAAGAAAACCTTACTCAATGGAGCATGCACCGACTAAAACCGGCATAAGACACCCCTTATTTACTACGGTTTCGCTGGTAACCTCTCAGTTTCTTCTTGCCTTCAGGTGAAGGTGAAGGTAAGCCTGCATTCTAAACTCATTGAGAGATCTGCTCATTTTTCCTTGCTTATCTCAAATGTACACTTGTTAATTTGCCTTTTATTACAGGGGTCTCAGCCAAGAACTCAAAAGGGTACAGGAATTATTTTTCCTCCCCTACGGGGCTTTGGCTTCAAAACACGGTGGTGTCTGAACTCCCACAGCGTGGGGCGGGGGAGCAGAGCACCCATATGCCGCCTCTCTCACCTAGATCAGAGCTCCTCCTCCTTTTACCCACAGCTGGTCACTGTCCAAGGTTTATAACTTCAAGAACCACGGATAATTTTTGTGAAGAAGTTGTTTCTGCAATGTTTATAGACACTTCATATTTAACCAATTAAAAATTTCAGACCACCTACTTTAAAGCAGGTAACCATTCTTAAAAATGGCTGCAACATTAGTGACTGTTTGCCTTAAGTGTGCGTACTATCTTCTGAATTGGAATACTGTCAAATATTTAAAACTAAGTCCTTGGTTTATAATATCCCCAAGCAGAAGGTTACATATTGGTTCTTTAAGATACTAAATAAGTGATACAGTAGGAAACTTTAATGGCTTTAGCACAGTTAAACTAGGAATTTAAAAACTGGCCAATATTGACACACAAAAAGAACATTTTCTAGATTTGTTAGACAAAAAGTAAATGTACAAAACACTAAAACTGTATGCAACTGTATTATAAGGTCAAAGGAAACACATTTGTGCTTTTAAAGTTCAAGGCCAGAGTATAAAGATTTAAGGATATTTATTTTACCTCAAATTTGAGGTAAAATGAGAATGCTTTTTATTACTTAAGTGACTGAATTTTAACTAGATTATGCAAAGTAGCCAACTGTTTCATAGAGTAAAAAGGTTTGGATACAGTCAACAGGTACATTTACTAAAAGCTGCTTTTACTTACTCGCTGGAGAATGGACAGGAAAGAGTGCTCTCCCGTCACTACTATTAATAGTGTGGCTGAAGCCCGACTTTATCAGAGAGAGATTCCTTAATCAATCTGCAAACATGCTACTCAGAGCTGCATGTTCATTTCAGTGTTAAATTCTACTTCTCCCAACATTTTTTTTTTTTTTAAATCCGAGGAGAAGCCTCAGATTAAGTAAATGCTGCTACGTTTATGAACCTTTGGGTGATCTGAGGCTGTCGGTTCCATCTCTGCATTAGTCATTGTTTGATCCCAAGTTCCTAATACCAAACCTCATACTTGAGAGGTATTTCAAACCAAATTTTACATTTGAAATATTGGAAATTTCTCATATGCTTTTGTAGTTCGTCCTTCTATTCATGAATTATTTTTATCCTCACCCATCCTCACCTGAAGATTTTTGTTTTTTGTTTTTGTTTTTTTCAATTGTTTTGCGAGAGAGAGGAAGAAGAGAGGAAGGGAAAGAAACATTGATGCAAGAGAGGAGCATCCATTGGTAGCCTCCTGTATGCACCTGGACTGGGGATCGAACCTGCAACGTAGGCATGTGCCCTGACTGGGAATCCAACCTGCAACCTTTCTGTTATGAGAAAATACTCCAACCAACTGAGCCACACTGGCCAGAACTGTTCATGAAACTTTTTAGAACGCTCTCATTTCCTTTATTTTCTTCCATTTACTTAAAGTCAGGAGTGAACTATCTGATTTTCTTTTTTTTCAAGTCTATTTCAAAATGTACCAGAACTACACTGAAAATCTCTCCCAAGTTTTGGAATATCTAGAGATATTGTGGTCAGGAAATAATGGCACAGCCTAAGCCCCAGGCCTGACTAAAACACCAGTTGGCCTCCAGGGTCATAGATGGTCCTTTCTGGCCTTTTACATTTTACCTGAAACATGAAATTCATAAAATCTAAGGTAATTCTAATATAAAACATCATTCTAAAGCACAGGACTTACCATTATAGGTTACTCTTGGCTTTGTTAAACACATCACAAGATGTAAATCCATTTCATCTGAGGATACAAATTTTGAGCATACAGGGCACTTAAATCCTAAAAAGTAAAAGAAAGCCATGTTAGTTAACCATTCGGAATATCCAACTATGATTTTTTTAAAAAGCATGGAAGACATAGAGCTTTTCAGACTTCAGTATTATACTTATAACATACTACTTACATAAAGTTACTACTTTAAGTTACAATTTAAGGTTAGAAAACGTTTGTGACTATAATACCTCATTTAAGTCAGTTTATAAAGATCATCCCATTTCTAACAAAAGAAGTTCAAATGAGGAGAATTTGGTTCACCACCAAACTCCCCTTCTTCTAAAGTATGGGTCCAGTCATTCTTGTTTCTATCTAATTTTTTTACATTAACCTGAACTTACAATTTTGTTATAACAGTTTCGTATTCTGACCATGCTGTGGACATTACCTTCCCCAGCGTGGTACAGTACAATTTGAGTCACAGGTTTTGTAGCTAGACAGTACCTTAAAAACTATTCTACTCCACTGACCTTTTAAAAATTTATCTGATGAAGAAAGGGAAGCCTTTCAGAACAGCAAAATCAGGTCTAGAATCTAAGACCGCTGACTTCTAGTAGAGTAGCCTTGCTGCCACACCACGCTACTGAAGTCACAATGCAAACAGAAAACAGCAGAAGCAAATGGCAGATTTCTCAGTCACTCCTGACACCTAAATATTAGCTAGTTTCCTAGAATATTCAGCCTGCACTACCAAGTCTTTGCCTAAGTGCTCTATTAAAAACAAACTGTCGCACTGAAGGAGAGAACACGCCGTGCGTCCTGCCCTGCCCGGGCCTCCCTCTCCCAGGGGACCTGTCCCACCCGTGGTCCCTGCTGCTTCCCAGCTGCTCTCCTGCTCCCTCCCTGGACATCCCTAAGGTGCTGAACACCTGATCCAAGAACTTTATAGTTCACCTAGGTACGACAATCAGAAGTGGCACACACAGGTGGTCTGAACCAATCGTTTCTCTTAGAAAGGTAACTAAAAGTCAGCAAGAGAGGACATTGGTCAGCTGCAAAGGGCTGAAGCAAAAAGGCCACACGTAGGTCAGAGAGAGACTGGAGCATACATCCTGGCTCTCGTGCAAGCTGAATGGTGAGAGAGCAGGAACTACTGGCGAGCAGAGGGGAACGGTGCACATGGAGACCCTGGAGCAGATGGGCAGAGGCGACAGCTAATAAGGGCGCTGAGGGAAGCCAGCCCTGAAAGCTGCCTCAGACCTGGCAGCCCGACAGCAGTCCGCGTGGGTCCTTACAGACACTTGCCTCCTTGTTGTGATGGGGAACTCACTGCAACCGAATGAGCAATGCACAAGCAGAATTTTACACAAATCAGGGCAAGGTTTTGGCATGGGTACTTAATCCGGGTGTTCAGTGTCCTAAATAAAATAAATGATTTTGAATACCGTTTTTCACACTGTATTAAAAGTATTTTTAAAAACTAAAAATTCAGGTGGTTCTCTGTATATTGTTTTCTTTTTTAGGCTTTATTTCTATGTTAAGACGTCACCACTCATCCCAGATGGCAGAAACGCAAAAGTGTGGTAATGCATCATGGGTGAGGCTGTCTTGAAACAGGTACTTTATCCATTGCTAGTGGGAACGCAAAATTGTACGACCCCACAGAAAGGAATTTGGCAATATCTATCTAGATTACATGTGTACTTATTTTAGCAGTCCCAGTACCAGGACCTCACCCTGAAGGCCAGTCCCCCACAATACCAAAGAAGATATGCACAGCTAGAGGGTTCTGGGGGAGAGAGCAGGGTAGGGAGCCCTGGCGGGATCTGTTTCCCCACCTAGACAACCGCTGCACCAGCGGCATCTCTCCGATTAGCTCCCCGGCACCTAGTGAAGGCTCCCAACTCCCAGAGGAAGGCTCGAACAGTATAGTGCGGTTAATTTTAGCTCTCAGTACGGTCGCAGCTTCCCTTCCCCCTCCCGGGCCCCGTGACAGGCAGCAGCGCACTTGCTCCTGGAGCAGAGCTTGCACACAGCTTGCAGGAGCCGGCGTGGCCAAAGACGCCCTGTCCTCCAAATACTGGGAACCTGTGCGCTGACGGCTGGTTGCTGCTTCGAATCCAGGAGGCACAAAAAGAAGGGGCTGTCCCTACCGTTGAGCCACTTTGCCACTGTTTTAAGCTCTTCCCACTCTGGCTGAACAGACTTCAACCCCAACTTCCCTCTACAACTTCTTGAGAGACTCCAAGCGGGAACCCCAAAACCCTGTCAATTGATCCCTATCGACTCATAGAATCTTGAGAGATAAATTTATGTTTTAATTAAAACACACAGTAATTTACTGTGGCACCCTTTGAAATAGCCCAAGATCAAAAGTACTAACAGATCTGGTGAACAAACCATTATTCATTATTCATCTACACAATGGAGTCTATGCAGCTATGAAAAAAAAAAAAAAAAAGAAACAAGGAAGGTACTGATAGAGAGGTATCCAGGCTTCATTAAGTGAAAAAGCAGTATGAAAAAGAATGTACATGTTTAGCTATTGTGCAAAAAGAAGAGTAAATAATACATAGACGTGTGTATCTGCAAAAAGAAAGACAAGGAAGGATAAACTTCAAAACTAAGGTTTACATACATGTTACCAACAGGTGGTGAGAACGCAGGGAAAATACAGGGAAGAAGGTACTCCTGAGTATGACTTCATGAAGTCGTTGACTTTTGAACAATGTTAACGATATATGAATTCAAAAATCAAAAGTAAGCAAGGATTAGGAGAAAATCCATATTAAAATTAAATAAATGGAAACAAATGAACTTAATTATGTATCAAATAGATACATGTGTGTACACACACACACACACACACACACACACAACTCGGTTCACTAAAAAGGCCAAGAAGTGGTAACACCTCACTAGCAAAAATCAGACCCAGCCCCCAGATCTTGAGTTTCTAAATATCATTTCCCCAAGAAAAGACACCAGGGATTCTTGGAGAAATGGCTGGTTCCAGGTCTGGGGCAGGGAAAATACAAGGAAGCCTAGACTATTTTGTTGTGCCAGACTAAGAAAGTGCTCAAATACTGGTATGATCATAAAAAGGCCCAGAAGCCAGCTTGAAGGGGCGTCTCCTGGTCAAATCTGGACACTGAAAACCAAATTGGGTAATGACAGGATAGATCACAGTACTTTAAATTTAAGAAGAATGCAAAAGTACATGGTCAGCATACATTCTTAAAAGAATCAAGCCAAAATCACTTAATTAGTCAAGATTAAAATGGTATTTTTAAAATGGAGAAACTGGCTGATATCACCTTTAACAAATGTTCAAACTTAGTATCACCAACAAAAGGCAAGCTGACACCTGTCCCCCTGATGTGATTCACTGAGGACATGAGACTAAGAATACGTATATTTCTGCAAAATGTATTCTGAACCTAATCATGAGGAAGTTTAACAGCCTGCAACATATAAGCTGTACACCAAAACGAATTAATAGAAACAGGGGCACTACGTAGAGCAGTCAATGCAGGAAACCGAAAACTTCAGCATTGCCAACCCCCCAAAATCTTATAATTATAAAACTTCTATATTTTTCTATCAATTTATTTGCTTTCCTTTCTCTTTATTTATTTTGGTGTTCATCTTATATGTTGAAGGGTTTTTTCAAATTTCCTCAATTGTCCCAGCAATTCAAAACTATATTGCATCCATGAAACAAGAGAAAGCTATAAACTAAGAACAGAGAAGCAAACAAAAGCTCTTGATAATTAAACTTTTGATAGGAAATTAGGACTTCAAATAAAGAATATTAAATTGAGGTAATAATGACACAAAATGAAAATAATAATTACATTTACATGTAATAGGAAATTATCTAAGCACACTGGATGCGTTAACTCATTTATCCCCATATTCTCTGAGTTAGGTACTAATATGAACCCTATTTTAAAGATGAAAAACACAAAGGATAAATAATCTACACAAAGTCACCCAGCTAGAGATAGACAATACCAGAATTCAAACAGACGTTCTGGCTCCAGAGCCTCAGTCCTCTCCCCATCTTTTTAATCCCCCCAGGAAGTAGAACCAAAACTCAAACAGGAGAGTAAATAATGAAATGAGAAGATTAATCCAGGTGATTTAACATCCAACCAACTAGAAAACAGACTAAGAGGAAGAAACTCTCAAAGACATAATTTCCCAAACTGAAGTCCATGAGTATTGTGGACAAAAAAGGGTTCTGTAATAAAATGATAAATCCAGTGATGGAAAGTAACTTCACAGGGTGACCAGATCATAAATTCCTAACTGGGCAGGTCTTGGTGGGCAGTCATGCTCCCCTGGCTTGTAACTTCTTTAGTAAAAGGTTTATCTTTGCCTTAAGCAATGCCCTGCCCACTGTCCTTGTGCACTTAAGAGTAACACACCTTTGAAATGCCAGATTGATCCTCTTTTTCAGACCCTGGAAGTCCGTCCACCCTCAAGAGAGCATACAATCGTAACAAACCCGTAATCCAACCCCCTCCTTACTTTCTCCTACCTTCAGGTAATCTTCCTTACTCTCCCTCCGCAATTCCAAATGTATAAAAGAAACTGCAAGACTGCTCTCCAGAGCATTTGAGATCTTGCTTCCCAGCAATGTCAGTTTGGCTCAAATAAACTTACAAAAATTCCCTACAGACTTGGACCTTTTTTGCATTGACAGTAGACAGGCCGAGAGAATGTCCTGATACCACGAATGAAAATAAACAGCCACAGCAAGGTATATCAGAAATAACAAAGCATCAGAGGTAAACAAATGAAACAAAGTCTAGTGCTTTCAAAAAGAAAAAAAGATTGATGTTAAAACATCTTGAACAGCGCCGGCGGTGCGGCTCAGCTGGTTGGGCGCTGTCACAAACCGAAAGGTCCCTGGTTCGATTCCTGGTCAGGGCACATGCCTGGGTTGCGGGTTTGCCGTGGTCGGGGCACATGCGAGAGGCAAACGGGCAACGTTTCTCTCCTTCCCTTTCTCCCTCCCTTCCCACTCTCTCTACAAATACGTAAGTAAAAAATAAAAAAGTAAAAATCTAGAACAGTTTCCCAGACTTTTAAATTTCTTTTGTCTTTCATGACATTAATATTTTTGGAGAGTCTAGTTCAGCTGTTTTTCATAATCAGAACGGCATTAGTCTCTCAACAGCAACACTTGAAAGGAGAAGACACATGAAGCAATAAGTTCAACATTATTTCATTTAGTCTACACACTCAAACTACTACATATTCATACTTGAATACTTTTTCCCCCAATAAGTAAAGCTTTAACGACTTCCCTTCTCGAGCACACTTTTTTTTTAGTTTGGATACCATTAGTTTATTATAAAAGAGACATGGAAATTATTTACATGATGAAAGATTTCAGAACTTCAAGGGAACAGGCAGCTCCGTGGGAAGCCATTTCAGTTGTGATTTATTTCAGTCTACAAACTCCCCAAGAACATCACCACCTCTAAATAAGAAATAATTCTTGCTGTCTAGAACTATTTTGGCATCTCCATATTCTGGGAGAAGAACTTTATCTCCAACTTGCATGCTAACTGGTTGAATCTCTCCATCCTTTCCTTTGGAACCCGATCCAGCAGCTATTGCTGCTGCTTGCAATACTTTTCCTTGAGATTTTTCTGGAAGCATAACGCCCCCTTTGGTTAGTTTCCACAACACTCCTTTCAACTAATACTTGGACAAAGAGGGGAAGAAACTTTCTAAATGCCTGTCCTGCTGCAACTCTGGCTACTCTCACGCCACAGCCACAACAGGGTTGGGCACACTCTTGAAAAGCTTCTAGAACACGTGCTCCACTAAAACAAGGGAGCAAGCAGAGAAGAGAAAAACAAAGAGAAAGACACCAAGACCAAAGAAACAAGCTCCCTAATAGAAGAGACGTAGAGGGAGTCCTTGGAAGAGGCGAGTAGAGGGTTCAAGAAGACAGAGGGAGGGAGGGGAAGGCAGAGGAGAGGAGGGCAGGGAAAAGGAAAAATGTTGTTTATTGTAAGACTAGAAGTGCTTTGTCTTTTCAAAATATACACATATATTGCCTAGGTTTAGGTCTAAAAACTATTTTAAAGCAAAGGACCCATTAGCCTAGTGGAAAGGATTCTGTGAGAATAGATCTCAACTGAAGCTGCTGGCCGCCCAGTCACCTCCTCTGCCCTTTCCCCAGATGACTCTTCTCTTGCAGCAGCGCAACTAGAATGAGCTCCACTCCCCCATGAACAGTAAGAAGGGATTCACTATGAAACCTGAGCACTGACTCTGCTATATAAGGAAGACAAAAGCATTATAAAGGCGGATGAATTAGGCAATTTTTAAAATTAACTCAGGAAACAGAGCTGTCATAGTTCAGCAAATAAATTGAATATAACAATAAATTTATTGCAACGGAAATAAAATTTCTGTAACAGAATTTAAGTTACAGAAATAAAAAACACAGAAGGATCAGAAAGAAATAGACAAAGCCAGTGAGAACATCACTGACGTGAAGAGCAGACCCAGGAAAAACAAAGACAACATTAGTTTGAAAACTATGAAATTTACGGAAACTAAAAGGCTAATTGGTTTTGTCAAAAAGGAAAATGGAATCAATAGAACAAAGAAATGATCAAATATAGCAAAAAAAAATCCTACTAAATATGTAGACAGGAAATGTAAGGCATGTACAATTGAGAGGTGAGGGCGGCAGAAATCGTACTGGATTCGGAATCATCTACAGAATAATAAATGTATTACTTGGGACACATTTTTGGTATGTGCTGTGGAGAGGGGTGTCTTTAGAACTCTTAGAAGGGAAAGAGTGGGACTCAAAAAATTTATATTCTGAACTATTCAAAGACTCAAGATCCAGCCAAAAGATTAATCAAAATAAAGAGTTCGGGAACGGACAGGCTGTGGTGTTATGCACATACACACCCTGGTGGCACACTACACATGGTATTATTTAACGAAAGAAATAAGTGAAAACAACTGCAGAAATTATTGCTACAATACAGTATATAAACATCAGAAATGCCAACAACGTGAAAATGATGTAAGTAATAAAAATGGCACCATCAGGTTTGTGTGTGAGAAGGGAGACTGTGATGGAAGAGAATGAAGTCCAGAACTGAGTCGGGTTACTGTGTCCTTTAAAAGCAAAGGTACCGGACGCTAGTTATTACTCTCTGTCCCACCCCAAAGCACTCGTAAATGGTCATCAACACCCGAGAGTCAGGTGTCACCCTTCTCAAGGACTCTTTCACTAAACGCTCCACCTCAAAGCTGATTCTACTGTCCTCCTCCCCTTCATGTATTTCTTCTGTACTTGATGTAGCTCATGGCACTCTAATTATTTATGTGTCTATCTTCCTTAATAGCTTTAATGGTCTAGTGAAAATAGGGGCTTTGAAGTCCGAAAGACCAGGTACAAAACCAGTTCTACTACATACAAATCAGGTGTCCCCAGGGAAGGCACGAAAGCCCTCCATCCAGCACCGATTTTGCTCTCTTCCCTGTAAAAGGTTGAGGATGTCACTCACATGCTGGTAATACGCCGAGGATTCAAGATTATACTAATGTATATAAAGTGCCTGAAACAAAGTATTCAACACACAGTAGCTATATTTATGGACATTGTCCCCTTTTCAATTTTTAGAGAAATCCCTTTTTCTTTGTACAGCACAGTTTTAAAATCATTCTTTAATGATAAAATCCAGACCCTTTAGACTAAAAGAAAACTTCCTGTAACAATTCCATGAGACATACCTGCTGTATCAAAGTTACTCCATGTAGGAAAAATAAATACCATCAGCACCAGCACAGGCGAATACCTTGTCCTTTTCCGCTGTTGGTGACTAAGGCAAAAAATTCTGTTTCTACATCCAGTGACCCAACCCCACTTTTACTCACTATCCGCACATTGTTTCCTTCTATCACACCTGAGTCTGGTAAATACACCTATCGGCAAGAAAAATTAGGGTGCGCTTTCGGTTTTGTATTTTCGAAGGTGGAAAAACTGTTCCTACCGTCAGTCAGAATTTGTTGGGCGAAACAGAAGATGACAGTTACCAGGCCCTGTTATACGATTTTCATATCAAATCTTCCCTCCACACCTGTAAACCAGTTATCTAAGGGCGCGTGCCTAATTGTTAGCCGTTAACAAAATACATAGAGCCACCGGGCAGTGTCACACTGGAAAAGCTACCCTCTCAGCTACTACCAGAGTGCACAGAGGAAGAACAGAAAGACAGCCTGTGCTGGCTGCTCTGAAGACAGTCTAGGACTCCAATACCACACTTCAGGACTCCTCTTCTTCAACCTCTATAATACGCCAACTATTCTGCCCCTCTCCCAGAGGTCAACCTATTATCCCCATTGGTTATCAACGCACTCAGCTGAAAGCTGGCACTCCCAAGTTTCCCAAAAATCAGAACTATTTCTCCACACTTTACCTTAAACAAAGCTCTATACCTTCTGATCTTAATTAGGTAATTTAATTGACTAATATAAAAAATTTCTAGAAGGAAATGACCAAGAGGCTTAGAAGTCCCTTAAGCATATGTGTGCGGAATATGACAAACATAGGAAAGAATCAATCACAAAAGGATGAGTTCAGGAGATTTTATAACAGGTGACCTCCACCTGCTACCCCAAGCTCCACACCCAGGTAATGTGAAAAAGCAGCTGCCATTTCCTGTCTTCAATAGTGGAACTGAAGAATATTAAACAGACTTTCTGGGTTTAAAATGCTCACTTACAGAGAATAGTAGTCTATGTGCAAAGAAATTGTAAGTGACAGAATTTAGCTCCACTGATTCCTAGAGTGATCAAGCTTTCCATCCCAGCATCCTGGCTCCCGATCATGTGTTACACCACTGCACACACAAAGTCGACTCTCCATTACATTGAGCTTTCCACATGATCTCTAACTTCTACCCCAATGCATATTTGGTGTAGCCAGTTTAATCTTCTTCCTCCAACAGAACATAACCATTGACACCTCTATGTCTTTGATCTTAAATCAATATCTTAATTTTTAATAAAAGAAGGAAAAAGCAACTCCCATCCCTTCAACCCCAGATCAAGTCTCGCCATCTCAAGGAAACCTTTGAAGAGAACTCACATACCATATGATCTCACTTATATGTGGAACCTAAGGTACAAAATAAACAAACAATAGAAACAGACTCACAGATTCAGAAAACTGACCAACAGCCGTTAGAGGGGAGGAGGGTTGAGGGGGTGGGTGAGAAAAGAATTTTACACTTGAAGCCAACAATTTTATTAACCAATGTCACCCCAATAAATTCAATAAAATTAAAAATTAATTAATTCAGCTTTAAAAAAAGAGCTCAAAACCATATCTTTCCCTGTCCAACTATATTTCTGTCACTGACAACGCTCATTGATATACATCATCAATATTTCTTCAGTGCAGATTTTATCTCCCAAATTTGATAATATCTGCGGGGCAGAAACCTGATATTCTTCTAAGTGTTCCAGTCAACCACCTTGTCCTAGCATCCAGCAAGACTCGCTAAATAATCTAAATGCATGCACGAATGAATTGTATCGTTGGCCTGTGGCCTACAGAGGCAAGAGTGTCACAACTGAGGTTAGATTAGGGAATTCTAATTACTATTAATTCTAACTGCAATTAAGAGTTTTAAGCATTGTATGCAGGAATAACCTGCATTTAAAATAATTCAGTTTAAAGGTAAAATTTTTGTAAATGTGCCATAAGCAAAGTTTTACTCTATATAATATATGACAGAGCAAAAGGTCCGGGGTGCAAACTGAGGTGAAACACACCTCCTTTGCCAGTGGGACCTGTTCAGAGTTTGACAAACACAGGGTTATCTGTTATGAAAAAATGTCCTCAGAAATGCAAGCCAATTTACCTAAATAACCTCAGTCACGATCAGCAGCCGACTACCTGTCTTCTAACTATTATGGTTTTCTTCTTTTCCTTTTTTTATTGTTGTTCTATTACAGTTGTCCCAATTTTCCCCCTATCATGGTTTTCTAATAGATAAAACTTCTCCTATAAAAGAAAAGATGCTCAAGAAGCAAAAGGGAAACATTTACATAAAACCAATATTGTTTAATAAATGTCAGCGACTTAATATCAAGGGACAAAAATATCTCAAACAAAATTAAAATGACAGTAAATATTTCCACACACAATATAGAAGAATAAATTTTAACCTTGCTCAAGAAACATATTTACCAGATTAATGTTTAAATACCTAATTCTACAAGTCATCAAAAACAGTTCTTGATGAACCTAATTCTATAAATCATCAAAACCAATCTTTGATAAATCTACAAAACATCAGTATACATCAATTTGCATAACAAACATTCCTCAAAAGCTTAGTTTATGTCAAGATCATATCATTAGGGAAAGTCATTATTTTCTACTATCTACCCACTTGTGACAATTCTGTCACTTCATTTTTGCATATATTATCTTTTTAAAAGAACTATTTCGGATGAGAATGGAAAGAGGAAATGAATAAAAGCAATATTAAGTGAAAATTATAATCTGATAACTTTTTGTAGTCCCAAAGTATGCCTAATATGACACACAGCAGTCACTCAAATATTACTTAAATATTAATATTTAAATGTTAAGTATAAGCATACTAAAATGATTCACAAAATATTATACAAGGGTTTTTAAAAATATGCCCTGAAGGTCTCTTGGTAGATTAAAAAAACATGTGTGGTGGGGTAATTTCTTTTCCCTCTTTTGGTTCCTGATTAAAAAAAAAAAAAAAACAAGAATACTTAGGGAACAGCATTTTTACATGCTTTACATGCTTTACAACGCACTCACTGTTGTTTAAAAAGAGCTGCTCCTCCATGTTCACTGTAATTCACTCCACACCATTTTGGCGCAAGTCTATGAGAATGTGAATGGGACCTACGGGAGCATCCACTCTGATCTCCTTCCACAGATAAGGAAACTCAGTGAAGTAAAATTTTGCCCAAGTCCTAAAACAGAGCAGCAGCGGTGCTGGGACCAGGGCTCTTTTCACTGTGCTCTGCGCTCCACTCACCTACCAGCTCTCTCTCATGAGCATCTGTAACCAATTAGACTAGAATTTGTATTATCTTATACAGAAACATGTTCTAACCATGCAACCATTATAGGGGATCTATTCTGAGCTTGTTTGTTTTCAAGGAGAGGTGATATTCCTTGTGAACGGTGGCAAAAGTCTAAAAAATGAATGGGAATAATTAAGAACATATACTAAGAACTAGAAGCAAAACAAAATCCATACTGTTATTAAATCCTGGACATCTTAACAAATGTAATTCCCATATATGGGAAACTACTCAGAAACCCAGAGAGATGAAGTACTGGCAATTCAATAATTCTCCTCTATCCAACTGAAAAAAAATTTTTCCATTCATTTTTTTAAGTCACAAAATGTAATAACATGCATAAATGTTTACATATTTGGGATATTCCTAATCCTAAAAACAACAGTACAAAGATGCCCATTTTTGTTTTTGTTTCCTATTTATTATCTTTTCATTATTTTGTTATTCCTTTTATTACCTTCTAGCCCATCAATCAACTGTCTGCCAACTTTTTCTTCTTTCTCCCAGCCTACTCCCCCCACACACCAAATACCCCATTAGCTTTATTTTTCATCCTGTATTGTGGCTTTTTTTATTGTCTAGATTATTTTAAATACATATAACATACAAACATGATAGATTAAAGTAACTATAAAAGATCTTAATGGTGGGCCATTCAGACAGCCATAACAAAATACTAGATACTAGGTAACTTATAAACAACAAATTTATTTCTCACATCTGGTGATCAGGGTTCCAACTCAGTCAAGTGAGGACCCTCTTCCTGGTCACAGACTTCTCATGGTATCCCCACCTGGTGGAAGGGACTAGGTAGCTTTCTGGAGCCTCTTTTATAAGGGTACTACTCCCACTCATGAGGGTTCCACCCTTGTGCCCTAATTAAACAGGGCCCTCCCAAAGGCCCCATTTCCTAACATCATCTTGGGCATTAGGGTTTCAACATGAATTTGGGGTCACAGACATTCGCACTACAGCAGCATGTTGTATGCTTCTGGAACTGAGCTTGAACTTCAACAGAGTCAGTGTATTTGTTTATTTTCATAAATGGGACAAAAATAGCTTGTGCTCTGAAATTTTCTCAGATGGGGGAAAGGGGAAGGCAAAGAACAGGGTAACCACATTGGCTCTGGGAATTCACAGACTAGATGGAGAAATACATCTTCGAGCCACAGCTTCTCATCCAAGATACAGCACAGCCGCCATGGCCCAAAATTAACACAGAAGTCAAATGAAGAGCAAAAAATACTAACTATAAATTTCAGAGTAATTACTACAATGAACTCTACCACTACACTTATTAACTGTTTACACTCATTGGCTTAAAGCAAAACACTGAAAAATAAGTGTAAGCCCCAGAGAAAATTCTCAGCAAGCTCGAGGTCTCCAAATAGTCTGCTTCTAAACATTTGTTTCCAATTCTCTTCAGTTGCAGAAAAGTTATGACCAAAGTTTGATGATTAGCTCTAGAAATAGAGTATTACCTTGGGTAGAGCCTACATGGCTTATAATTATTTATGACCTGTTTCATTTCAGGTCCCCTCTATAAGATATACATACTGTTCATATCATATTTTTATTTGTTGTCTTACCATTGTTTATCTGTTTCAAAAACTATTAAAAAATTTTTATCCTCACCTGAGAACACGCTCATTTATGTTCACTGATTTGAGAGAGAGAGAGAGAGAGAGAGAGAGAGAGAGAGAGAGAGAGAGAGAGACATCAACTAGTTTCCTCCTGCACAAGCCCCAACTGGAGATCGAATCCGCAACTTTTTGGGGGACAGGATGAATCTCTCACCAATCGAACCACCCACCCAGGGCCAAAATCTATTTACTAAAGGTTCAATGAATTTTACCAGAGCTCTAGGTCTCTTTAAAATGTAAGTGAAAACAAAATTATTGGTTTTAATATGCAGTTACCAGACTTGATTAGATTTAAAATGTGTTCAAGAAATACAGGCACAGTTTACAGTCTTAATGAACCCATTGCCAAACATCTTTAGAGCTTTCAAATATAAATACCAAATATACCACTGAATTCAAAACATAAGGAATGATTTAAAAACCTACCTTCACATTTCATATCAAGGTATTTATCTACCTCACAGCACCATGTCAAAGCAGAGCAGATAACCTCTAAAAATATGCATTGAATCAACAACTATGTCCACTGTCTAATATACCCTTTCTCTCGCCCAGATGTGAAGATAAAGTGCCTTCTCCCTCCTCAGTGCTATTAACAACGGCAGCTCTGAACAGCTAGCCAGAGGACATTTTTAAAGCACGGCAGGCGGTGTTTCTTTGCTCCCCGCTCCCACTCTCTCCCGCACATGTACATGAACACTCACACACAATATGGAGATTTTACTATGCTGTTAACTATGAAAATTCAATCTAAGTGGAAGACCAAGAAAGTATGTAAAGCCATTTTCTAGCGTAGGAGAAGATGGGGTGGAGACCATAGGGTTGAAGAGACAGAAATTCTAATTTGTTACTTTCTTCATGTAAATCGGGACCAGTTATTTCTGTTGCTGTTTCAGGTAAAACACACCTTTAAATGATCAATGTCCCACTCAGCCACAGAAATATGAGGGAGAAGCCAACATAATGAGGCACATCTTCTGATAATCGCAGTATAAATTCTCCCTAACAGACCGTAAAAATATGTGTTCTTTTTAGAAGAGCAGGAAATAATATGTATTACATTCTGAGAGGACTTACTTTTTAATAAAATCCTAAAATTTTTAGTGGGTGCTTTGTTTCTAAAGGAGACAGTCTTTCACCACTCACCCTGATCAACCAAATCTTAACATCTTTATGGGTCTCATTCACTCACATGGAATCAGAGACTAAAGAAAGGATTTCCATAAGCATAGCGACTTATAACAAAGAGGTTAAAAAAAAAAAAAAAAGGTTCCTAGCTAACTGAGAAGGCTGAAAGAGCGAGAGAAAGTACCAGGGCCTGAAGTACGGGCTAAAGTTATAAGCTGTAAGAACATCAGTGGGGAAACAGGAAGGCACAGCAAAGAATAAAAATAATATATCCTCTTTTCTATAGTTGCATTTCCCTTCTCACTGTACTCTGTACTCTCCAAAAAGAAAAACGTAAAAAATGTTGGCCATAGGTAATGTACAGGGATAAAGTATGCAAAACATTTACATTTTTAAGCTTTTAGAATTAGATTTAAAATATATTCATGCCATCCTAATTGAATCCTACATTGATGTGACAAGTAAACCTACTTTTCCCCATGTACTAATGAGGAATGTGAGAAGGGTTGAAAATAACTAATAATTAAAGCAAAAATTATAATTTAAGTAATAGCCAGATATCATTTTTAAAATATCAGTTAGGTTGCTTCCATAGCTTTGCTACTGTAAATAACGCTGCAATGAACATAAGGATGCATATGCCTTTTTTTTCTTCCCCCCACTGTGTGGTTGCCTCTCACTCGTGCCCCCAAATGGGGACCTGACGTGCAACCTAGTCATGTGCCCTGACTGGGAATCGAACCACCGACACTTGGCTCACAGGCCGACGCTCAACCCACTGAGCCACAGCAGTCAGGGCTGCATGTGCCTTTTTGAATTAGTGTTTTGGGTCTTCAGATAAATACCCAGAAGTGGAATTGCTGATTCCTTCTTTGTCTCTTGTTATAGCCTTTGTCTGAAAGTTCATTTCATCTTAAGTATTTTTTCATTTCTATTGGCATGAAATGTTTTTTTCCATCCCTTTCAGTCTGTGTGTCTTTTGCTGTGAAGTAGGTCTCTTGTAGGCAGCACCGTGCCTTTTGATTGGAACATTAAATCCATTTACATTTAAAGTAATTATTGATAGGTATGTAGTTACTGCCATTTTATTTATTCATTATTCATATGATTTTTTCCCCTTCCTTTTAATGTTTCTTGTAATACTGGTTTGGTAGTGATGAACTTCTTTAACTTTTTCTTATCTGGGAAGCTCTTTATCTGTTCTTCAATGATACATGACAACTTTGCTGGGTAGCATAATCTTGGTTGTTAGGTCCTTACTTTTCATCACTTTGACTATTTCGTGCCAATCTCTCCAGATCTGCAAAGTTTACGTTGAGACATGAGCTGACAGTCTTAACTCCCTGGTAACTTTCCTCTTGCTGCTTTTAAGATTGTCTTTAACCTTTGGCATTATGTGTAGGCTACTTTGGGTTCACCTTGAGACTCTCTGTGCTTTCCTGGACTTGTGTATCTATTTCCTTCACCAAGTTAGGGAATTTTCCCATCCTTATTTCTTCAAACAGGCTGTCAATTATTTTCCTCTTCTCTTTCTGATAACCCTATGATGCAAATGCTGGTATGTCTGAAGTTGTCCCAGAGGCTCCTTCAATTATCCTCCTTTAAAACAATTTTCTTTTCTTTTTGCTGTTCTGATTGGGTGTTTTCCGCTCCCTTGTCTTCCAAATTGCTGATTCTACTCTCTGCCTCATCCAAGTGTCCATCAATAGACAAATGGACAAAGACGATGTGGCACATGTATACAATGGAAAAAACTCAGCCACAAAAAGAAAAAAGAATGAAATCTTACCATTTGTGACAACATGGATGAACCTAGAGGCTATTATCCCAAGTGAAATAAGTCAGAGAAAGACAAATACCATGATCTCACTTATATATGGAATCTAAAATAAAAAAAACAAAACAGAAACAAACTCATAGAGAACATTTTGATGATTGTCAGATGGAAGGGGGGAGGGGAATGCGTAAAAAAAGGAAAGGGATTAAGACTTGCAAATTGCCGGTTACAAACTCAGTCACGGGTGTAAAGTACAGCACAGGGAGTTCAGTCAATAATATTGGAGTAACTATGTACAGTGTCAGAAGGGCACTAAACTTATCAGGTGATCACTTCCTAAGTTATACAATGTCTGATCATTATGTGGTACACTTGAAATTAATATATTGTATGGCAACTGTAATTGAAAAATAAAAAATTATTTAAAAAACACCAGGTTAAACAAATAACTATCACTTAAATATTCTACTGTTTTTCATTAAAATTAATATGGCTTTGACATTGCAGACATATGAACAATAAATGTTAATGTGATAATTCACAAGTGTTGGTATTTAACATAAATCTACTATCACAAATACCACATCTTTTACCAAATAACTGTTTTTAGACACCTAATGAAATGCAAAATGTATCTAACAAAATTTGGTAAGATTTTGAAAATGTTCTTTTGGCAACTGGGGCTTTAAAATCTTAAATATATTTGGCCAGAAGTGTTATCTGTTATTGTCCATCATTTAATTTTTTTACAGTCACCGTGACAAATGAAGAGGTAATTATGAAGGCTAAACACACATTAAGAGTTCAGTATCACAATCAAAATAATGTTAATTGTAGCAGCTGGGCACCTGCCTGTAACCAGTATTGCTTTTAAGTAGATAAAACTTTGCCCACTGCGCTTGCAGCCAAATAATCAGACCCGATGTAGCCAGTAATTCCTAACACCACACATGCGTCATTTTAGCCGTTATGACTTATCATGTCAAATTTCATTTAGAATTAAAGGGCCGGTTCTATGTACAATCCCTAATATGATATTCCAAGAAGAGCAAAGGCTAAAAGGAATGCCAACTCCCAAGTACAAATCAAGTTCCCAGCTACTACACTATAACCCAACTCTACTTTTTAAACACATTTGCATTTAGTCTGACAGACGTTGACTCCCTTTCCCATAGGGCTGACCTCCGCAAACTGCTTCTCATTGGCGTGGTGTTAATTACCTTCTTAAAGATACAGTTCTTCGGGGAATTCACTCTACTTTCAATATTTCCCTAGTTATACTGAGCTTGCTGACAGTTCCTTGTTTCTATGTGGATTCCTGTCTCCTGGGTCTCCTCAAACTCACAAATGGAAGGATAAAATAACAGCATTACAGACCCATGAGCTAATAAATGCAGACATCCACCTGCTTTTGTACAGCCTTTGAGTCAAAAACACTTTTACCATTTTAAATAGCTGAAAAAAAGAGAAAATAAACAGAAGAATATTTTCCAACATATGAAAATCAGATGGAAATCAAATTTCAGTGTCCACTAATAAAGTTTTATTGTAACGCAGCCATGTGAATACATTTATATATTTTCTGTAGCTAGCTTCACACTACAAAAGAGTTGACAGAGATCAAACAGCCTGCAAAGCCTAAAACATTTACTATCCAGCCCTTCTACTGAAAGTTTGCTGATCCCTGGAGTTTGAGTCATTAAAAATTATTCAAAATGTCTGAATATTTGTTTCAAAAGGGGGAACTAGGAAAACCCCTTTGAAAATTTTCAGCTGCCATTGAACTTAATTGAAAAAGATGAGAAATAATTAACTGGTGAATGTGGGTGATGATAATGTTCCACTCAGGCCAGTATTATCACGGCTTCCTTGAAGCCACACCTGTTTATTTTGAATCCAGTACCAAGCTGGTGTATTTCACCTCTGAAGTATCTGTCAAACTCAACCACTTCTGTAGACATCCATCACCCCATTATCCAGCTACTGTATTTTTTCTTGGACCTGTAGTTACCTCAATGCATGTCTGCTCTAGCCCACACTCTCCCCAAACTATTTTTATAAGCCATCTTCAAAACACAAATCTGATTATGTCACTCTACTTAATACATACTCACACACACACACACACACACTCACACACAGTTTTTATTCATTATGTAAAGCCATGCATTGGCTGTTCCCTCTTACCTCTATCCAGCCTCATCTCTTCCAACTGCTCATTGACATTTAAAAGAAAAGATATATGATATGCTACATATCTGTAGTTTCCTGATCAGTATTACTTAGTGTTTAATTGAATCAGTAAAAGGCAGAAACCAACCCCAAACTACTGAGCACCTTTTGTGCTGTATAATTGGATGCAATGTTAGAATATTTAATTTGTGCCTTCCCATCAGCCTGAAAGTTCGCTATACTTGCACAGGTATCCAGCAATGACCAACACGGTAGACACTCAAAAATTACTCACTGCTTAATTCATTATAAAACCTTGACTGCATTCTTAATTGTGCTGGAAGCTTATTTGGACTGGGATGTGCCGATCCAGGGTATTGAACTCAGCAAACTCAAGAGCAAGATACGAAAGGGAGACACGAAATTTCAAAAGGTTGCTTCTAAGAATAAAGAGTCAGAATAAAGTCTCTTTAACTGTCTACTCTAGGCATCGACTAGGACACCATTACACACACAGGGTTTATTCAGAGAATAAACTTTGAGCACTCAAGACATTTTCTTATCCCTAAATGTAAAACCTAGGTTAATCAACCAACCAGTTTAAGAAGCCGAAATGTTTCGCTCTGTTGGTGAGACAGAAAGCATTCAGCACTATGACCTAACGGAATGCACTAGAAGAAAGCAGACCTTGGCCAAAGACTCTCAAGTTCATTCAAAATCTCATTCACGATACCACAAATAGGAAGTTTATAAACTGTGCTTTGTCATTTTTAGAATTCTTACATGTTTTTAATATGATATTGCTCTAACATTTTAAAACAGACAAAGCATTCAGTAATAAAGACATCATCATGTAAAGAAAATAATATGTATTTCAGATATGCACATTTCATTACATGGGATGAAATGATACGATATCTGGGATCAGGCTTAAAATATTTCAGAGCCAAGAGGTGGGTGAAACAAATACAGCAAAATAAAATTAACTGGTAAATGTGGGTGATGAATATATGAAGTTTATTAGCTCACTGTGTTATTTCTCTGTATTTCTGAGTATATTTGAAAACTTTTCTAACACTATTTTTTAAAAGGCTTCAGTAACTCTAAGAAGTCAAAACTTTGGCAGTACTATTATTTGTTACAGAAGATGCAGATTCCCAACACCGCCAGCCTGAGCAAAAGTTGATACAACACACTGGAAAACTGTTTCAAAGCAGCTGAAGGCACAAACAAACTAGGGCTCAGCAACTCCCCTTCACGCGATAGGAGCCAGAGCCGCGACTCTCACACTTTCATGTGTGTAAGATTCACCCAGAGAGCTTGTTTCTTCAGTCCCCTGGACCAGAGACCCTGATTCAGCAGGCGAAGGTGAGACCCATGATTTTGCAGGTCTAACTAATGATAGCCCGCATGTGACACCTCTGATGCTGCTGGGCAGAGGACCACACCTGGAGTTCACGTGCACCAGAATACATGTTAAAAAAATATTCCCATCAGCAGCATTCTTAATGGTGAAATGGAAACAAATACCCAACAATGGAATGGTTAAATAAATTGTGGTGTATTCATGGAATGGAATGATAAAAATTAACCACAACTACAGAAGGGTAGTAGAACATTCCACCCCATAATGTGCCACAGTGGTATATTATTTTGAGCTGTAAGGCACTTAAAAAACAACAAATGCTCAGGGAGGCCTGCAAAGGAACTTGACTGTCCTAAATGTCGGGTGTTTCATTAGTCAGGGAAGACTGACTCCTATCACTGGGAGAGGAGACTAGATGTTGACACAACACCCACACAGACTCCGTCACAAACCATCACTTCCATCTGTCCTTCTGAAGGCCCATTTCCCCCAAATCATGTCCTGTCCTCTGAGAGACCTACTTCCCTCTCCCCTTTCCCTTGTAGTAAAATGTACTCAGGCCTGAATTCTAAGCCATCTTGGAGTTACTCAATCTTTCCTGGGTATCTCCCATGAATACATAAGTTATACATGTTAATAAAGTTCTGTTTGTTTTTCTCTTATTAATCTTTTATTACAGGAGCCCGTAATGATAAAACAAAGAAGGAGGGAACGATGAGCATAGCATATTATGATGATTCTAGAGAAAAGACTTGTATAATCGGGAGGTCACAGGGGAGGGTTTCTAAGGCACTGGCAGTGTCCCCTCTGGGATGTGCGTGATAGTGGCGATGGCATTTATTTTGTAAAACTGTATTCTGTTTTATGCATCTTTCTTATGAAGAACAAAAAAAAAAAAAAAAAAAAATTAACGTATTTTCTTTGATACAATTTTATGAAAATGACTTCCCAGAGTTTACTAATTGAACCTTACTGCTCTAAATCTAGCCTCGTCCTTTTAATCAATTAAATTATAATCTTAAGTTCAAAGTATTAAATATTATTCATGGTAGTAAATGCAAATTTTATTAAATTGAACTACAAAGTTTTGACAGATAGATATTACTATGATAAATCCTAAAAAATTATATTTCTACCTTTTAAAAAGACTCGACTATTTTAAAATTTGAAACAAGAAATGAAACAACACAGAATTTGATAGAAAATTTAACAGTTACAAGAGAAAAGATGAAAAAAATATTTAATGAACTTGAACTCAATCTATAATTCTGACCAAAGATAACAGTAATTACATTTTTAATGTGTATAGAACAAACATCGTAGAGAGATCTAATTGGCAAAATTTGGAAAGATTCCAAATACTGTAGGAAAAATTAAAATGCAGGTGTGAGAAAGACTTTTCTCCTTCCCACTCCGAGGAGCTTCTCCCTCCCTCAACCCCCACTCCCGAAAAAAAAAATAACGGAAAGGGCAAAGGAGAGTGCGAGCTCCCAGGACAACATCACCATGGAACACACGAATGATGGGTGCCACTGGACACAGCATGCAGAGACAGGACTATCTCAGAACCCAAGTTTTGTTCGTCTACACACAAACAAGGCAACAATGAAAACCTGGGAAACCACAGAGATCCGTCTGCAGTCTACAAAGTTTCCACCAAAATAGGTGAGGGTAAAAAATTCCTCACTAGGTCAAAAACTTTGTAAATTTTTTTTACATACTTACCATGAAACTACTGGTTCCAGAAGGAATAGAGGTAGCAGAGTAGAAAAAAAAGGGAAAACCAATCAATACTAAGAATAAAAAGTGGCAATACAGTATCAACTCTAGGCACCAAGAATAAAATAGCAAATAAATATAAAATAAGAGGTTAGGCAGCCAACTTTCTAGCAGTATTGAGAAGTGGGTTTTTGATACCCCTCCCCCCTTGGCCTCTCGTTCCTGTCTTGCTTATTATTTGGACACAGAGCTTATTCTAAAGAAAAAGCACACTTAAGTAGGCAAAGAAAGTAAAGTCTGTAAGTTTTATAATGGACAACAGTCAATGTGCAACTTAAATTACTAAGGGAACCAAGAATCCTTTTCTGACTTAAATTCTATCCTATAGCAATTGGACTATCCTGTATCTTAGGGCAATCACCTATTGATGTACAGAATATAGTTATACAACTAAAGCAGCCATTTACCATTTCGGTAAAGAAAACAGATGGCTTTACTATCTGTTGGTATGGTTGGTATCTAACCATTTTCCTGAACAAATGGAAGGAGACAAATTTAGAATCCCTTGGCTTATATGCATCTAATATGCCATCAAAGATTGGACTTTACCCTTCAAGGCTTTGTTTCAACAGATTTTCTTACTTTAAGTATTTTATGTAATCTTTTATGGACTACAACCTTTCAGAGGCACCATTTAATGTGTAGATAGGAGAGTTTATTATGTTTATAATAAGAATGTTAGTTCACATGTACAGAGCGCTTAAGTGTGAGGCAAGTAATCTGCTACACACTACATTATCTCGTCTAATCGTCAACCCCACTATGTGAGCTAGGTACTGCTACCACCAGCCCTTCAGTTTTGGAGTTTAAATGATTTGGCCAAAGTCACAAAGACTCAACTACAGACCCCAGATATAAACCACTATATTATACAGGTAGTAATAAATAGGCAACTTAGAACAATTACTTTCACAATGCTTCGATCTTGTTCTTATTCCTGTAAGTGCTAAAAATATGTATGACAGATGAATGTAACATGAATCACAAGTCTTATAAAGTTTCCCGTTATTGACTTCTAAAGTACCAGAACATAAAGACCCCAAATATAAAACATTCTAATCTTACAAAAATCAAATTCTAGTCATAAGTAAAAATACTAGAAGTAATGTTTCTTAGTTAAGTGGTCAACTTCATCTATACCACTGCTATAAAATTAAATCACACACACATACATCCACATTAAAAAGAACAAAAAAGTATATTCCTGTATTCCTTCTTGCTACAAGGACTCAATAAATGAAACCAATGGCTTACAAGAAAGATAAATTGTGTGTGGTTATTTGTTAAAAAAAAAAAACTTTTCAAGGATACCTTTAAATAAAAATGTTTTAAAAGGCTAGGAGAGCAAATTTGCAAAAATACATTCTAATCTACAAGTAAAAGCTACATGAAAGAAGGCATATCTTCCTTTAAGCTTCAGATAGTTTTAAAAACACGAGTAGAACTAGTATCTCCCCATTTCCCTAAGAACAATGAAAGTTTTATACCTAAGATTAGAGGTCCAAAACTTCAGAAAATAAGTACATTTACAGAGATGAAAGGCAATCGGTACCTCAAACGGCAAAATGTTACACCCAGGGGTGTCCTGGTAGGTGTTTAACAACTGCTCTCCATCAATATTTGCTGATTTCCATGGTATAGACTGTCTATGTCCGATTTCAAGCTACCAAAGTGTCCCCCTGAACACAGAACTGGGAAGAAATGAGCGCATCACCACACATGATCTCCACCATAAAGATATAACAGATGTCAGTAACACAGGTAACAGGAAGATGTACAAAATAACTAGGAAATGATGAGTTTTGAGTATTTATTACCTGTGTTTTAAATATAAATTATTTAATCATAAGTTCATATAGCTGAATTTTAACAATGGTTGCCAAGATCCTGAACGTAACCGTCAGCTCCAAGAACAGCTGATTCCCGCACGCGCCCGGCATAGAGGTCCCTTTCTAACTCACCCTGGTCCTGTCCTCGCATTTTCTTATGCCACCTTTCAGGGCATCAGCATGGAAGAAAGATGTAACATTTTAATCAATCAACTCTCTCAATGATTTCTTCTCAGTCTACGTGAATGTCCCTTAAGCCCACCTTTTCTTGCTCTTCAGTTAATCAAGGTGAGCCCCGCCATGTCCTTCAACTAAGAGACTGGTAACTTTCATGCACATTTTCCTCCAGTCCTCACCACAGAAAATGAAAGCAACGGCCACATGCAGTTGCTGCAAACATACTTCCCCCAACCTGTTCCTTTGACATGACAGGTTCTGCCCGACATATGCTGTTTTTAAGTTTCCTAAAAAGAGCAGAATAATTTACATGCACACCAATATCATTTACAATCCCTACCATCTGAAATGGTATGTTATTACTCTACTTCCTGCCAATCGGACAGGCATAAAGTACTATCATATTACTACTTCGGCTTGCGTTTCCCCACAAAGCAATCTGGCAAAACCTATTGAATTTATTAATAGAGACGCTGTTCCAGGAGTAGATTGCAACAGGTACTTAGACCAACCCTGCTAATGGAAGCCATTCAAAATCCAGAATTAAAAAATAACAAAACAAAACAAAAGAAAACTTTGAAAAAAGAGCTGGCAAGAAAACTACACATTCTTGGGCCAGAAAGAGAGGGAAGGCTGGAAACCCAAAGCAGTAAAGAGAAGCAGTAGAATTCTGCCTTGAGCTGGAATGACCTTCAAGGGCTATGATTTCACTATTAGGATAAATTAGAAACAACTTTTTATCACCACTCCCCCAGGCAACTTCAAGGAAAAGCCACTGAACCTTGACACTGGGTGGGGAGGATATGGAAAAATCATCACTGAGAATACAAATATGCTGCTTTTAGCATCCTAATTCACCCTTTTTAGGTGACCAAAAACCCCTAAGCTGAAATTCTCACACTTCCGCATGCATCAGAATCACCTGGAATGTGCCAGGCCCTGTACTGGCTGCTTTTGCAAACACTGTATCATTTAATTCATTACAACCTTGTGAGGTAGGTTTAATCATTCCCATCTAATGATGACGACACTGAAGCTCACAGGCTAGCAGAAAAATACTGATGACAGAAGGGAAAGAATGTCCCTTGGGTAAGGTAGTTATTAAAGCCCCTTTTGAGTCTCTTTCCATTTCAAGACACAATTATGTCCTCCTTCTAAAATACCCTCTTTCAGCAGGAAACCACCACCATCAGAATTTAACGTAAAAGTTCTATGAGTGTATACCTCAAGGTAACATGGAATTACAAATCACGTAACAAAGGGAGTACAAGGTGTGGTTCCTGGACCGGCAGCATCACCAACACCTGTTAACATGTTAGAAATGCAAATTCTCAGGCCTCATCCCAAACTTACTGAATCAAAACTGTGAACGTGGGGGTGATTCTCATGCCCACTAAAGTTTGAGAACATCAACAAAGGATTAATAAAAAAGTCAAGTCACTGTGAAATTTGGAAAATGTTGAATTAAAATGAGTTAATCAGATTTCTTTATTGTAGAAATGTAATGGGTTACAGACTTGCTTGGTTACAGAACACTTCCCTTTAGGAGAATCTTATTGGACCAGATTAAACTATCAATGATACTATCCAATGTAGAATTTGCTCCTCAGGGCCAGAGAGCTAAGGGTATACAAACCCGGAGTCAGGCCTGAGTTCGAATCTAAGCTCTGGAAGTATGAGTAATGATAGTACTGGAGTAGGAAGAGTAGCGATAATGATGATACTACTACCAATTCTTTTCTGTTTATAAAAGTTATACAAGCATTACTATAAAAAAATAGATGGCAATACATGAAGAAAATAGAAGTGTTCCTACTAGCCAGAGATAATCAACTTGGGGAGTATATGGATATTATCTTCTGGTCTTTTTCCTTTATGTACACATGTGCACCCTAATTTGATATGAAAATTAACAAAACCAAACCCATACCATGTTAATAGTACAGCATTTATTTCTAAATTATCTATCCACCAGACTTCTCAAGGACATAAGTGCTTTGCACCATTGCACTGCCAGTACCAGAAAGCCTACCTAGACTACTGCAGCAGGCACTGAATATTTTCAAATTTTTACAGAGAGGGGAAGGGAGGGAGAAAAAGAGGGAGAGAAACATTGATCTGGGAGAGAAACACTGACCACACATGCCCCAACTATGGATGGGGCCACAACCCAGGCATGTGCCCTAACCGGGAATCAAACCTGCAACCCTTCACTTTGCCACACCAGCTTGGGTGGCACTGAGTCCTTTTTGACTGAGTAAATAAGCAAGCAACAAGAAAAATCAGATCCACAGACTGATAAGAGAACAGTTCAAGTTTACTCGATGCTAAATTTTAAAACCAACTAAAACACAAAAAGTACCTAAGCCTGTGCTGCTTTTGCTTGTTAAAGTCCACTATCACCTTTTCATGTATAATATAGGAATATTTTTCTCTAAGTCTTTGCCACATAGAACACTAGGTTGGAAAAGAAAGTCTTAACACGGGACGTATGTGAATACGTAGCAAAAGCAAGACTATATAATGTCAATGGGGTTGTAGACAATTTGATCCTTCAACGTTTTGCGATGTCTGTAAAATTTTTTGAATTCCTCTAAAGCTCCTGACTCAGAGGAAGACTGTTTCAGAACCCCAGAGAAGGACGTGACAGAACCAGTTCACAACACCCGCCTCCCTGAAAAAGTAAAACCACATCCTTCGCTGACCCAGCAACAGCACATCCTTTTCTACAGCAGCGCTCCAGTCCCCACGAGCACACTAGCTGCCGGCCTAACCTAACCACTTGTTCTTATACAGTAAGTTTAATCACCTTCTGGAGTCTATTAAGGATGGGATTTGCTTATACTACTCTATCAAATCCAAGACAGGGACACAGCTTTTATAAAAAGAGCCTCATTACTCTTTAGTCTGGCTGGGAAACTGAAGCCCAAGAAAATAAAGATAAAGAACATAAAGCTAGCTGTATTGCCCTCAAAGTAGAACTTATGCTCACCTCTCCAGTGAGCCTTCCAGAAATATTTACCACATCAAAGTGAATGCAGCTAACCATGCCGCAGTTTGCTTTTAGAAGGTTAGTAAAGCTCATCTCTTAGCTTCTGACAAACTCCCCTCCCCACAGATACTAACGGAATGCCCGGGCTGCAGTGCTGCCATCCCGTTCACTGTTCCCATCCATGCCACGGGATATAAAGGCATGAAGGCTATAAAGGCCAGCAGATCCCTCTCTCCTGCTCCCATCAGAGTACGGGTCCCCCAGTCAGGACTCGGTATAGTCTGTCTCACTGTCACAACAGCCGTAAGAGCTCCCTTTCCTGGTTCCTCCTACGTATGGCTGAGTTTCTTCTAGGCCCAGCTGTTATCCTGGATAACAGTTAAGTTGTACACAAAACCTAGTTTGATCTTGGACTCATTTATACTTTCCGGACTCCTATAAAAACGCATTATAGGCAGAAAGAAAATTACATGTCTAGCCAATGTCTACTGAATTTTTAAAAGGATTTAGATTAAAGCAAGAACAGAATAAATTCCCAACTCTTTGAAATTCTGTTCAACCACTTCTCTACATTTCTTGGATAAGCTAGATTTCTCCCACATTTGGAAATACTGAGCCAAAACAAGGTTCCCTGAACTTTGTCCTTTTCCTGAGAATTGACAATATGCAAATAAATCAACTACATCCCACGATGTTATAGTGCATACCATCTAAAATATTTAATATCATCCCCAAACTTGGTCAAATTAAAATTAAACCGCGCATAAAGTAGGGATAAATTCAAGTGTTAATTTTTAAATTATTTTTGAGATAGTTATCCAGTCAAGCCTTCTACTACATAAACACTCTGGGTATTCTTAGTTTTGTTTTACTTTTAAAAGATTCTATAGAGAGAGAAGGGAGGGAGAGAGAAACACTGATGGGTTGCCTCCCATCAGCACCCTGAGCAGGTAGGTACCAAACCTGCAGGCCAGGCTTGTGCCAGAGAGGGAATCAAACCGGTGACCTTTCGCTTTGCAGGCAATGCCCAACCCACTGAGCCACACAGTCAGGGTGGTATTCTTAGTTTTGATGTCCACACATTAAAGGACAGTGCTACTATAAAGTAACTGACTGGGAGGGAGCGGCATGAAGGGGGCAAAGCAGGGGAAATGGGAGTGGCGAGAAAAAAAATTCACTAAGCTTTCCAATGTCTCCCATTTCCTTCTTTTTTAAAGAAAATTGATTTAGAGAGAGGGGGAAGGGAAGAGGGAGGGAAGGAAGGAGGGAGGCAGGAGAGAAAAACAGACATCAATTGTTCCACTTATTTATGTGTTCATTGGTTGATTCTTGCATGTGCCCTGACCTGAGCAGGGATCAAACCCACAACCTTGGGTGTATCAGGACAATGCTCTAACCAACTGAGCTATCCAGCCAGAGCCAATGTCCCCCATTTCTACCTTACCCTCGACATAAAAGAGTACATGTTGTGTGACTCCATTTATATGAAGTTCAAGAACAGGCAAAAGCAATCTATAATATAAACAGGTAGTACTAATCAGCCTCTTAGAAGCAGGGTGGGAATGACAGGGAAGGAGCATATGAGAACTTTTGGGGGTTATGAAAGTGATCTCTATTTTGACAGGGTTGGTGACAGCACATTGTCAAATGTATTTGTCAAAACTCTTCAAACTATATACTTAGGCTCTGTGCATTCCAACAAATGAAGTTAATCCTAAATTTAAAAAAAAAAAAAGGAAAAAAAGCAATTGCTTCCTTTCCACAAAGAGGTCAGTTCCCAATGATAATAAAATTAGAAGGCCCGGGGGGTGGGGGTGGGGGGCAGATTTAAAATAGTTTAAAAAACTTGAGAAGAACACTACAATCACCCAGCTCAGTGAAAGCAGGGTATCTGTGTTATATTCATCACTGTCAACATCCAGCACAGTTTAATAATCTGTTTTATACATAAAATTTCAAGTACAAAAGAAGTATACAAAACAGAAAACTATACCAAAAATATTAGGAATTAAGACATGGAAAAATTTATAGACCAATGACCAGCAATTCTTAATCAATTTAGGGTGATAGACGCCTTTGAAAATCTGGTGAAAACTACGAACTATTCCTCTAGAAAAATGAACATAAACCACAAAATTTTGTATGTAATTTCAAAAGCTTTATGAACCACCTGAAGTTTATCCATAAACTCTGCAGGGACCTTATAACTGTATGTGAAGTACTTCTTTCCATTACTAGATGTAATTTTAATATTTAATCTACAATGAATAAAAACTAGACAACTCTGCTTTCAATCATTCAAGACTACACAAGATGATCACTGCATTTTCTTCTTTTGTGTTGGATTTTTAAATTCTACCAGTCCACTCACTTTTTTTTTCATACAAGATTTGAAAACTACTCATTTAACCATCTTTTAGATGAATAGTGTCAACAATAATAATTTAAAAAAAAAAGAATTCTTTAAGATACAACAGCTAATAGCTAATTAAAGTTTGAATAATAAGACTACTCAGGAGTTATGACAGCGTGCTAGGCAGAGCAGTGGCCCTCTGAAAATGTCTACAGCCTGGTCCCCGGAACGCTGCTGGGTGGCATGGCAAAGCAGAATTACAGTTGCTAATCACTGATCTTAAAATAGGGAGATTATCCTCGATTATCTGGTCAGCCCAACTTAATCACAAGGCTTCCTAAAAACTGTGGACGAGTGAGGCAGAAGAGTAAAACCAGAGAGATGGCAGTTTGAGAAAGGCTTGGCCCAACGTTGCTCCCAATGAAGACGGAAAAGTCATAATAAGCCAAGAACTAGAGTGTCTCTAGAAGCTGGAAAAGGCAAGGAAACAGTTTGCCCCCAGAACCTCCAGAAGCAGCCCACCAAAACCTTGATTTTAGCCCAGTGAGACCTATTTTGTACCTCTGACCTCCATAACTGTAAAATAGTAAATGTGGTTACATATCCATAGAAGTGTTTATAACAAATTGTATCTGAATAGTCTAAATTTCATAGAAATGAATTCATATTTCTTCTGCAATTAAAAAAAGAGGGCTTGCAGTTAAAGATGACTGCCTGACCAAATTTATCAGTCTCTGCTCAGACTGAACGTTCTTCCAAAAATCATTAAAAATGCATTTTTAAAGGGAACAGCCTATAAAAGGGTAGAGAAAATAAATGAATGGTAACTTTAATTGCAGAACCAGGAAAGCAGAGAAGCAACCCGATTTACACCAAGCACAAGAACCGACAGGCACAAAGAGGCCCAAAAGCCAGAAACAGTCACTGGATGTCTTGTCAGCGGCAGTTAGAGGTCCCCAGTGGCCCTCCCGGACTTCACGCAAGCAGGCCACTGTCCCTCCCCAGCTCTGGTATTGGACTCCGTTATCTGGAGAAGGCAAGGCTTCTGCGCATCTAGAGGCAGAGGTACCTACTGAATATGACGATTAAAAGAAAGGACTATATTGAATGTATAAGACTCTCAACTTTCTTCTGACTCTGCTCCTAGAATGCTGGTATAAAAAAGTATGTCCCCAGGTGAAAAAAGGAGAAAAGCCATTCTTGAAAATATGACCAGACCAAGAGAAAAAACAATTTAATATTCCTGAGAGCCCACAGAGATGACCCTACATTCATGGAGAGCTTCCAATCAGCTTTTTCAGTGCCTTACTTTATTTAAAGTAGGAGTAACCAGCCAACGATCACCAAACATTTGAAGAAGAAAACCGAACCAATGACTGAAACGAAAAAATGAGAAAAAGGAACTGGGAAGAAACTGAGTAAAAAGGGAGAGGAAAAAAAAACATTTATACACACATAGGCACACATAAGTACACATCAACATTCTTAGAAAACAGGAAGCAACAGAGTGTATGAAAAAAATGCGATTTAAAATAAAAAGATTAAAAAGGTTTATAGAAAGAAACAAACACCAACTAAAGGGCTAGAAGATAAAAGTTTGGGGGAAATCTCCCCTAAAAGAACAAAAAGCAAAGACATTTAAAAAGAAGAAAAAGATAAAACAAAGGATCTCTCTAGGTGTCCAACACTGAAACAATGAGAAAAGAAAATAGTAAAGAAAATCACTAAAAAACCCACATATGCAGTGCAGTGGACAGACACACCCCAAGACATACAATGTAATTTTATAACCCTAGGTTAAGAAGACCCTGAAAGCGTGAGGTGGGGGATTGGGAGGAAGAGACTAGCACACAAAGGATCGACAATTAGAATGACATCAGTGTGCTCTACAGCAACACCAGAGGCCAGGAAGCAACAGAGGACACATTTCAGACGCTGAGGGAGAGTAGGTTCCAACCCAGAATTCTGTATCAAGCCAAACTATCGATCAAGAACAAGGGAAGAAATAAAATATTTTCTTTCAGACACTGAAGTGTCAGTGTCTTTCACTTCACACACATTCTTTCTCAGTAAGAAAGACATGAGCCCAAGATGATAATGAACAGAGATGTGAGCGGTCAGAAGGCCTCAGAGGAGCCTTCGCAAGATGAAATCCACAGAATATTTAGTTGACGGGCAAACTGAGAGGAGACTTACACATCTGTGGGAGCGTCTGGGGGCTCTACATAAAACTAAGCAAACTTTTTTAAATTCACAAAATTGTGCAGGAAAAGAAAAACCTCCAACTCTGTGCATGGGAGGCTAAATTAATACAATACCTTTAATTAGTTTCCATATACTTTGCAACTAAAATATATAATAACATTTAAAATGCAATGGCACACAGTTCATTTAACTTCTGATCCTCGGTTCCAAATAAGAGCCTATATACATCTTATGAGACTCAAATGAGTTAATGCATATGAAAACACACTCCTAGTCCATAAATTACTATATTAAGAGTGTTGGTATTAGTTTAATATTTATACACACTGAAAGTGGTCTGTAATATTATTCATTTCAGTTGTTTGTTTGTTTTTTTAAACTAATGACATTCTTCTGAAAACTCTGTATAAGGCAAGATGGGGAAGGAGGTAAACAGTGGGAGTTTTTAAGGAACTGAGATTCCAAAGTGACAGGATGCACTATTTCTGAAGAAGTGATGGATAAGAAATCTGGAGAATTCCAAATCAAGACCTTAGAGCCCTCAGACTGTAGGGTGCCAAAGCACCAGCCAAAGTAATGAATTGCTTTTATCAAATGCCATGTCTTCCAGGATGCCGGAGATGCAGTAAATCACATAGTAACTATCAAAATGCCAAGTTCTTTGGATTCTGCCCTGGAGAAGTAGCACACACCTAACAAAAAGACAGGCATAGTTAACTTCTCACCAACCGTCCCGAACAATTCCAACCACCCACAAAACACATTAAGATTGATTAAGAAGACTTGTAGCACATTCAAATGGTTATAAAATAAGAACTGTTAAGCACAACACAATTTTATTTCTAAGACTTTTTTTATAATTGTCCCCATTTGTACAGTCCACATTCTACCAATTTTCTTTGGCTCAAAATTCAGTTTACATATATTTTCTTTATGCAGATAAAAAATATCACTTCTTTCTAGGGCATTACGTTTTTATATATGATTTAAGCAAACAATAATTTGGTGATCAGTAATCTTGTTATCAAACACATTTTGAAAAAGAGTGAATATTTTACAAAGTTTTTTTGCCATGAGACTAACACTAAATGTGCTATAAAACTTAATTCAGACCTGGTGGGGTAACTCGGTTGGAGCAACCTATGGGAAGCCAGGGTGCTTGGTGGTGGCAAATGTAGCTCAGCCCCAGAGTGGAAAACCACTGGGAGCGTGGTGCCATGCAGGACCCACTCCACACACCGGTTTTCCTGCGGGGGACCAGGCCTACATTTCTATAATAGCTAAAAAGCTTGCTTTCTTCTAAAGGACCCCCTCATCCTGGGCTGAGAACAACAGATGTTCAGCATGTAACCTTGAACCAGTCTCTTGGAGCCTATTCTGGGCCAAGGTCTAAGAACAGGATGTGGCTAGACAAGTTACCCTTATCATCCATGCATGTGTAACATTCTTTTCTCTAATATGTAAAAGTAATAATCATATAAGGCAATGACTGGCACTATGATTCACAATTTTCTTGGATGTAATCCACCTAAGAAATCAATAAAAGCCTGTTCAGGCAGGAGCAAACTGCGCTTTCTCCTCTAGAAAGTGGCCAGTTCTGTCCCCTCTTCTCCACAGGATTCTTGCAGTCGCTGTGCATTTATTCCCTCATCTACAATGCCATGGACTCCGCTGGTCAGAGGTTTGCGACAGCGACCTCCTCTACATCAAAAGGTTTGCAGGTTTGATCCCCAGTCAAGGTGCATGCCTAGGTTGTGGGTTCGATCACCAGTTGGGGCACAGATGGGAGGCAACCGAATGATGTTCTTCCTTCTTCTCTCTCTCCCTTCCCAACCCACCCCCTCCCTCTCTCTCAAATCAATAAATACATCCTTGGGTGAGGTTTAAAAAAAACAATTCAAATATTCAGGGGAGACTCTCAGAAATGGAAGGCACACACACACAAAAAATAGCTAAAGCTAAAATTTTGTATTATTTTTGCAAAATCTGAGAAGTTGAGAAGAGGAAAGTGCTTGGTCTTCTTGAAGAGGGAGAGGATGCGGTGTGGAAGAGGAGTCTCGGATGCTTTTATTTTCGATAGAGAGATTCAAATGTTAGCTTTGGTAAATTACTTTAATCTTCATAATACTGCAAAGCAAGTATTCTTCTTATTCTGATTTTAGAGATGAGAAAGCTAAAGCGTAAGGTACAGAGAGGTTCAGTAACTTGCTTAAGGCTGCATGACATGAATGGACTCAACCCAGGAAGCCTGACGGAAGACCCATGTTCCTCCCCATGTTAGCAGAGTGCAGCCTGCACACACAGAGCATTCCATCTCCTTTGCTTCAGTGATTGATCTATGTACAGGCACAGGACTAATATCGGGCAGAGTCCTTCTGCTGGAGGTGGAGTAAACCACCCCCTTCGGGCCTCTCAGATCACAGGTAGATGAAGTAGCAGTGAGCCTGCAGGCCACCAGCTCAGAAAAGGCCTGTACTCAATAGAAGGGGATAGAACTAGGTAAGACGCAGGAGACCAGGCAGCAGGCGTGGGTGTGGGCGTGGGCGTGGGCATGCACATACCCAGAATTGCTACATTTCAGCTCCAGGAACCCTGGTTCCTCCACTTGTCCCTTCAATTCCGTGAGCTACCCTTGGGTCCTTTCTAATAATATGAGACGATACACTGTTTGTTCACTTAGGGCTATTTTGAGCTGGGTTTCTATCATTTGCAACTGAAACACTCTTTAACATTCTCTGGCCACAATGAAATACTACTAGTTAACACTAGAAATAACAAAAGAACAAACAGTAAACTTACCACCTTCAAATGTTAAAACCAACTTAAAAGAATAAAAGAAAAAAAGAAATTAAGAAGCTAGGGGGAAAAAAATTCACTTTACAAATGAGAAAGAAACTAAACAATAACAGCAGAGCTAATGAAATAAAAATAATAAAATCAGTAAATTTATTATTCAAACCAAGAGCTGGCTCTTTGAAACAAACTACATTCCTACAAAAATTAGGATACACAAAATGATCAGAATATTAAATTCAAATGATGGAATGTACTTATTCTTCTTTGATATACTAATTTCTTTATTGTTAAAAAAAAGAACAGCACTAAATAGAATGATTCTGACAGACAGTACTCAGATGCAACTACCACAGAAGCAGAGATACGCGCCTTATTTCTCCAACAGTGCTTGTCAAAGTAGTTCTAAGTAAATATGTACTGAGTGACTTTTGGAAGACTGGGAAGTCATTTTAAAAATCATGTTCTACAAAAATTTAATATGAAGAAGAAACTGATGAAGTGGAAAGAGCATGTTATCAAAGAATATGTAACCCATGGATCAAAAAGGAACCACAAAATAAATCAAAAGATATATTTAACGGAATGTTAACAAAAAAAAAAAGAAAGAAAGAAAGAAAACTTCAAAATTTGTGGAATTTAGCTAATGCAATTTTTGGAGGAAACTCTGTAGCTTTAAAATCTTATATTGGAACATCAAAAATGTATAAAATCAAAAGGATGTATAGAATGAATGTCCCAAAATTTCCATCTAAAACAAACGTGTGTGTGAAAGAAAGTATACACACAAGTAGGGCAAAAGGAGGTTTACGGTTTACATTTATGAGTATGTGAACAGTTCATTCTTATATTATTTATCATTATATTGTTTTCCAAAGAACAACTGTAAAGCTACTACTGCCTTACCCTATATATCTATATCTATATAAAGCAGACATTATCATTTTATTCTGGTAATTTCTGATGGTCAGATTACTAGTGATTTTCAATTATGTGTTTTATTGTATTTTAATTTTCTCTAATGAACACACATTTCTATAATAAAAAATTTTTAACAAATTATTTTCCTTGTGCTTCCATTCTAATTGCTGGCCTCCTATCCTGCCTATCTCTTAGAGTTCTTGCCCCCCAGAATTTCATACTTGCTCCTCAATTTATATCCATCCTTTAGTAATCTTATCCACTTTTTGGCTTCACTTATAGTATGCAAAATGACAATTTCTCAATTTCTTATAATGTCCTACTGCTTAAAGGATGCTTCTAGATGGAAATCTTATGGCCACTCCAAGTTTAACAGGCCTAAAACAATTCATCATTATTTCTGAGACTTGTCCTTTCCTTCTTTATTGTTCATAATGGTTAATGACATCACTATGCACCCAGGTTTGCAATCCTATCAACTCTACTTGAGAAATCTCAATCAAATCCAACTTTTCCTCTCCCTCACCAATGCCAAAATTTCAATTCAGGCACCCACCAACTATACTCTAAAGAAGTCCTGGCTCATCTCTCTCTCTGCTACCACTCTCCCGTCCTAAGGTGCAATTTAATCATGTTGTATTCAGCTTCCAAGGCTGAGCCCTGAGCTACTCCGGAAGGTTACCCTCCACATAAACTATGAATGTAATGGTGCCCTCTGGCCTGATCACGGTACTTGCCCTCCTTCAAAACTGGGTTAGGTTAAACACACTTAGAACACGATGAAATTCTTCAACAACTGGTCCAAACCTATTTTTCTAGCTCTGTGTTCTCATCATTCCTCCTTGTTCCCTACAATCCAGACAGATACATGTAACTTTTTAGTGCACCCCATCAAAATCTGAGGTGTTTGTGCGTGCTTCGAGTCTGTGGCGTCCTCCCTACCGAAACTCCTAAATGCCTCTAAACATTTTAAATGTTACCTTCCTCTGTGAAGTATTCCTTGCCCTAGAAAAAGATACCTACAAAGCATGAAGAGTCCTATTATAGCACTTGCTACAGTGTATGACAGTCTCAGCTGAGAGCTGAGCAAGAACGGGAAGCCCCAAGTCTGTACTCCTAACACCACAACGCCCAGCCCCAGAAGGCGCTGCTTACTAAAGCAACACTTATTACATACATTATTACTTTTTCAAAGTAAGGAAAAACAGTTTAAAGTTACAACAGTTGCACTTTTACTGGTCAACCTAAGTCTATAATCAATGTGGCAGGCAGACTTAAGGTTACCCACGCTGATCCCTGACTCCTGATATTTATACTTTTCTGCCTTGAGTGTGAACAGGACCCGTGATTTGCTTCTAACCAATGGGCTGTATGTGATCACATGTACATATTCACATAAGAGTGCAACACCAGCCCACCCTGCTGGCTTTGAGGCCATCTGTCCTGAGCTTAATCACCATGCGGAAATGAATTCTGCCAACAACCTGAGGGAGGAAGGGAGCTTGGAAGCAGACCCTATCCCCACCGAATCTCTGGATAACAACCCAGCTACCCCAGGGAAGCTGCACCCAGACTTCTGACCGATAACCTGTGAGACAATAAATACGTGCTGTTTTAGGAAAGTACATTTGTAGTAATTTGTTAATAAGCAGCACACAAACTAACACAACCTGAATCTAAAGTTATTTCTGAACCTTTTGTTCACACAAAGGATATGTTTTCCCCAACTTCTAAACAGTTAAATTAGCAGAAAAACAACTTAATTCATTCGTTAATACCAGCCAAGTACACGCAAAGTTAAAACATTTAGAAAGTACTTTGCATGTAAGCAGTTCCTATACTCTCTTTTAACCCATTTGCTAAGATACTCAATTGTACACATGCCCAGTATATGAAGTCAGTGTTACATTAAGGCAATTCTCCTTACAGACACAAGATAAGTAACAAATATTAAAATGCTGGTATCTAATTAATGGTATTAGGAACCAGAAAATAAATAGGAACCTACTTACTGGTTACCAGGCAAAACAATCCAACCGGAGGGGCTGGAGGCCTTGCTGGAGACGCTCCCTGTGGGTAACGCAGCAGAGCTCTCACGGCTCAGCGGCCAGCAAGGCGGCAGAAGTCCTGAGGGCAGGCGGCTCCCCCATCAGACATGCCCAGTGCAACAGACCCCTCCAGCCCACCATCCACCTTGCAGTCAAGAGAACTTTCAAAACATTCCCAAAGTAGAAAACCCCATGACAGAGACCACGCTTTAGCATGAAAAGCATAAGACACAAGGTAACTCCTAGAGTTTCAAGTATATGGGATTACAAGTGAGAAACAACACCCGTGTTCTTGTTTTGGGGGGTGTAACAGGAGTTGGGGTTAGAAGTGTCATTTGCTTCTGTCACACCCCTCAAACGTCTTCAGTTGAATAAAAGAACATTCAGGAGTAGGAAGTACTCACAATAAACCTACATCTGTCTTGAAGACTAAGAGAAATAAATCTTCCTAGAAATACAGATTTTATTTAACATACTCAGTTTTAAGAGATAACTCACACCCCCTTCAATATAAGGAAGCATGTTTCTTAAGTAACAGGAGGCACCTGAATGAATTACAATCAGCCTACCGAAGTAGGCAGGGGCACACCACACCCAAACCAACGCAGGCCAATCAGGAGGAGGTCAAAAGCAATCCAGTACCACCGGTTAATTGTCTAAATTAATTCACTCTACATCTTCACTCCCAGACTCATGGTTATTTCATGAAGTCCACATAATTTCTCTAGATATACTCTCCAATCAATGGTATAATTTTATAGTCCAATTTACCTCCCCCATCCTTGCTGGATCATTAATAGATTGGATCATTACCACCCATAATAATCACTTCTACGAACATTAACAACTTGACAGTGGAAAAAATGCAGGCATAAAATAAAGCCAAGAAAATCCTTAAGAACTGTTTTAAAACAAAAGTGATGGACAAGAGAAGGCTTTTGTTCACTTTAATAGTATTAAACTCCACAGCCTGAAAATAACAAAACAAAAAAGTCCTACCTCACCTAAAAACTCCTCCCGTATGTATAATTATATTCTGTTATACAACAACTCAGTTCTAGGAAACTTCTGTAAATTGAAACATCTGGATTAAGTACCTCTCTACTGGTTCTCTCTAGAGAAAATTAAATAAGAGTGCACACAGCCAAAATACAACTATGTCTACGAGAGAGCAAAACAAAACAACACAGAAACCTCATTCAATTTGGTAATTCATTATGATGGAACTAGTAACAATTCACTGTGCTAGATTCCTAAATGGAAAAAAAAAAAGTGGTTTTGGATTAGGTTTTTCTTTTCTATAAATTACATGACAGTCCATGAGAGAATGATAATTTTGAAACTTATTAGTACCCTATTTTCTTATTAGGAGATATTATTAATACAAACTTATCAATTAAAATAATTTTACAAAATTACAGTAATAAATTTCCACTAATTTAGAAATATTCAGATGGAGTTACTTTATATATGCCCCAACATTTGTACAACTTATAACTGAATAAACATATTAACACTATAATATATACTAAAATATTAAACCAATGTGAAGTATATTCAAGTCTAATTCTAAAATAATTAGAATCGTTATCTGAGTCCCTAAATCTTGGGATGATGAGAAGCGTGCTTCCATTAAGTTTCCCTGATAAACCCATCCACTGAAAGAGGTGACAATCTCATTAAAGCACATGTCACTAGAATGATGCGTTTTCACATGTGTATTCTATCTTCCTGTCTCAACTAGGATTTAAGGTACAAGCACGTTGATCTATTCCCATCACATAATAGGAACAGGTAATTTCCCTGATCCTCTTCTAGCCTTTCTCAAACTGGGGTTCCTCATCTGAGCCACTGGACAAAGATTATTCAAATTTTCCAAAATCCTTCTAAAGGCATAGGGAAAAAAGTTAATTGCATATAATAGATACCTTAGAACATCAGGGCTCAAGTCTCTACAGAGCTCTGGTCCAGAAAGAGACTGCCCCAAGTCCCTCAGTGTCACTGTTCTGCTACTAGGCCCCAAGTACCCCAATCCCAAAAGTACTAACAGAACTAAGCGCACAAATCTAGGAACTTAGGTAAGAGATCCAATGCTTTAGGTCTCTAACTTTCACCAATATGCTAATTTGCTAAGTTACTATAAACGAATAGCATGGGTGTCAACTATTTGTCCTCTGTTCTGAATGAAATTGTATTTATTTTAAGAAAATAAAACTATATAGACTGTTTGTTAAAGAGTCTCAGCCCTTAAAAAAAGAACAAAGACAGTAATCAATATATTAAAGATATAAGAACCATTAATTTGACAGGCCTTTTCCTATTTCCCCTTCTTTAGCAAGCTTTTAAACATAACTATCTTTTGATGATCATCACTGCTAACTGTAACTTTTCATTTCAAAAGATAAATATTTTTAAAAACAAGTTTTTTATTATTGCACTTATCTCCCATTTTGTTATTCTTCGATGTGGTGACTTAGTACCTGTAACTGTTAATTATAATCAAGTCACAGGAAGGTGAACACTAGAGCTTTTTCTCAAACACCAAAGTTTTTTTTTTTTTAATGGCCCAATTTTAAGAAATTTTTATTTACATAGCAAAAGTACTTTATAAAAAGTAATTAAAGTAAGGTAAAGAGTTCTATAGTGAATATGCAAAGCAGTACTAAGATGGAAAAAACTAAACATGACATTCCCATTTTTAATTTATGCTAACATGAAGGCTGATAGTACAGAACATCAACACAGATAAATTACATTATTGAACATCCTACATTACCAACTTCCTATGCAAATGTGTCACGTTTATAAACACTGAGTAGAAGGGGCACAAAGATGGAGGGGATGGTGTGTGCTGCTTATCCGGCCTCACCTGTGAATGCATGTTATATCACGATGCACAATGCAATGACACGGAAGTGTTTCTCTTCTACAGTCAGTACCTCTAAACAGATTCAACTTTATTTTTTTTCCCCCATGAACTTGGAAGAGAGGGGTATCTTGATTCACCTACTCTTACTGTTTCGAGGGTAGAGAAGATCACTAGAAAACCTAACTAAAGAAGTCAAGTTCATTTTCCTCAAATCAAGTGCATAAAAGCACATCATTGCGCTACTAACAATTTCCCTTCCTCACAAGTTGCTTTTTCTGGACTCAAGTCAACACTGCTTTTCGAAAGCGCCTGGGCGTTCAACTGCACCTTGTGGGAAGAGTTGTGATAACTACTGGTTCCTCTCCTTCAACTGTTTCCAATTTTTTAAAACGCTGCCCAAATTAAGCAGGACTCACATTAACCATTATCTAAAATAGCAGTTTACTGGGGTTAAAACACACTTCCCATTAATGCATTCATCCAATTCAATGTGCGTAGCAGGTGGAACTACTATTTGCACAGACTTAAGAATGAAGAGTTACATATTAACAACCAGTCCAAAGGAGATCGCTCCTTCCCGTCTCCAATACTCATGTTTACTCGAGACCCTCCGACTTCGGGCCTTTAAAATCCGCTCACCACTCACTCGAGTCCCAAGACAGAACCACATTTAGCAACGGGTCTTCTGACTTCCTGATACTAAAAGCCACAAGCACCAGAGCTGCTGCGTCGGTTTGTTTTAAAACAATATTTGCTCTTTCACCTCGCGGGGAAAACAAGGGCTTTCTGTCCCAGGGAGCCGCTACGAGGTAAGGGTGCACATGTTTAAACAAACACACACTGGGGTCTGGCTGCAGCGGCGTCCCGGGGGTTAAGTGGCGATTTTCCTTCCGGGAGGGGAGGCTGAGCCGGGCAGCGTGGCCAAGCCCGGGCGCTCAGGCTGAAGGAGAAAAGGAGAAGGGTAAAAATAAATGCAGCCGCGGCCCACGTGCCGCCCGTGGGAGCCAGGGATCGAGGGGGCCGTACCTCCAAACAAGTGCGGCGAGAGGTGAGCTGGTAAGGAGCCGATCACCAGGCGCGGCCCGCCCGGGCCCCCGCCGGACGGCCGGTCCCTGCCGCCGCCGCCACCGCCACCACCGCCGCCGCCGCCGCCGTCCTCCGGGCTGCTGTGCACCGAGTCCTGCGAGCCGTACTGGCCGCTGCTGCTGTTGGGGATGCTGAAGGAGGGCTGCGCGGCCCGGGCCCCCGACGCCACGGTCCCCACGGCTCCGCCGAGGGAGCGGCTGCGAGGGGCCGCCGAGGCCGCCGCGGCTCCGCCCGAGGAGCTAGGCTGGTGCGCCCCGGGCACCTGAGCAGGAAACCTCCCAGCGGCCGCGGCCCGCGCCCCGCCGCCCGCGGTCCCATTGGCCCCTCCGCTGCTGCTGGAAGGTAAATCCGAGCCCGAGTACGCGCGGGTGCGGCCGTTAGCAGCGGCCGGGCCGCTCTGCTTGGCGCCCATGTCCGCCCTGCCCCGGGCCGGGCCCACGCGCAGCACCCGGAGCGCCGGGAGGGCGGGAGATAGCGCGGGAGCGAGGGGGCAGGGCCGAGGCGCCGCAGCCAGCCAAGGGGGAAGCCCGCACGTCCAGGGCTGCCGCCCGGAGCCCCGAGGGGCGGTCAACACCCGGCGCGCTCTTCTTCTGGGGGGCGGGGGGCGCGGGAGGCGTGGAGAGGCGAACGGGAGCGAGGTCCGGGCTCCGGCGGGCGCCGATCGCTGGGCTCGGCGGGAGGGGCGGCTCAGGTGGCCGTACGGCTGCCGCTGGTTTCGGTTCTGCTGCGCCGCGACGGGCTGCTGCTGCTCTCTGCCGCCGCCGCCGCCGCGCTCTGCGCCCCGGGCCTCGGCACCGCCTCCTCCCGGGCAGCCGCTGCTACCGCCGCCATCCTCCGGCTCCCACGGCGGCCCGCGGGTGAGTGGGAGGCGCCCGCCCAGACTCCGCCGAGGCTACCTTCCTTCCTCCCCGAGCCACCCGGCAGTTAACGGAGAAAAAGGAAAAAAGGGTGGCACGTGAGGGGAGGACAGGGGAGGGGAGGGGAGAAGTGCCCGCGCTTCCCGGCAACCGCCGCCGCGCTGCCCCCGCAGAGGAGGGGCGGGGGGCGGTCTAGCCCACGAAGGTGGGGGTGTTCGGGAGGAGAGGAGGTTGCCCGGCTCTGGCACCGGAAGGCCGAGGAGCAGCGTTGCTCTAGGGTGAGCCCGGGCCCGAGTGTTTGGGTCGCGCGCGGTGACCCCGCCCCCGCCCCTCGTGCTGCCCAGCGGATTGGCTCCCGCAACCTGGCCCCGCCTCCCCGGGCCGTAGTCTTCCCGCCCCGGTCCCGCCTCACCAAGGTTCCGCCGTGTGGTAGGTGCAGTCTCCCGCGGACTCGGTGATAGACGGGTGGCTGGTCCCGCCCTCCTCCAGGGCGCGCCCAGTCCTCCACCGTGGGGCCCACACCGATTGGAGGGACTTATCCCCTCCGGGCACCAACCAAAAGGCGGCACCTCCTCCCACACGTGGCCGTCGGACGCAGTTTGTCCCTTTCACCTTTTCCCGACTGGAAAAGGCTGTATCCTGTATCTCGGTTTGGATGTGAGTTAAATTCCTTGTCGGTTACCTAAGCTAAATATTAAATCTTAGTAACGTTTTACAATAAAAATTGACATATGAAAAATTTCTAGTGAGAGTTATTAAGCCATCAAAATGTAAAAAAAAAACAAACCCTGATTTATGTATGTGTATGAGTGTGGACCAGCTAAATTCTATTTGCTTTAAATTGTGTTTCTAGAAACACTGTCTAACACAACTCTTAATTCAGACATTTAGATCAGTGATCCTCAAAATCCGTCGTCGTCGGCAGCCGTCCGTCTCGAGAGACGATGGTGTAGCTTCTTAAGAGTATCTGCACCGCGAGAATGGTTGTGCAGTCCAACTCGGGAGTGACACGGTATATGTCTCCTCCAGTGTTGAATCGACATCTTGCGATGACGCTGGAGTGTCCTCTCCAGTGAAGCTGAAGCTACAGAGCCTGGGCAGGGTGATATGGAGGGTCTGCTGTTGCCCATGCAGCAGACCCCCCCTCTTCGCAGCTGAAGGGTCCAAGGGAAAGACGGAGTCAATACAGCTTGGCTTCAGGTGCGCCGCAGGAGTTGCCGGTGTTGACTACAACGTCAAACCGCCTTAGGGACTCTGGCTCCGGATTTTCTGTCGGGGTTTACTCCCTTAGCCTTTCCCCTGAAGAGGTATGCCGCAAGGCAGCGGAGGTTTTTTGGAGTCAGAGTTTTCCTTCTCTGGATCCTCAAAATACAGTTCCCAAATCATCAGTATCTGCATTGCCAAGGAACTGGTCAGAAAGGCAGATTTTCCGGCCCCACCCACACCCAAATCAACAGTGCTTGAACAAGTCATCTAAGAGATTCTGATGCACACTAATGTTTGAGAACCACAGATCTAGGTAATAATCACTGGTTAGTTTCAAAATACAATACCATGTTAAGACGTGGCCATCATTTTGATTCAATGCCCTCTTCACGTAGATGTCCCCCATCACCCCACTCCCGACCCATTGTTACAGACTGGCTTCAATATTCTCACTTGGTGCTGTGTTAATCTCTCCTTTACAACACTGATGATGTTATTATATTATTATTACTATTCATCTTGCCTGTAACTTAATAATCTGGTCCATGATAGGCCTCACATCTGTATCCCCCAGCATCTACCCCAGGCCTGGCACCTGTGACAATATAATAAATGATCTGTGAGCGAATAAATATTTCTACTTAAATAATTGTTTCTTGAAGGTCACACTTGACCTTATCTTGTCCTTATCCTTAACATCTCTTCCGTGGTAGATGCCCCTTCCATTTCCACTCTGGGTAGGCCTGTTTGTTTTTTCCCCCATGAGGATTCTGGAATTCTAAAACTTGGGTCTGCAAAGTTCTTTCCTTGGCCCTCTTCGCTCTACCCTCAGTCTCTCTTCAAACAGGAATCCCATTAAGCTGTCAGTATATTTTATAGTCAGCCAACAGTTCTGACTTCATTTCAAATTTGCAGCTTCTTTATTATACCATACCAGTTCTTTTAAAAACTAGAAGGGCTGCTTCTCCCACATCGGTACATACAGGTGCACACACACACATAACACTGAAATGGGTGAGCTCATGCTGGTGCTTCATGGCATGCACTTCCTCTTCTATTCCATTTCACTTTTGTGAAATGGTGGTCGCTGCCCACTGGATTGGCTTTTTGCAGTTTGACAGCTTAAATCAGTGCTTTGCAAACGTTAGTGCACAAAAAGAATCATACGGACACCTTGTTAAAACAAACGGACGGGCCCCATCTCAGTGATGCTCATTCCATAGATCAGTATTGGGCTTGAGAATTGTCATTCTAACAAGCAGCCCAATGATGCTGATGCCACCAGACCTCGGGCCCCACTTGGAGAAGCACTGGTCTAAATGACACTTTCCTGTACATAATCAGAGCTGCTGTTTTGATATGCCAGTCACTCTTCAAGAAACCAGAGCCCCGGCTCTTTAAAATTTCTAATATTTGAAGTGTTTTCATAGGCTCTATTTTTTTCCCTCCTTACATTATCCAACGATGATATTTTGACCAATGATTTTTTGGGTTCAAAATGAGATTGTATTGTTAAAGCTCTTTATGTTGACAAACTTGGGGGCCAGAAATGCACACGGAAACAGATAAGCTAGTTGTGGGCTTGTTGACTGATTGTTTTGCTATTATCTGGTCTGAATTTCAGTTGGGGTGAGTCTCCCCCCTTTGACATTTATTCGTGTGTATGTGAGGGGGTGCACGTGCATGCATGCGCTTCTCTTTTCTTTCTTGACCACTCTTTTAGGGCTGTGCTGGATCAGACCTTTGATATGTGGGACAACAGATATGCACAGGGCAGAAGACCCCTGGCACCTACCCTTTCAGTTGGACCCGGAGCTCTCTTGCAGCCAGTCACAGCCCTACTCTTCACTGAAAGTCTCTGCATTCCGCGTTTCTCTACAAGATGGCCATGGCTTTGCCTTCTATTCTATTCTATTGTAAGTGCTATACACTTTTCCAAACTATAGGTCTACATATATAATTACCTATCATTAAATAGGCCTTTTTCCTATTATTATATTTCATTTTTTAAAGAAAGAAATGGACCATCTAAACATTAAAGTTTATCTTAACACATCCTACAGAAAACACTGGTTAGGATTGTAGTAGTAATTAGAAATTTATATCTTAAATTCTAAAACTAAAGTTAGTTTAGAGGAATGCTTAAGAATCACATTATTGGTAATTTTTCAGGAAATATCAATAATTTATATAATGTATGTAATAGACTTTTATTGTTCTGTCATGAGTAAGCCAAATTCATCCTTCCCTTTATGCTCATTGATTCTTTAATCAATCATACCTATCTCCCAAAGGATGGAACCAATTGTGACAAGATTGTAAGTGGGTGAGCTCAGGCCGGGGTTAGGCCCTGGCTCTGTCTAGCACTGGCTGTGGGACTTAGAGCAAGCCACTTAACCTGGTCAGACCTGTTTCCTCTGTAAAATGCAGATGATCTTAAGAACAGTCCCACAGAGCAGGTGAGTCTCCAAAGACCCAGTCTCTATTTGAAAATACTTTGAAATGTGTTAATAGAGACACAGATTTGTATCTCAACGTTATTATCCCTAGCAGGTTGTAATTATTTGTACATTACCTCTGGCAGTTTGTGAATTGTGCAGTTTAATATATACTGGTACTCGCTGGAATTGATTTTATCACTTTGTGTAATTTTGATTCATTACTCACACTTAAGGACTTATTGTTAATAATTATTTAGCAGTAATTTGCTAATAAGTATGTACATCACTAATCTTGATGACAATATGACATGTCATGATGACAAACCTACATGTTTCCACCATGGGATAGACATAGGTATATATACATATATATGAAATTTAATTGTCATTAAGAGACCGGGGACTAGCTATTTGAAATCTCTAATATTTAAAGCTTTTAAAAATTTTCTCTTGATTAAAAAGGGTAGTTAAGGAACACTATAAACACTGAAGAAAAAATTGAGGAAGATACAGATAAATGGAAATATATATCATCTTCATGGATTGGAAGAATTAACAACATTAAAATGTCCATACTACCCAAAGCAATTTATAGATACAAAAGAGTTCCTATTAAAATATCAATGGCATATTTCACAGATCTAGAACGAATACTCCAAAAATTCATATGGAACAAAAAAAAAAAAAGAGAGAGAGAGAGAGACCCCAAATAGCTTCGAGAATACCTAGAAAGAAGAATGAAGTTAGAGAGATCATAATACCTGATATTCAACTATACTACAAGGCCACTGTGATCAAGACAGTCTTGTACTGGCAATAAGAACGGACACAGAGCTCAATGGAACAGAATAGAGAACCAAGAAATAAATCCAAGTCTCTATGGTCAATTAATATTTGACAAAGGGCGCATGAGCATACAATGGGGGTAAAAATAGCTTTTTCAATAAATGTTGTTGGGAGAACTGGACTGGTACATGCAAAAAATCAAAATCAAAATCAAACTATACCACCAACTTATACCATACACCAGAATAAATTCAAAATTGATAAAGGACTTAAATATATGTTGTGATATGATTAAAGTCCTAGCAGAAAACATAGGCAGGGAAATTTCAGATATCCCATGTAGCTATATTTTTGCTGATATATCCCCTAGGGTAAGGGAAATAAAGGGAAAATAAACAAAGTTTACTATATCAAATTAAAAACTTTCTGCACAGCTAAAGAAACCATCATCAAAATGAAAAGGGAACCAATTATATGGGAGAACAAATTTGCCAATGATACACAGGACAAGGGTTTACTCTCTAAAATATATAAAGAACTCATATGACTCAACACCAGGAAAATAAACAACCCAATTAAAAAATGGGCAAAGGACCTGAATAGACACTTCTCCAAGGAGGACATACAGAGGGTCCATAGACATATACAAAAATGCTGAACATCACTAGCCATCAGAGAGATGAAAATTAAAACCACAATGAGATACATTTCATAGTTGTCAGAAAGGCCATCATTAATAAATCAGCAAACAAGTGCTGGCGAGGATGTGGAGAAAAGGGAACCCTAGTGCACTGTTGGTGGGAATGCAGACTGGTGCAGCCACTGTGGAAAACAGTATGGAATTTCCTCAAAAAATTAAAAATGGAACTGCCTTTTGACCCAGTGATTTCACTACTGGGAATATACCCTAAGAATCCTGAAACACCAATTCAAAAAGTTATGCACCCCTATGTCCATAGCAGCATTGTTTACAATAACCAAGTGTTGGAAACAGCCTAAGTGCCCATCAGTAGATGAGTGGATCAAAAAACTGTGGTACATTTACACAATGGGGTACTATGCAGCAGAAAGAAGAAAGGACGTCCTACCCTTTGCGACAGCACATGGATGAACCTGAAGGCTATTATGCAAAGTGAAATAAGCCAGTCAGCAAAAGACAAATACCATGTGATCTCACTTATAACTGGAATCTAACAAACAAAATAAACTAATGAGAAAAATAGAACCAGAGACATAGAAACATGAAACAGACTGATAGCTGCAAGGGGGGAGGAAAAAAGAGGGGAATGATAAAAGGAAGGGGGAGGGATTTGTCAAAGAACATGTATGAATGATCTATGGAAAACAAGAGGGCACTGACCGTGGGATAGAGGGGGGGCGCTGGGTGGAGGGGAGCAAACGGGAGAAAAGTTGGGACAACTGTAATAGAATAAACAATAAAAAATAAAATTATAGAATTATTTTACAAAAGGTAGTTAAGTTCCACATTCACTAAGGAGTCTTTGGGGTTTTGAATAGGATTATATGTGTAGGGAAAATATTTTATATTAATCAGTTGGTGACTAGGTCCCTAAACTATGTCAGACATAGAATCTGGAGTCAGTTTCCTTTCTGAAAACAGCTGGAGACGCAATGTCAGCACCTGCTAATAAAAATAACTTAATTCTTGCTTATCAGAAAGGTATGGAGTATTAATAAGAGCTGAAACATTTATATTATGCTCTATTCTCAATCTGCTTTGACTTGCAGACAATAGTTTTTGAAAATCTTTAAAAGCCTTTATTTTAAAATCTTTAAAAGCCCTTAATACAAAAACAAAACAAAACAAAAAAACCCCACAACCCATGATGCTTTTCATTAATTATGAAGAAATCTCTTGGATTCCACACATAGTGGAATAAAGGAATCCTGGATCTTTATTAGGGTCATACTACTGAAGAGACATAAAATTTAGTGGAAAGTTGCGGGGTCGGTACTGAGGGGATTTTCCCAGAATACAGAAGTGAATCGCTTGTTGGGGTGGGGGGGGGGGTGGGGGAGAAATCACTCACTGCTACATAATATTGGGTTGACCAAAACTTTCATTTTTTGTTTTTGTTTTTTTGTAAGATGATTGTAGTAGCACTTCGTGGCCTTGAACCTCATTTGAAACAAATTTGTTAGATTGTATTGTGACAGCTATCATATCAGCATGTATTTTTTAAGAAGTATCAAAATTGGTGAATTTTTGGGTAACTTTTAAAATTGAAGATAGAAGAAAATACACGACATTTTTGGCATATTATGCTCTATTCAAGAAAGATTGAAACACTAAAAGAGATTTGTGCAGTGTACGGAGAAGGTGCTGTGACTCATCGAACGTGTCATAAGTGATTTGCAAAGTTTTGTGCTGGAGATTTCTCACTGGATGATGCTTCATGGTCGGGTAGACCGTTGAAGTTGATAGTGATCAAATCGAAACATTAATTGAGAACAATCAATGTTATACCACATGGGAGACTGCCGATAAAATATCTAAATCAATAAAGTATTGGTGAAAATGAAAAACCCCTCTTTTATTTTATGGAAAAAACTAAATGGACTTTTGGCCACATACGTATGCCCCTCCCCGCTTCCTGTCAACTCGTTTAAATTACCGTGGTTACACATGAATGATTAAAAAGTATTATAAGACATTTTCCCTGACCACCTCCTCCCCCAAATCTTATGAAAAGCCCCAATTAAAGCACGCCCCTTATTTTAGGCCTCGACTGCATAAACCTCCCAAGTGCAGGAAGTCTGTCTCTGTTTAATTTCTAACTCTATAAAGTGTCTGCTTCCAGAGTCCCAAGACAATTTGCACACAGGACGCATTCAGTAGCTGCTGTGGAACGCGAGGGGCAGCGATGACCATACATGTCCTGAATTACTGCTTACTCTCCAGGTTGTCAGTACCACACTCAGCCTGTGTTTCATTTCAAATGTGCTGTTATCAACACTTTTCAGCCAGGACAGTTCAGTTCAGTTCAGTTCCTTAGGGGGCCAGTTCCCTTCCCTCCTTGATATGCGCCCCCAGGTGAGGCCAGGTTGGAAATGGCTCGCCCCTAACTGCAGGACTACCTTTCCCTGGCAACAAGAGAGGACTGAGCCAAAGGAGCTACTGTTCAACTTACTCCGCCCTCTGTTTCCCAGAAGCTAGCTGGGCGCTGGCTGCATTCTAGGGAAACGGGTCTAAACCCAGTAGGTTTCAGAACACAGCCCTGAACTGGGTCATCCTCCATGCACGGAAACGTCAGGACACCGCGGGACCCACGCTGGAGGTGTTTTCCTTCCTTAAACAAAAGATAAGCGAGCCTTTGTAATGTGCCGGGTCCCGTGCTTAGTGCTTAGCTCTCGGGATACAAAGTTAAACCAAACAGGGTCCCTGCCTTCCAAAACCTAGTAGCCTATAGTCAAGGGACGTGGATATAAATAATGAGACAATTAAAATGCAGTGTGGTGTTGCATGCTCCAGCCCGGGGCAAGGTTGGGGGCTGGGTGCCGGACAGACACATTCCCAGAAGTGACGGGGAGCTGAGCGTTGAGAAAGTTGGCCTAGGCAGCCACGTTCCAGGCCGAGGGAGCAGGAAGCAAGGGAGAGTTCCGAGCATTTGCAGAACTGCAAGCCGTTCATTAGAGCTGGAATGAAGGGCGGGCGGCGACAAGGTGAGGCAGGTAACCTGGAAAAGTAGGTTGAGGCAGAGCCCAGCTGGCTTGGTGCGCGGCGCTAAGAGGTTGGAACGGATCCAGAAGGCAAAAGGGAACCACTTTCATAAACAGGAAGTTGAGAAGGTTCACAGGCAGTATTTTGGAAAATTTATTGGAAGGAGGGAGAAAGCACAGTAAAGTAGAAGACGAGGGGGCTGATGTAGGGCAGATTCAAAAGCTAGTGAGGCAGTACCCTCCACAGGTCTTGGAGACCCGTTGGATGTTGTCATTAGCCAAGGATAAACACTCAAGGGTAACAGGTAAGCTTGCTGGTCCCTCGTGGCACTGGGTAGGAAAGATCAAGTTTGAGGAGTGGGGAAAAGAGTTCAGCTTTCCTAGGCAGAACGAAACCAGCTGTTAGGTGTGGCAGGGCGCGGGGCGGAGTTCTGTTGGCTTCAGGCATCCAGGCGATGTTCAGTTTGCGTGCAGGTAGAAACAGGTCGCCCGCGCCAGCTGTGTCGGAGCACTGGGTTTCGTTCTGCACAGTGCCTCTCCGTGCTCGAACCGTGCCTCCTGCTGTGTGTGTGCGTGTGTCTTCATTGGTGCTGTTCCTAAAACAGACATCCTGAAAGTGGGGAGGCACAGGGGGCGGCAGAGTTAGTGCTGGGCAGAGAGAGTCATTGGAGGGCAACCAAATTCTCATGCTGGGTGTGGCAAATTCATTCTTCTCCATTGTTAACATGGCATGAGCGAAGGAAATCTAGGCCTTGTTGTTTTCCAACACAGTCTACTATATAAACAACATCTTTCTATTATACTGAATTAGCCTGTGAGAAAGCTCACTGCCTCCAAAATTGCGTCATATATTCTTTTTAAAATAATGACGGCGATAGGCAGGAAAATGCCCACCTAAAGATGGCCACGCCCTCACCCCTGGAACCTGTGATTAAGTCACTTTACATGGCACGAGGGACTTTGCAGACATAGATTAGGGGTTTTGAGATTAGGAGATTGTGCTGGATTTTTTGAGGGGGCCCAATGCCCAGTAATTACAAATTTGCTTATGAGTGAGAGAGTGAGGAGGAGAAGCAGAGGCAGAGCCGTGAAGTGTGAGAAAGAGTCACTTAGCTATCGCTGGCTTTGCAGACAGGAGGAAACCACGAGCCAAGGAATGCCGGTAGCTTCTGGAAGCTAGAAAGGCAAGGACATGGGTGTTTCTTGACAGCCTCTGGGAGGAACACAGCCCTGCCGGCATCTTTATTTTGGCCTAGTGAGACCCGTTTCTGATTTCTGACCTCTAGAACTGTAAGATCATCAATTTGTGTTGTTTTAAGCAATTAAGTCCCTGGTGATTGGTTACAGCAGCAATAGAAAACTAATATACTGACTATTCTTTAAGATTTCAGATCCTCCTGGTTACAAGCTGTCTCAGAAACAAAATGAAACAAAACCAGTACGCGTAGCCATAAAACCCTTATGTGGCTAACCACATATTTTTTTCTTCTCCTCTGGCCCACTCTGAAGCCGGCAACACGGGACGCCATGATTTCTTGCAGGTGGACTCTGAAGGTAACTGAGGTAACATTCTCCTTTCAAAAGACTCCAAGTGCCGGCAGAGACTTCCCATTACCTGCCCCTAAAGAGCACTGTGTGCCACCTCCCCAGCGCAAGCACTGAGGTTAGAAAGTCGTGAGACTGAGAAGAGCTGGCTTTGGTTCAGGGTTTCTGTGTTCTAAAAGAACTCTGGAGGGTCAGCATCCATAAGGAGATCATCTATTTAGTCAAATTACGGTTCTGAAATAGCCCTGTGTTTGCCAGGACCTGCTGAAGGACCTGGGCGAGGCTGTCTGGGGCACCCCCTGCAGAGAGCAAGGCCACACTGACATCTAGTGATACAAAACCGCACTGACAAAGGCTCCAAAGCTGCAGCAGTCTGCATGGATGGGCTCCTCCTTTTTGATGCCCCTACCCCCGTGCTGCGTGTCACTCCCCCCACAAGGGAGGCTCAAGCCTCAGTGCAGACCCGGTGACTTCAGCGGACCCCGTGCGGCCTTGGCTGGTCATGTTACTTTATGCTTGTGTGCACCTGTGCAAAGTTTAACCATTGAAGAGTCTTGCTGCCTGATGTTTTCTAAAATGGTGGTTTCTGCACATTTTAAAGCTAAAGATTGTACTTCTAAAGCCTTTCTTTTGCTCCTGGTGGCTAGACACTTGAATGCCAAATGAGTTTTAGAGCATTTATATTTTTTATATTGTTCACAGAACAATCGCTGTGGCTGTGATGTCCTGGGGAAGGAATAACTGGCACCAGGGATGGACCAGGTGCCGCAGATCCTCGCCCTTCTGTGGCCCTAGAATTTGACCTGCGTCCCATTCGCACCAACCATGATGCCTAAAGCACAGAAAAAAAAAAAAATGGCAAAGAAAGCCCTTCCATCTTTCCCTTTTTCTCCTACGCACATGGTGAAAATAAGTCGACAGAGATAAGATTTCTATTTCCTTCATGAATGCCCTTCTATTTCCCTCTTTTTCTCCTATGCACATGGTGAAAATAAGTCGACAGAGATAAGATTTCTATTTCCTTCCCGAATGGGGACAAAATTAGAAGCAAGACTGGATTTTGGAGGCTGTTGCAGTACCCGGGTGAAAAATGACGAGAGGGTTGCGCAATCATGTGAATGTACTTAATGCCACTAAGCTGTACACTTAATTCTTACAATGGTAAATGTCATGTTATGTATATTATGCCACAACACAAAAAATTACAAGAGGCTGACCTGCAGGAGTAACAGTAGGACTAGAAGAAGATTCCGGAGGTCTCTTATCAAATAATTGGATGCAGATACATTTTCATATCATTCTCATGGGCAAAATATTCAGATTAAGAGCCAATGAACAAATATGAAACTCTTGAATACCCATGCCAAAAACACTCTTCCAACCTTCTCATCAAAACAAGCAGATCTAAAGATACTCAGATTTTACCTCGAAGTGTGTTTTTCTCTGTACATTTAGAACGTTTTCTTTTATGACAAGTTTCAAGGAAATCATACAGATGGAGGAGAAAATAAAATATGCTGCACTAAAAGCACATGAAGTTTGTAAAGAAAGGGGAATCAAAACAGCCCACGAGGCTCGCCTTCTTCAGTTGTGACTGTCGGAACTATGAGCGAGGTAAAAACATTGCCAGAATTCAGTGGCTTCTGTGAGTGGGGCACAAAAGGAAAGGATCAGTAGGAAGGCGCTTCAGACATGACGTGTGCAAACAGCCGATTCATAGGTTTTGGTAATGATGATTTATTATTTTTTTAGAATTTGTAATCTGTTGAAAGAGTGATTCATTGAACTCCCAGGGAGGAATTAAAAGGACTCTGTAATTTCTTCAGTAAAACATAACATTTCAATTAAGTGTTCAGACATACATCCATATGGTTCTTCCAGTAAAACTTTTAACAGATGGCTTACTAATAATAAGTTTGCTCTGTTCCTTTATCCACCCCCCCAACCAAGAATTGAGTAAAGAAATGAAAAATATTGTCAAGACCAAGATTAATGAGGTGCATGACAGCTACAATTAGAATTTCAATTTAATACAGCGGGATTTTTTTTTTCTACTGAATTAACGTTATTTGATAATAGCTCAGGAGTTTCAATCACAAACGAGTTTCTTCTGGAGTTCACAAAGACCTAAAAAGGCACAACTTAAAAAAACAAAATTTAAGCCCCATCAAGCAGAAAATTTACCCAGCTCAATACACAGGGCCTTGGAGAAACAAGAGTTCTGGAAGCCAGGCCATCTCCTCTAGGATTTCTGTAAACTTGGTCATCCTCCAGGGGAAAACCATGTCTGTTATTGTACCTTCAGTTCACAATATTGCAATGACAGTGACCCACAGCCAAACTTGAAATGGCGATGGCTTGATAATTTGAATAACGGAACTGTCTTGTTTTTTCTATTTAGTGAAATCAAGCTAATGGCTTTTGTATAATTTCCCAAACTGGTTAATGAATGTTTTATGCTTTAAAACAATTATCTTTCTTATCAGGCAACATATAAAGAATCCAGATTTCCTCGTGTGAAGAGTGAACAGCCTCAGGAAGGAGTTTATATCTGTTGGAACCATAATTCCAGGCACGAATCTGCAGACCAACGCCAGTCTGGGATGGAGTGTTCACAGTAAAATAAGAAAAATTAGGACAATGTGGTCATTGCTTTTTTATCTATCAAAAGCTAAATGTTAATAGTATGATGATACCTCAAAAAAATTAAGCACAGAATTACCATATGATCCAGCAACCCCACCTCTGATATGCACCCAAGAGAATTGAAAGCAGTGACTTAAACAGATATCTGTACACCCAGAGGAGCATTATTCACAACAGCCAAAAAGTGAAAGCAACGTGTGTCTGTGAACAGGTGAACGGGTAAACAGAATGTGGTCTGTACATACAATGGAACATGAATCAGACTCAACAAGGAAGGAAATTCTGACTTGCTAAAGTATGGATGAATCTCGAAGACATTATGCTAACTGAAATAAGCCAGTCACAGAAAGACAAACATTGTACAATTCTATTTGTATGAGGGACCTAGAGAACTCAAATTAACCGAGACAGGAAGTAGAGTGGTGGTTGCCAGGGGCGGGGGAAGAGGGAACTGGTGAGTTGTGGCTAAGGGGCATTGGGTTTCAGTTTTCCCAAGGTGTAAAGAGTTCTGGAGGTCTGTTGCACACCAACTGAATGTAACGAACACTACTGAAAACCTGAGAAATGGTTAAGATAATAAATTTTATGTATAGTTACCAGAATTAAAAGTTTCTTTGTCTTAAAACTAAATGTATTCAATTTATATGACTTTCCTTTAGTTTAAGGTTATGTCCTTTCAACCCTTTTGATAGGTTTGGGGAGATTTGTTTCTTTGTTGGTTTCTTTGTAGTTCTGTTAGTTTTGTTATTTGAGACAATGAAATATTGACACCCAGCTCTCGATTCCAAAACTCATTTTGAAATTTTCTTGGCCTCTGAAACCTAAAAGTGGTGAGCTATTGCTTGAGAGATCAGTGGTTCTCTCCTTTGATTGTTCTGCCTGGAGGGGTAGGATACACCCGCATCAACCAGAGCAACGGGGCTTATTGTCAGCAGCAATTTTGGCCTTGAAGGGAGTAGGCTGCGTAGCAGAATGGCTGGGAGTCCTGTATACTAGACAAAGATATAAAAGTTTCTAAAAGGGACCTCCCCCCCTCCCAGGTGATAGTGACCCCTCCCCAAACCTAGCGAAACTGAGAATTCCTGCCTCATAGTACTGATAGAGCTAGAAAGGGCCTGGGCACCTCATTTATTAAGTCCCCATGCTGCCTTCTCCACAGGGCTGTGCCTTAGCCTTCTAGCAAATGGGTGGGACTTCTGGGGAAGGGACATCCTTCTGAAATATCCAACGACCAATGCCACAGGAAGGCGTCCTTTATTTCTCACACCAATCCTTCACCTGGAACTCGAACATATTTTTCTTTTCTCTTCCAGGCCAAGTCATTTAGTTATTCTGGGTTATTGTTTCCTCAGGGGAAAAAATCGAAGGAATTAAGTCAGGTCTTTCAAACTTTGGCTTGTGATCCATTTGTGAGTCAGTTAAGCATGATCAGCATTTTTTTCTAAAGAAAAGGAATTGAGAGACTAGAAAAATCAAAATGCATCACATGTAGTATAGGTAATTATTGTTTCAGGTATAGGTAATTATATGTCAGGTATATTCTGGGCTGACACATAAATGTTTCTCTGAATGCGGGCAATAATCAAAGAAGTTAGAAAGCCATAGGGTTCATTAAATAAGCTCTATACTATGCTATAGCCTAAAACTGTATGACTCTCACTTCCATAGTAAACACAGAAGTCACCCACACCAGCTCACCGTCCCTCTAGCAAATCCAGGAGAGCTCCTATTCATCCTTGATATTAACGTGGTTTCCTGTGAGCAATCTGCCTTGATTCCTTCATGCAGACTCGGACGTCAGGCCCACCTGTGGATCTCCCCTGGCCCTTGAGATAATGATTTTCACAGTGCTTATTCTACTATATTGGAATTTTTTGTTTGTCCATCTCCCCAGCAAGGTGTGCCTGTGCTTCAGGAGGTCAGGTGCACACATGGAGAAGGAGTGAGGGAGAGAAGGAAGGAACCAATGGCTGTATTTGCTTACAGCAGTGGTTTTCGGATGGCAGTCACATCAGAATCCCCTGGGAAGCTTTTAAAAGCCCAACACCCAGACCACACTCAGACAATTAAAGGGGAATGCTGTCAGCAGAGCCCAGGCATCAGGAACCTTAAAGGTCCCTGGGGGAGTTCAACATGCAGACAAGGTTGAGACCCACTGGTTTAGACCAGGACCTGGTCTCTAACAAAACAGATTCTGATCCCCTGGGGTTGGAGTGGAGCTCAAAATTCTCTGTTACATACTTCCAGATGATACTGATGCTGCCGGTCTACGGACTAGACTGGGAGGAGCAAGGGAAGGATATCTGATGGACGCTGGCAGCAGAGAATGAGCAGAGAGGGCAAACTCAAACAGACCTGGAAGACAGAGATGGTAATGACCAGCCATGCAGTTCCTGGAATTAGCTGACTGTCACAGTTTCTTATTAGCTATGTGACCTTGGGCTGCTTACTTCAAGGTTTCCCCTTGTGATAATGGAGATACAACAGTATCTTAACTCATAGGGTACGTGTGAGGACCAAGCAGCATACTTCAATGAGACCCTGGAACATACGTGTTCATTATTGGTATTCTGATTATGTATGCCAATCCACTTACTGGCTTTGTGCCCTTGGTAAACTACCTAAACTCCCTGAGCTTCAGCTTCCTCAAATATAAAATGGGAAATCACAATATCCTTCTAAGCAAGATTGGCTTTACATGAAGAAGTGGTATGTAACATTCTTAGCACAGTATTTCATGTTTGAAAAATGGTTAACCTTCTAATTAGTTTTGTTTGTATTGGGATAATTCATTCTGACCTCCCGTAGGTACACCCTCTATGTAACCATCTGCCAGATCTCAGAATCTCCTGCCCCCAACCCTCCACAGGCCCTAGGCTGTGGGGACAGATGACAGGAGATGGGGAGGAATATGTCACTCTTGATTTCAACATGTTATACTTCAACAGCAGGACTTGTTTTTATTACCCTACTGAGTCCGCGTGGGTGGGTCTGGGCAGCAGTCCTTATCCTCCTTATTACTGCACAGATGAAGGAGAAATAAACTCGGCTATGACATGTTGGATTTCCTCAAGTAAGTCCCATATGGAGGATAAAAGCTCTTAATTCTAATCAGAGCCAGAGAACATACTTGTGGTTTCATGCTTCTCTAAAACCTCTCTTCTGCATGCTTTGAAGACCTGCCATGTGCCAGGTGTTGTGCCAGATTCAGAGTAGAACCTGTAATAGCGATGTGAACAAATTGCTACAGGGTCGCAGCGGGGTTCTGGGGGGCGGGGGAAGGTGGGATATGATGTTTCCCAGAACAGGTGCTATTTCGGCTGGGCAGTGAAAGTTAAGGACGATTTGAGAAGTGGAGAATGGGGGCGGGGAGGGGAGGTGTTCGGGAAGAGATAACAGCATGGACAGTGATGATGAGATGGGAAACAGCTTGGTGTGTTTGGGGAATGGCAGGCAGCCCGAGTGAAGAAGATGAAGCTAGAAAGTTAGCCTTGGTCCAGATGGTAAGCCAGATCCTAGAGTTGGGATTTCATCCTGTTAGCCATGGTAGGAGGACCACATAATTCATCATCTAAATGGGTGGCTTTTAAGAGTAAAAGGACATGCTAACCAGGATGAAGTAACAAAACATCCAGCGTAAAACTACTCTTCCGGGCCAACGGGGACCTCCCTCTGGGAGACCTCTAAGGCCTGACGCTGATCAGACTTGTATGTTATAGAGGAAGTTCCAGTAGCAATGTGGATTGGAGAGGGGGTTTGCCCACAGCGAGGGAGGTAGCTAGGAAGGCAGTGAGGATGAAGAGGAGACACATCTAGAGGTGCTTCGGTCAGAAATATAATGGATTGAATACAGAGAGAGAAAGATAGAATATTTAATGGCTCAGCACATCCAGGCTCGGGGGCAGGGGGACGAAAGAAGGTAAGAAGAGGAACAGGTTTGGAAAAATAGTTTGTACGGTCCGAGGCATGCGGAGTTGAGGGCATTTGCCAAACACCGGTGTCAGTGTCCATGCCCAGCAGGCCATTACAGCTCAAGGCATGGAAGTCACAGGTGGAGAGTGGGGATATAAACTTTGTCATTACAGGTGATAATACTGGAAGGAAGAAGAGGAACCAGGGAAGTTAGTGGGAAGTCAGAGCAATCGGCGGAAGGATAGGAGGGAGGAGAGCCCAGAAGGTGACAGAAGGAGGCGAAGGTTTGGGGTGTGAAGATCAATTCATTCACTGATCACTCCCAAACAGGAAGAGAAGGATGAACACCAACATCTTACTTGGCAGGACAGCACCCATCGTTCCTGATCTTCCCAGAGTGGTGGAGGTGGAAGCCAGGCCGCCCGCTCCACGTTGAAGACCGCATGGGAATGGGCGCCGGGAGGCAACCGCAGACCACTCTCTCCAATAGGTTAATGACAACGGACCGGAGAGGGAGTTCCAGCGGCTGGATGGGGAAGCAGTTTCCCTGCTTCATTTTTCTAATGCTGTGTAAGTCTGGTGTAAACATGTGACTAGAAAGTTAAAGAAAAAGCAGCTGAATTTTACCCCAGGTCCCCTGAGTCTCGCTTTCAGTCGTAAGAGCTGACCTTGAAGTGCTTTTCCTGGTCCAGAGTAATGGTGTCTTTTAAGCACTTAAGTTGGGAGTGTGTTTTCCAGCCTCCAATCTTGATGTCTTGGCTTGTATTCAGATGTAACTTGGTAATGGTCCCGTTAGAACATTTCCGTGTAGAATGCTGTTGCACATTAGTGACGTAGGGCACTATAGCTTAGCTATGATAAACAGTGAAAAGATCAATTTAAAAACTTTTACTTGATGAATATTCATGTTTCTGTGTAAGACCAAAGACAGCTGAATCAGTGCCCTCAGAGCCTGGAGAAAGAGAAAGATGGCGTGGGGCCCCTGGGAATTCTCAAGGCCTTGACTAACCTTGGTCTAAAGATATACAGGTCACCCATGCGGTCCTCATGGTCAGAGAAAGGGGATGCCCTTGAAGAATGAATTGAGAGGGTAACACCAAGAGAAGATGCAGCTATCAAGGGCTGCCATTCTTGCCTTCACCTTCTGATGCATGAAGGGATGAGTGGAAATAATTTGCTGGCATTCAGAAATGTTCCTATTGATAGAACATGTTAGTAATATTAGTAATACTTCTCCTGTTTAATCTTGGTATAATTTCCATATACTTTTCTAATTCTCACTTTAAATTTCTTGGTCATCTTGTACTTCCATTATGTCTCTGCCATTGCTTTATCACACTGGCTATGCGTGTAATAACTTTTGTTTCTCACATTTCAAACACCGATGCTGCGACCATCCATCAGTCTCGGTAACTCCTCCACCATCGTGGGGGATTTCGGCACCTGCTCAGTCTCCTTCTCCCCCAGGTAGTAAGTATCATCATCTTGGAAGATTTCAAAATCCATCTGGACACCCTTTGTCTTAGTCTGTTTGGGCTGCTGAAACAAAACACCATCAACTGGATGGCTTTTAAACAAAACAACAGACATTTATTCCTCACAGTTCTGAGCCTGGGAAGTCCAAGATCAAGATACCAGTATACCAGGAGATTTGGTGCCTGGTGAAGTTCTACTTTCTAGAAGGACATTTTTCTCTGCAACTGTACCTGGTGGAAGGGGCTAGGGCACTCTCTGGAGCCTCTTTTAAGAGGGCACTAATCCCATTCACGAGAACACCACCTTCATGACCTAATCACCTCCCAATACCAAGGTGTTAGGATTTCAACATAAGCATCTTGGGGGGATCTTTCAGTAATTTGCCAAAATGACTAACACAAAAGGAAAGAGGAGAGGTACCCACTATATGTTCTCTAGGCCTTTCAGAAAACATGGAGTTGTTCCTTTGGCTACATACATGCGAATCTCCGAGAAAGGTGATGTTGTAGACATCAAAAGAACGGGCACTGTTCAAAAAGGAAAGCCCCACAAACGTCCCCATGGCAAAACTGGAAGGGTCTACAACGTCACCCAGCATGCGGTGGGCATCGTTGTAAACAAGCAAGTTAAGGGCAAGGTTCTTGCCAAGAGAATTAATGTACATATTGAGCATATGAAGCACTCAAAGAGTCGAGAGAGCTCCCTGAAACGTGTGAAGGAAAATGATCAGAAAAAGAAGGAAGCCGAAGAGAAAGGTACCCAGGTTCAACTGAAGCGTCAGCCTGCTCCACCCAGAGAAGCGCACTTTGTGAGAACCAATGGAAAGGAGCCTGAGCTGCTGGAACCTATTCCCTATGAATTCATGGCATGGTAAGTGTGAAAAAATAATAAAAGACTTCTGTACTGATTTAAAAAAAAAAAAAAGAATCTTGGGAGGACACAGACATTCAAACCATGGGATCCTCTCAGCAGCCTGGCCTCAAAATCCATTGCCTGCCCCTCTCCCCCACAGCAGTGACATTCATGTATACTTCACCCCAACTGTACACCCATTCCCAGGATCCTACCCTACACTGTGTCATTACTTGAAAGCACACCACCCTTGAGAGTGTATAACTTCAGCACTACTTTTTGAAAACACTGGCTCTTTTTTAACAAAGATTTTACTTATTTATATTTAGAAAGAGGGGAAGGGAAGGAGAAAGAGAGGGAGAGAAACATCACTGTGTGGTTGCCTCTTGCACACCCCCAGCTGGGGACCTGGCCCGCAACCCAGGCATGTGCCCTGACTGGGAATCGAACCGGTGACTTTTCACTTTGCCGGATGACACCAGACCCACTGAGCCACACCAGCCAGGACCAAAACACTCACTCTTTTTCCCCATTAAGAAAGATCCCATTGGAGTAACGCCAGTGAGAATGGCAAAGAAAGACCCTCCCAAAATTCTCTCCTCCATAAAGCAATGAAAAAACTGACCAAAAAAAAAAAAAGTCAGAATTAACTTTTTCAGAATCCTGGAAATTAATCAAGGACTTGTGACAATCCAATGAGTGTTTATTCAAGAAAAACTGTTGAATCTCATCAAGGACAGTGAGCTCGGTTCGCCCTGCCCCCATCGCCCACCTCCCTCAGCTCTGTGGTGGTCTTGAAAATCCCTGGCCCACAATCACAGTGAAAACCTGCCCCTGGCTGCCACTGGAGGGGACAAAATAGGCCTAGAGCACCTTCAAAGCCTCATCTGAGAAAACTCATGCATTGGCCTGTCTGGTAGGTCCCTGAGATTCCGATTGCAAGGCAGTTTTTATTTGACTTGATCTGAAGCTTACCCAGCATGAAAAGTCCTTTCCCTGGGGACTTCTGTTGAGCACACACACAGAGGCAATTGTTTCGGCAGTCGGTAACAGCCAGCCAACAACAGGCTAACCAAAAAGCTTAAAAAGGAAAGCTGGGGAATGAGAGGCCCACATTCCTGGGAACTAGAAGGCCCTGGGCAGGCGCAGAGCTGTGCCAGTGCCCAAGGGGCGATGAGTGTGCTCGGGAAAAACCCGAGAAGCCCTAAATTCTCACTTCTCCGCAGCCTCATCTTGAAGCTGTGTGCAAGCACGAAGAGAAGGTCATGAGGCAGAATTGTAGATCATCTGGCTGGATGCTGAAGGCGTGCCCCGACATGTACACGGAGCCCCTCGGCAGAGATGGAAGAATGACTGGTTCCCAGCATTTGAGAAAATGTCAATTTTTGTGGTGCTGTGGTAACTACAAAGGAGATCAACCCGGGGCCACATACTGATGGGTGTCTGTCTAACCGTTACCTGCCCACTAAGCTAACTGAGCGGACTTAAGTGTCAGACACAAAAACTGTCAGAAATGAAGGAAGATATAGACAATTCAACAATAACACTCGGAGACTTCAGGATGATGCTTTCAATAAGGAATAGAACAACTAACCAGAAGATCAGCAAGGAAATAGAAGACTTGAACAGCACTATAAACCAACTAGACTTAACAGACATCTATCAAACACTCCACTTAACACATTTTTTCTCAAATGCACATGAAACACTCTGCAGCATAGACAATATGCTAGTCTGTAAAGCAAGTTCAAGACAATTGAAACATAAAACAAAATTTGAAAGACTGATGTTACAAAATGTTTTCTTGGACCACTATGGAGTGAAATTGAAATTGATTAATAGAAGAAAATTTAGAGAACTCTCAAATAGGATGGAAGTTAAACCACACATTCCTAAATAACACCTAAGTCAAAGAAAATCACAAAAGAAATTAGAAAATACTTTAAGAGGAATGAAAATAAAAACCCAGCATACTAAAGCTTATGAGGTACAGTGAAAGCAATGATCAGAGAGAAATGTATAGCTGTGAACACCTATATGAAAAAGGAAAAAGATAGCAAATCAATAATATGCCACTAGAAAAAGAAGAGGACGCTAAACCCAGAACACATAAGGGGAAGGAAACAATACAGATTAGAGTAAAAATAAATAAAATAGAAGAATAACAATGAAAATCAATGAAAACAAAAGTTGATTCTTTGAAAACATGAAACTATTATTTCTTCCATTTTACAACTGGCAAAACCGAGTCTTCGAGAGAGTAAATAATTAGCCTGAGGTCACACGGCTAATAAGTGGTGGGGTAGGATTTGAACTCAGATGCGGCTCACGAAATTCTAAGTCACACTGACAGCTCCACAAGCCGAATTGTCAGACACAACAGAAAACAGGTTAAACAGCCAAAACCTACCTTCTCCTTATCCTGCTGCTCTTTCCTCCCCATTTCCCCACATAATTGCTCAATGATATTTTTCTACAATTAGCATTAGCAATCAGATCACTCACTGCTCCTTTAAAACTAAAAAAAATACCATGATTTCTCTAAATCTTAATGATTTTTAAGGCTCTATGCTCTCAATCCATGTGATGGTTAATTTTTATGTATCATCGTGACTGGGTGAAGGGATGCCCAGACAGTGGGTAAAATGTGATTTCTAGTGTTTCTGGAAAGATCAGCATTTGAATCGGCATGCTGATAAAGAAGATGGCCCCACCAGTGCAGGTGGGCATCGTCCAGGCCACTGAGGACCTGAATAGAACAAAAAGGTGGATGAAGGGAGAATTCCCTCTCTTTACTTGAGTAAAGAGACATCATCTTCTCCTGCCCTTGGCCATCACTGCCTAGTTCTTTAGCCTTAAGACTCAGGCTGAATTACACCACCAGCTTTCCTTGTTCTCCAGCTTGCAGATGGCAGACTTTGGCACCTCTTGCTATATAGTATAAAGATAGGTAGCTAGATACGGTAGCTAGATAAAGTATATAGATAAGAACATATCTTTATATATCGTATTAGTTCTATTTACCCGGAGAACCCCAACTAAAACAACCCAGTACCACAAGTACACCAACCCCTAGAAAGTCCAAAGCACAAAACTGTCATGTCAAACTGGAAAGCAAACTCTTTGGTGTCAGAAAATTTGGTAGTGTTTTCCAATGAACACACACCTTCTAGAAAGGAGGGTGTCCCTGAAGACAAAGAAGGTGTCCCTGAAGACAAAGTGGGTGTCCCTGAAGACAAGGAGGGTGTCCCTGATTTCACATTGGAGGGAACTTGATTTTATTTAAAAATGGCCAAAGCCAGGCAGAGGAGCACTAGCAAAGCAAGGGCAGTGCCCAGTCTGTACCATTTCCCACCCACTCAGCAGGACACAATGGGACCATCAACACCATCAAGTGGTACAGATGTTTCTAGAGAGCTTAGTTACAATGCAAAGTGCTGGTGATTTCACGGTCATAACTCATATTAATCTACCATGTGTTCTGCGTGAAGCCCAGGGACAGATGTTGTAAATCCGACCACAGTCACGATCCACTTCAGGGGATCTGAGGGTGACAGTTGGTTCCAGGGCACAGGAGACCTTGATGCGTTGGACATCTGTTGCAAAGAGACTAAGTGACGACACAGGGAAAGCTGACTTGTAGTGATTTCCCTACTCATAGCTTTTAGAGACATATGCTGAGTGGCATTTACTGCTCGTTAGCCCAGATACCTCTGAGAGAGTTTGCCTAAACTACTATAAATCTCTCATTCAAGCAGCGTGTAGAGAGCCATGTATATTCATGAGGAGAAAGGAAAAGCTGGCGTGTTTTTGAAAAGAAAGGTCAGCAAAGGCCAAAGAGTTTAAAACGTAGCTCCGTGTCAACTAGAGCAGGGCTAATGAGGGTAGCACACACGGACACACTCACTGACGCCCCTCGTTGGGCCCTTGGCCGACACCGGGAATCAATCACGGTAGGTGGTGACTGCTGGGTTTGTGGTCTCCGTCCCTGTTTCAGCTCAGGGTTCCAGGGAGCTGCTACTGGCCCTCCAGCCTTGACTCTCCTCAAGAAACTCTGCCGTCCCTGGCCTAGTTTCCCCCGTTAGTTGGTGACAGCATCGTAAGGCTTTCTTAGCTGTATATTGCCTGCTCCTCCTCCAGCCACCTTGCGTCAGGTTCCGGCTGTCCCCCCTCAAGGCGCCCTTATCGCCCTTCACTCTTTGTGACCTTCCATGGTCACAACTTGCCCAAGGGGCACTGGCACGGTTAGGGATAGCATTCAGTGTATTTAACAACCGGCTCAGCCCAGGTGCTGATCAAGGACAGTGGCTCCCTGCCATGAACACCCACAAAGACAGCCCGGCTCACGGTGGCGTTACCCTGGAGGAGCAAGGCAGCCAGCCAGGGCATTGGCATTTTCCTGTAGCATTTGCAAGATAGGCTGACTTGCACCCCCAATAAAAAACAGAACCATCTGGAAATTCCAAAGGACTTTTAACTTTGGGTGACCGCTCAGCCCAGATTTGTGGCCTTCATACTCATGGGCCCAGAGCATTCTTTGTCCTTATGAAGGGCTTGTGCGAGGTGTTCTCTCCGGGCTATTCAGTGTTCCTTCGTTATAGCTCACCCCCCACCCCCCACCTCAACCTTCTGGAATTCTCCACAGCTAAGGCTTGTTCTCTTCGGGCCATTTTTTAATATGGAAACATACGCCGAAAAGGTGTTGCTATTTGGGGGCTTATGCAGTTTCCTTTCAGCATATGGGTCAAAAAGCCCTTGTCCTTTGTCTCTGTCAGTTGAAAAGAAAAATAATAAAGGATAAACCTTCATACAGCAAGTGAATGATTACATCCCCCTTGAATGAACCATTTCTCAACGTGTGTTCCTTGGGTCTTCTGCCTGCACCGAGCCCCCTGATTTGTTTGTTACACATTGTCTCCAGGATCCTGTCTGAGCCCTGCGGGATGGGAACCATTAGGCAGGGGGGCCAGGACGTGACGTTTCTAACTAAGGTTTGCAAACCCGGGGCTTAGAGACATTTTGTCATTCTGCCTGAAGGGCTGGCCTTCCCTTGAACGATTTCTTAACAATAAAATCTTGAAAATTTAGAACATTACCTTTTGCATGTCATCTTCATAGTAGAATTTCACCACAGATAAAACAAGGTATCAGCTATAGAAATAAACACTGGCTCACATATCATTAAATATAAGGGCAATTCCTGGTTATGGCTCTGGAGAGGAAATTAATTGTTTGTTTCTGTGTCATGAAATTCAATCAATATCCATTATTCTTATGAACAGACATAGAATCAAGGATAGGTGATATCAAAAGAAATAATCCAGAATATTTTATGTCTTGGGTACTTGGTCTCACTTGGTCCTTGGCCTTGAGACCCCCTTAGGTTCACTCGCATACTCTATGGACAGGAAGAGGTCCTGGTGTCATGGATTAACCAGGCCTGGTTAAGCCAGGATTGTCTCTGTTAACAGTGAGTCCCTGAGGCCTAAAGTTCTTTCATTATTTCTTTTTAGGCCTCAGGATTAAAATGCCAGTCCCCAAATAGCCCTCTGTTGACATCATAAGTATATCGCAGATTAAAATATGTGTTTTGTGGTTTTATTTTGGGAATAGGCTAGTAACGTTAAAAGATTATGGACTTCAGGCTCAAACTCAGTTCATATTCAGACTTTACTGGTTAACAACTCAACAACTTGATCAAGCGACTTGTCTTCTCTGAGCTTCTGATTTCTCTTATGTTAAATGGGCATAATATTTCCATCCTCATAGTTACGAAGATTTTAATGCAATAATGGATATAAAAGCTCCAACCCATTCCTGGCACAAAGCAGAATGCTCAGTACACGTTAGTGTCCTTTCACTTAAGGAACTGGGTAAACTTCCAAAGCTCAGCATTATCTCTCCCAGCCAAAGTACGTTAATCATTGACTGACAGAACCAGGTCACACAAGATCTAGGAAACAAAAACAGGGCTGTCCTTCAGCTCAGTGTTTTCAAGCAGACTTTGGAAATTTATGGACAAGTACATTTTATGTTCATGAAAAACACCAATTTAACACCCTAAACAGGAAGGACACTATCTCAGAGGAAAGAACAGCTGGCAGACGCACATTCACACACTCACACACAGACAGACACACACCATATTTACCCTTGTTTTTCTCATTGCTATATAGATCAGACCTCATTGGACTTAGCCCTTTGGGGAACTGCTGTTCTAGAAGTAACACCATATCTGTCTTCTCAGCCACAGAATAACATGAATCAGGGCCTCACTCTGGGAACCTTCGGTGGGACCCAGCCACAGAGGCGCCACCAGGCCCTGGCCACCCCGCATGTGTGCGCTGCCCAGAGGTCAGACCTCTCCATCAAACCGGCATGGCCACAGCAACTAGTCCCAACAACCTTTTGCCAGGTTCCTCGGGACAGAAGTAGAGACAGGTATTCTCTCCTCTTCACATATGAAAACTCTAAGACAGAAAGAGGCTGAATGATCTTTGTCATTCGCATTGATTTAGTGTTGAAAATAGGATGAGAAACCATATTTTAAAACTGGGACCAATGTCCTGAGATCTGAGGACAATCCACCAGCTACCTGTCCAGCCTGCCGGCAAAGCAAATGGAACAAGCAGGGCAGCTGTAAATCTGCCTGCGCCACTCTGGACAGTGACAATGGTATTAATGCCCTTTTTGATTTCCAAGATGTGTACTCTATAAGCCAATTATGGAAAGAAAGGTTCACATGTGAATAATTTTTTTAAAGACAGAAATATAGATATTTATTTAGAGAGTGTAACAAAAATTTAAAAGCTGATGAAATCACAAATGTCACAAAATCTAAAAAATATTGTATGTGTACTAATTAAATGCATGCTATACTTCTCTACTTTTTTTTTAACATATGAAGGGTTTAGGCACTATCAGAAGAGTTGCATTTATTTATTTTTTATTGACTTTATTGGGGTGACATTGGTTAATAAAATTACATAGGTTCAGGTGTACAATTCTATAACACAGCATCTATATATTGTATTGTGTGTTCATCACCCCAAGTCAACTCTCCTTCCATCACCATTTACTCCCATTTTTACCCTCTTTTATCTCCCTCTTCCCTCTGACAGCTGTCAGTTTATTTTCTGTATCTATGATTCTGTTTCTATTTTGTTCATGAGATTTCATATACAAGTGAAATCATATGATACTTGTCTTTCTCTGACTGGCTTATTTGATTAAGCATAATATTCTCCAAGTCCATTCAAGCTGTTGTAGAAGGTAAGATTTTCTCTTTTTACAACTGGGTCGTATGTATTCCATTGTGTAACTGTATCACTAAGACTTTAATCCCTCATCTACTGATGGGCGCTTGGGCTGCTTCCCAATCTTGGCTATTGTAAATAACTCTGCAATGAACATAGCGGTGCATATATTCTTTCAAATTAGCGTTTCAGGTTTCTTTGGATATATTTCCAGAAGTGGAATCACTGGGACATAAGGTGGTTTTATTTTTAATTTTTTGAGGACTCTCCGTACTGTTTTCAACAGTGGCTGCCCCAGTCTGCATTCCCACCAACAGTGCACTAGGGCTCACTTTTCTTCACATCCTCGCCAGCACTTGTTTGTTGATTTATTGATGATGGCCATTCTGACAGGTGTGAGGTAATATTTCATTGTGGTTTTAATTTGCATCTCTCTGATGGCTAGTGATGTTGAGCATTCTTTCACATGTCTATGGACCCTCTGTATGTCCTCCTTAGAGAAGTGCCTAGTCAAGTCCTTTGCCCATTTTTAAATTGGATTGCATTTTTTTGATGTTGAGTTTTATAAGTTCTTTATAAATATTGGAAATTAACCCCTTATCAATATGTTATTGGTGAATATGTTCTCCCATTCAGTGGGATGTCTTTTCACTTTGTCAATGGCTTCCTTTGCTGTGCAAAATCTTTATAGTTTGATGTGTCCCATTTGTTTATTTTCTTTGCCTGAGGAGATATATAAGAAAAAATACTGCTATGAGAAATGTCAGAGATTTTACTGCCTATGTTTTCTTCTAGGATTTTTATGGTTTCAAGTCTAAATATAAGTCTTTAATCCATTTTGAGTTTATTCTTATTTATGGTGTAAGAAGGTAGTCTAGTTTCTTTGTTTTCTTGCATGTATCTGTCCAATTTTTCCAACACTTTTTATTGAATAGATATCTTTACCCCCCTGTATGTTTTTGCCTTCTTTGTCAAATAGTAATTGACCATAAAGGCATAGATTTATTTCTGAGCTCTTTCTGTTCCATTGATCTATATGTCTGTTTTTATGTCAGTACCATGCTGTTTTGATTACTATGGCCTTGTAGTATAGTTTGATATCAGGTAGCATGATTCCTCCAACTTTGTTCTTCTCAAGATTGCTGTGACTATTTGGGTTCTTTCATGGTTCCATATAAATTTTTGGAATATTTGTTCTAGTTCTGTGAAATATACCATTGGTATCTTGGTAGGAATTGCATTGACTCTATAGATTGCTTTCGTAGTATGGACATTTTGTTGATGTTAATTCTTCTTATTCATGAACACAGTATATACTTCCATTTATTTGTATTTTCTTCAATTTCTTTCTTCAGGGTCTTATAATTTTCTGAGTACAGGTCTTTTACATCTTTGGTTAAATTTATTCCTAGATATTTTACCTATCTATCTATTTATTTATTTAGATGCAACTGTAAATGAGACTGTTTTCTCAGTTTCTCTTTCTGATAGTTCATTATTGGTGTATAGAAATACAACTGATTTCTAGATATTTATTTTGCATCCTGCTGCTTTACTGAGCTCACTTATTAGTTCTAGTGACTTTTGGAGGAATCTTTAGGATTCTTTATGTACAGTATTATGGTACCTACAAATAATGACAGTTCTACTTCTTCCTTTCTGATTTAGGTGCCTTTTAGTTCTTATGCTTGTCTCATTGCTGTGGCCAGGACTTTCAGTACTATGCTGAATAAGAGTGGTGAAAGCAGGCATCCCTGTCTTGCTCCCAATCTTAAAGGAAACACTCTTAGCCTTTGTCCATTGAGTATGATGTTGGCTGTGGGTTTGCCGTATATGGCCTTTCTTAGGTTGAAGTATGACTTTTCTATTCCCACTCTGCTAAGAGGTTTTTTTTTTAATCATAAATCAGTGCTGGCTTTTATCAAATGCTTTTTCTGCATCTATTATTGATTGTGTGATTTTTTAATCCTTCATTTTGTTCATGTGGTGTACCATGTTTGTTGATTTATTATGGGGACTTTGCATCTCCATAATAAATCCCACTTGATCATAGTGGATGATCTGTTTAATGTATTGCTGGATCTGGTTTGCTAATATTTTGTTGAGAATTTTAGCATCTATGTTCATCAAGGATATTGGCCTATAGTTTTATTTCTTTGTAGTGTCTTTATCTGGTTTTGGAATTAGGATAATACTGGTCTTTAAAATGAGGTTGGGAGTCTTCCCTCCTCTTGAATTTTTTGGAATAGTTTGAGAAGGAGAGGTGTTAGCTCTCCTTTGAATGTTTGGTAAAATTCACCTGTATACCCATCCAGTTCAGGGCTTTTGTTTGTTGGGAGTTTTTGTTTTATTACTGCTTCAATTTTATTAGTTGTAATCTGTGTATTCAGATCTTCTGATTCTTTCTGTTTCAGTTTTAGAAGATTGTGTGTTTCTAGGAATTTATCCACTTCATCCAGATTGTACAATTTATTTGCTCACATTTGTTTGTAATATTTTCTTACGACTCTTTGTATATCTTTGCTGTCAGTTGTTACTTCTCCTCCTTCGTTTCTGATTCTATTTATTTGGGTCCTTTCTCTATTTTTTCTTGATGAGTCTGGTTAAAGTTTGTCAATCTTGTTTATCTTTCAAAGGATCAGCACTTTGTTTCATTGACCTTTTATATATATTTTTAGACTCTATTTTATTTCTGCCCTGATCTTTATTATTTTTCCTTCTACTCACTTTGGGCTTTGTTGTTGTTCTTTTTCTAGACTTTTTTAAGTGTAAAGTTAGAATGTTGATTTAAGAATTTTCTTGTTTCTTGAGATGGGTTTGTAATGTTATGAATTTCCCTCTTAGGACTGCTTTTGCTGCGTCCCATCGATTTTGGGTTGTTTTGTTCTCACTTTCATTTGTTTCAAGGTATATTTGATTTCTTTCTGATCTCATTGTTAACCCATTCATTGTTTAGTAACATGTTTTTTAGCTTCCATAGCTTTGTATGTTTTTTAGTTTTTTTCTTGTGATTTTTAGTTTCATACCATTATGGTCAGAAAAGAAGCTTGATATGATTTTAATCTTCCTAAATTTATTGAAACTTGTTTTGTGTCCTAACATGTGGTCTATTCTAAAAAATGTTCCATGTGCACTTGAAAAGAATGTATATTCTGTTGCTATTGGGTGAAGTGTTTTGAAGATGTCAGCTGAGCCCTATTCATGTCTCTGTTCTTTCTACCAGTCTTGATGTGGCTTCCTTGATTATAAGACTTTTCTTCATCTAGTCTTCAGTTAACTATTCAGGTTGGCTGCTCTACATTTTAGTTGTAATTCTACTTTGGTCCTGGTAGGAGGTGAGTACAGCTTCCATCTCCTCTGCGGCCATTGTGGATTCTCAAAGAGTTGCTTTTCAGTGGAGGAGTTCCAGTGTCCACTGAGGAGTGAAGTGGGAAAAGGAAGTAAATCTGCAGGAAAACTGAAGCCCAGAAAGGCAAAGTGACCTGGCTGGCAAAAATTGGATTCTGGTTCTCATTCTACCAAAGCTCACTGTGAGATGGAATCAAGATTCAACTTTTCTATCTCAGCCCAATGTCCCTTCCATCATGCTTCATATATATATATTTTAAGTCATTACCCAAGGGGGACATTTTTTTTCACTGCTTTTAGAGAGAGATGAAGGGAGAGAGGGAAGGAGAGAGAAACACGATATGAGAGAGAAGCATCAATTGGTTGCCTCTCACACGTGCCTGGACAAGGGAATGTATGTGCCCAGACTGGGAACCAAACCCACAACCTGGTATGTGTCCTGACCAGCAATCGAACCTGCAATCTTTCATTACAGGGTGACAATCCACGCACTTGAGCCACACCGGCCAGGACTCATCATGCTTCATATTCTCAGGGCCGTGGTCACCAACATGTTTGCACAAATGTAAAGTAAAATGCTTTGGATGAATGTAAAGAAAGGCTTCATAGTGAGTCAAAGCCTTACTGCTGACAGGCAGTTGTAGGCCAGGCTTGTGCATTTGGGAACAATGATGTTGTCTGTTGCTGGTGTCTTTCCTTCAAGAGCCAAGTGAGCACTGCAAACAGAAGTGCGATGCATGTTTTACCTGCTGAAAAATGTCTCTCCTCCATCAGCAGGTGCCAAGGTCTGAAATTCCCACCACTTATCTGTTCTTTGGGCTAAGACAGTGCTTCCACTCATTGGCTCATCCACACATTTACTCGACAGTTATCAACTGAGCCCCTGTGTGGACCAGGCATGGGGTGTACAGTGGCCCAGTGCTGCCATGGATTTTATCACCTACTGGGGGAGATGGATGTTAAATAATTATGCTTTTGCTATACTTGGTGGTAAACTCTAAAAAGGGAAAGAGCAGAGCAAGAGCTCAGTTGGAGAAGGGACTTGGAAGCCGACTAAAGGGTGGGAAGGAGTTAACCGAGGGCTGAGTGGAGGAGGGGTTCTTCTGGGCTGTGGCAGCAGCACTGGCTGTGGTCCAAGGCCAGGGAGCCGTTAAGAGAGCACGGGGATTTCCAGGAATTGCTCTTGAGGCTAAAGCAGAGCACGTGAGAAAGAAAGTGGGAGGAAATATGGGAGACTTTACCAGGGTCTGGTATCTCCCAAATCCTTTGCAGTGAAAGGATTCTGCCTTGACTGTAACAAATGCAGCCACTGGATAACTTGAAGGAATGACAACGGATGGTCAGGTTTGACAAAGATGGAAGAAGGTATGGTGTGGAAGGGATACTTGGGTAGGAACTCCATCCCAGCCTCTGGGTCAAGGCATTGAGTAGGGATGGGTACAATGAGGGGTGGGGAGAACGATGGGGTGTCAGACCTCACCCAATGCACAGCTGAGTCACTGCCTGGACCGTGAGCCTTGCTAAGGCTGCTTAATCAACCACGCATCTCCATTGGGCCTGGGTATGAAGCTGAAGTACAGCCATGACAGCTTGGAGCTGGGTAACAGTCTAGTTCAAGTTGCTCATTTTACAGGTCATGATTCTAAAGCCTAATTCAGCTGAAGTGAAAGGCCACAGCTGACGGTGAAGTTCAAGGCCCTTTCCTGATTCTCATGCATCACATGCATCCACCAGCCTTATGGTTGATCGCGAACTCCTCCACACAATCATAATCAGTTCTCAAGGAAACTGCATCATATACAGTCAGTTGTAGGTGCCCCGAAATCCTTGCTGAAATAAATGACTTCTCCGCCTCAGATTTTTCTTAGTCTCAAGTTTATATAGATTGAAAACTAAACCAGACAACTACAGCCCTGCACTCTCACGAACTTCTGATTCATCAATGTTCTTCTGAAGATTTGTTCTTCTGCCAGTTCAAATCAAGATTTTGGATAGAGAGTATTTAAGGAAATGAAATACATGAAATGCATCATTATATCTGTCAAAGAAATTCAGTACCTTCTGAAATAGGTTTATTGTTTAATTAATACACTGACTATATTGGGATGTATAGTATGTTCCTTTAAGGAGAGGGAGAAAAGCTGGGGTAGGTGAAGGGGCAAATAATAGGTTCTTTCACATCCAGGAGAGATTATGTTGAAGAAAAACCAAACATTGGAATTTTTAAAGCCAACAAAGGAGTTGATAGATAACAATTAGGTGGTAGGAATTAGTAAAATTTGGGCTCTGGAGGTCTTTCTTAGAAGTATAAAGAATACCAGAAGGAGAAGGCATAAAAGGCCTTTCCCTGAGAATATATTAGCATACAGTATGCATGTGTGTGTGAGAGAGAGCTCCTGACATATTAGCACAGTGCTGTTTCCATGGCAACAGAGGAAAACGTGTGCCTTGCCACGCAGCAATCTTCTGAGATCCAGACACACTTATAAAGATCTGTGTACTGAAAGCTATGAGGGATATATTTTGAAACCAAGAGAAAAATTATTCTAATGTTCTTTGAGATGACCCCCAAGAGTTCAGGATACCATCCCTGCCTTGCCGGCCATCCCCATGTGCTACACCTGTCTGTACCTCCAAGAAGAGTTTCGGGTGCATTTCAAACTTGTGACATTCTGTTTCCAGCCCAGTGACAACCTCGGTCACTGCTACCATCTTCTGTATCCTTTGGCATTTCCCAAATCTGGCTTCAGGATAGAACGGCTCTTATTACTATTGTTCCTGGAAACAAACTCAGAGGCTCTTATTAAAGTTTTCTCATGAATCTGTGTGTGTGTGTGTGTGTGTGTGTATTTAGTAATAGGGGGAGGGATACGAAGAATCATCAGTGTCAAAAAATGTAAGAAATTTAACTATATACCCTAGGTTCTTATAATGGTGGTCCTTGGTCTGGACTGCGATTTCTTTTTGAGATGGTTAAAAATAAGGAGTCCTCTGTTTTAGCCAGAGGCTCTGTCCAGTCAGGGGTGATCATCTCTGAGCTTTTCCTCAAAGACATAGAATGTGAATTTTAGCAGTGACTCTGTCCTGAACTTCTGATATTTCTAGTTAATTCTCACAAATAATAACAGCATTGTTTACTTATTTCATTTTCTTGTCCTTCAGTGGCTAGAACTTCCAGAAATAGTAATCCCAGTGAATCAGAATGCCTTCAGGGTTTAAACATGTTTTAAAGCAAGTAAACGTCAGCATTTATCCAGAGTAGTTCCCTGAAGAGACACTTGCATTTTGCTCTCTTGACCCACAGTCCCATGGCGGCTACATGATGGGCCGCTGGCAAGGAGCCGTGTGCAGCTCATCCAGACTTGCTTGTCACATTCAGCGCTGAACCCAGCATCAGAGTCCACCTTTTAGAGCAAGCTCCATGGAGAAGAATAATGTTCCCTCAATATAAGACCATTAAGCTCGTAGCTGAGCAGAAAGCAAGATCGTCGCTCAACTGTGAACATCAAAGGTGATGTGCACCTCGGTAAAGAACAATGTCGGGCTGAATTAAAAGACAGTAAACCAGGCACAAAGGAGAATAAGGCCGCAGAGGGCCGGCACCCAGGAGTCAACCAGGAAACATTACTGATGCTTGTCCCCATCCCCTTCCCACATTTACCTGCCATAAGAGATCAAATGACCATTCACTCCCTCTTCACAGCAAAGCACTTCCTTTGCTGTGCTCAGAGAGGATAAAAACACCACACCAAGGAGGACTGCCTTCCTCCCCAGGTACAGCCCAGCCTCCTCTCATGGGCTGGAGATGTTAATCAAATCCAGCAGGCCGCCTTTGTTTTCCAAGTCAGCATCCTATCGCTGAAATCTATCAGAAAAGAAGAAAACCAACCTCTCTGAACTCTCAAAACCACAAGGTGTCCACAGCCACAGGGATCAGGAGCAGTTTAATAATATGCACATTCTTTTGCTTCCCTTTCTCATTTTCTTTGCATTGCCCTGTGGATTAGAAGAATTCCAGTTCAGCTTGGAAAACAAAGAAGCAATGGTTCCTAAGATACTGTTACTCTTTCTATGGGCTGCACACAGCGCAGTCACGAGGACAGTCATAATTATTTGCGTGAACACATTGCATTTAACGATATAAGCTATAAAATATTATGTGTTCTGGTTTTACAATTGCCGTGCTTTCTGTAGGGTCATTATAAGTATAATTCAATCCTCGCTAGCACCATTTCTCAGTTTTTCAAATTACTATTCAGAAGTTCCCACGTAATGTTCCTCTTTCATGCAAGCAGCTTTCTTTTCACCAGGTTTCCGTTGGTCTAACCATTTGGTAAACCTGCAGAGTCTGACCTTGTCTTGCCACCGCAGGCCCAATGAGCATCACTGGGTGTCTGGGTCGCTGCCCAGGGCCTCCTGACTGGCCTCCCTGACTCCACCCTTCCCTGCTTAGGGCTCATTCTCAAGACAGCAGCGGGGGCCGTCCTTAAAGCAGCAGTCCGAGTATGCTGCTCCTCGGCTCAGTGCCTGGCAGGGCTCTCTGTCTGCCTCAGAGTTCAAGTCAAAGTCTGTAAAACAGCCTCCGAGGCCCGCTGTGACCCGGATCCTATGTGTCACACAACTGCTCTCCGCTGTGGTCGCTGTCCTGGCCACACTGCCTTCCTGCAGTTCTTTGTACACACCACACGCTTCCTGCTCCCTCTGTCCTGAACGCTGTTTCCTCTGTAAAGGCACTACGACTTCCCTCATTTCCTTTGGTGTTTGTACGTGAATGTCACCTTCTCAAGGAGACCTCCCCTGTCCCCCTTATTTACAAGTGTATTCTGTCCCCTTGCCCCCACCCCAGCACTCCTGATTCTGTTCACTGTGCCCTCAGCTTTCTTTTCTCCATAGATCTAATCCCATTCTAATATTTAACATTATTTCCTTAAACATAGTTCGTGTGTCAGTGGACCCTAAGCCCTGGGAGGGCAGAGAGGTAATCCAACACGAAACAGTGCCTGTCACACGGTGAGGACTCAGGAAATACTTGTTGGATGCATGAATGCATCCGCAGGGTCTGGAGCTATTCTTGGCACAGAGTAGGCTCTTAATGCCTGTTGACTGTCTCTGTCTGGGGGAGAAAGAGGACTAACTGTCAAAGCGGGACCAGGCTGCATAGCACCGGGACTCGGAAGACCGCCCTGCCTCGGCTTGTTTGGAGCCTCAGCTCGGCCACATCCTAGTGGTGTGACCTGGGCAACTCACCTAAGCTCTGTGAGCCCGTTTGGTCATCTGCAAATTGGGGATGAGAACAGCACCTCCCTTATAAAGCAGTTATGACAATTAAATATGAGAATTCAGAAAATAAGCCTGGTAAATGATCAATACATTTGAGTTATTATTACTATTATTATTATTATCCTTTTACTCCTCTTCCCAGAAAAATTACTTCCACATTCTTTCTTACCCCTCAGCGAGGCAAAAATATACAACACTTAAATGAAAACACTGTAAACCACACACCATTCTACCAATGTGGGGATTAGGACAGTGACGTCAATCAGGGAATGGCCTCAAGTCTGAAAGATGTTGCATTGGCTCTAATCAACTGAGAGGTTCCCTTCCGCGGCCAGGCCCCTTCATCTGGTACTACAGAGCGGGTGGAGGGTCGGGGCTGTATCTCCAAGTCCTCCTTCCTCTCTCCCTCTTCATGTCAAAACGTTTGCAGGACTCGAGCTCTGCAGTCTGCCCTGTTTGGTGGTTACTGCACATGGGCCATTACTATTGTTCAAAGCATCAAATGTCTGCAAGGGGATTATTCACAGAGCTTTTCTCTTCCCAAAGACGCTCACATGTGGCAACGCTGTCCCTGTTTGCCCTAACACACACTCTCTCTCACTCTTCAACCAAGAGTCTTTGTTTGCAGACAGCATCGGGCTATACGGGTAGGCACCTCACCTGGCACAAGCCTCTCTCATCCCTCGGAGGACAGCCCTTACCCACGCACTGGGCAGGAAGTAAGACGTCTGCTCCAAGCTAGCACCCTTCCTCTGAGGCAATGTCACACCGAGACAGAAAGCTAAATGTGCTGCTTCTTCCTTTAAATGGCATTGGATGAGAAGTCAGTCTTTCAGACAGTCTCCGGAAACATGGTAGAGTCAGGTGTGATTGCCTTAGAGTATTCCTTGCGGGAAAAATAGTTCCTAAATGCACGAAAGAGAACAAGGAGCCAGCTGCTGCTTTCATGACTATTTAAGCACCCATCAACCATCAAAACATGCCTCATTGTTTCATTACCGTTGAAGCGTGATTGCCACTACGTTTTCTACTGGCCTCTCCTCTTAGAGCAAATTGTGGAGAAGAAAGAAATTCATCAGACACCCATTTGGTTTCTAAATGCACTGTTTGCGTACAGACATCAGCAGCCTGGAACTATCCTAGCCCGGGAATCAGACTGACAACACTGTCTGTTTCTTTGTGGTTCTCTCCAAAAATAGAATTTTTAACTTATCCATGAAGGCAAGCCAGCCTGTGTTTTATCAGTGTTTTGGTCAGAGACGAGAGGCCCAGTGTTCCGAATGTGGGCGTTGGACATGAATGAAAACCATTTCCAGAGGAGTTCAGTTTATAGAAGATTAAAAGGATTCATCAACTTGAAAACAATTTGTGTTCTCACCCTCTCTGCTGACAGCTGCTGTGTGTGCTGGGGGCTGAGTCCTAGATAATGACTGTACAGCCCTTTATAGGTTTCAAATGTCACATGACATTGCTAGAGACCCTGTGAGAGGGGCAAGGGCAGTTTTCCTGTCCTCATTCTGCAGATGCGCAAAATGGGTCACAGAAAGATGGGGACTTCACAGATTTTCACAGAACACACCCAATCCCCAGCACGTGCCTTACTGTGCCTATTTCTATCTCATCTTGTTGGCAGATTTCTTCTTATCCTTAGAAGCCCAAATAAAATGTCTCCCCTTCCCTGTAGCTTCCTCTGTTCCCCTCTACCCAGATCACACCCAGCGCCACTTTCTGCCACAGCTTTTCTGTCTCCCTGTTCTCTGTCTTACTGCATGTTCCTGTGGTTGACCTTTGTGGTCACAGCCAATTAGCGGGTGCCTTTCCCTCTACCCAGCAAACCATGAATCTCTGCACCACGTGGTCCCCAAGCTGGTGGCTCTGACAGCAGTGTTTGTGGCTGGGTCCTCAGGGGCTATACTTCACCTTCAATCAGTTCTATTTTGTTTCCTGAAAACTTTTGAGTCCTGAGGGATTCTAGGAGCCCAAGGGATCTGGAAGACAGGGCTCGTGTGGAGGTGTGAATTGTCTGAAAATAACAGCCAGCCTGTGCAGAGCATGACAGGAGGTGTGGCCAGGGACTGCCGTCTGACGTGGGGAAAAGCTTTCCTTACAGGACGGGTTAAAGCAGACAAAGAAAGGATTACGAAGACCATTGAAAACCACAGAGGAGGCAGCCCCAGTAAAAAGGTGGGTGATGGTTCAGGGCATGGTGTACACACGCAGGAGTGTGTGCCCATGTGTGTGCGTGTATGTGTAGGATTAGCACTGGGAACTGTGGGAAATAAATTAGGAAGCAGCAAATTATGCAGGGCCTTGACAGGTAGGTGAACAAATCCAGAATTATTTCAGTAGGCAGTTTAGAGCTTTCAAAGGGGAGAGAGATGTGGGCCCGGGTACCCATCTAGGTGATGCTCCCAAGGCACAATAGAAATGGAGAAGAAATAATCCTGGGATATCTTGCAGCCATATTGACAAGTCTGGATGATTGGCTTGATTTGAAGGGCTGGTTGGAGGAGCCGGTCAATGTCGATTCCAAAGCTCCGAGCTCAGGGGCATGGCGGCAGGAGCCAGAGAACGGGAAAGTGGAGAGGGCTGCAAGATCCTGAGTTCTGTTTTAGGTGGGACATTTCATTCCTCAGAAGGAGACCCACCTTCCACACATTCCCGTGGCTGCCTGTGCAGTAGCCAGAACAGATCCACATCTCAGGTGCGTTGAGGAAACCTGGGGAAGCCGCTCTCTCCCCCACTTCTCCGGAGTCCTTAGCTAACAAGGCCACAGGACCCAAAGCTTCCAATAGGCGTCAAATGACTGCTGGTTTCTCAGTGAGGGCTCTGGCCAGAATGAGACAGATGCAAACCAGTGAGTTCAAGACAAGAGCTCAGAAGCTCATTGTTTGTTGTGACATCAGAAGAACGCTAACATTCTTTTGCTGACAAGTAGGTACTGACCCAATTTGGCCCCATCAGCACACCGGGAGGCAGGCAGCCCAGTTGTTAAATGGAAACTGACCCATCACAGAAAAAAAGTGAAGGGCAAATGACCATTCCACTCTACATTCGAGCCATAGACCACGTCCCTGCTCTCTCTGCTCAGGCAACTTTATCTATCGGCAGCCCCCAAACTACAGCAGGTGGTAAGCCCCAACTAAGGCAATCGTTCTGAAGCTGTTCAAGCTTCCGCTGCCAGTTTGAGACCCTTCTTGCCTCCCAAGGACCTAAATGATGCCCCCTGGGCAGGCAGTCCTGGCATAAACTGATTTTCACAATATACCAAGCACTTCCATTTTAAACTGGTTGTGAATTTTAGAGCGTAGACCAACAGCTACCTCTGGGGCCTGTATAATCAGCCTCACGGTAATGAGACCACTCAGTTCATTTAGGGACACTTGGCTTTTCTTTGCTTACAGGCATTCCGGAAATCGTAGGTGGGCCCACAGGTGTGTGGCATAGTGAGCAGGTGTTCAGTGCACAGGTTTTGTGCGTGAAAAGCTAAGTTGCAGTCCCAGCTTGGGTTCCATCATCAGCTGCTCTGATCCTCGGGACATTAACCAACCTCACTCTGCCTCAGTGTCCTTATCCGTAAAATGGGATTAATAATACCTAGTTCAGAGTGCTGTTGACATGAATAAATTATATGTAAAGGCTGTGTTAGGTGTCTATTGCTGCTGAACAAATTCCCTAAAACAGAGTGGCTGCAAGCAACAAGACGCATTCACTGGCTCTGTATTTGAGGATCAGGAATGTAGGAGAAGCTTCGTCAGGTGGTTCTGATTTAGGATTTCTCATAAATTCAGTCAGATGTCAGGTGGGGCTGCAGTTATCTGAAGGCTAGTCTGGGACCGGAGGATCCACTTCTAAGGTTGCTCACTACGTGGCTAATAGTTAGAGAAGGCTAAGTTCCTTTCCACATGGGTGTTTTTATAGGACTGCTAGAGTGTCCTCAGAGCACGGTGACCGGCTCCTTCTAGAGCAGTCAATGCAAGAGACCAAGGCAGAAGTCGCAGCGCCTTTTATGACTTAGCCTCAGAAGTCACACGTCACCACTTCCACTATATAGGTCAGCCCTGATTCAGTGTGGGAGGGGAGTGTACAAGGGCCTGAGTACCAGGAAGCAAGGACCACTGAGGACGGACTGCCTTGGATGCTGGCCGCCACAAGCTTGCACAGCAGCTAACTAAGCGGTAGCTGCTAATAGGATTATTATTTGCTTCTTATCATCTACCCACATACAACCATTGCTCTCCCTTTGCTCTGAACTGTCCAATCATTGCTGTTCTTCTCTTACATCCAGGGGCCTGCCAGTCCCATGGTGGTATCAGAAAGGACAGTGCCCCATGCACTCACCAGTGTGACTCAAACACTCTTACTCGGACACGTTCCCCTCACTTATATAATCAGAATCCTCTCAGGCACTTCCTGATTTTTCTGATGACTTGAATGTCACAGGCAGCCAGGATCTGCTGGATCCAAGCAATCACTGCAGCAGCGGAGATGCTGATGTGCAGTTTGTGCTCCAGCTCTGCTGGCAGAGAGTCGTGACTCAGGTCACCCCTGGGACAATAGCAGGGACTGTGCTGGAAATGACAATGTCCATTAAGGGACAACTAAAGAAGCCTGTCATCCCGCAGGCAGTGTTTATCAGCAGCAGGCCAAGCACCTGGTTCCTTGTAAGCCACTGTCATGGTGACTTTCCCTGTATCATCAGAGCAGATGCTCAGAGCAGGCTCAGGTTGGCTCGTGATAGGATGGCAGAGGACATCTGAGTGGCAGAAGTGGCCAGTTATTTCCCAGGGTCATTTCTTCTTCTCTTCCACAGAAACAAAACCCCTATCATTAGCTGAGAACAAGGCACCCCAAAACAGTAGCTATATTTGTCAAACTCCCTTAACAAAACTCTGGCCAATGGGACATACGTTGAGATCGTGTGTGCAACTTGCAGAGAGGGACTGTGAGTTTCTCTTTTCTTACTCCTCCCTGCTTGCTGGAATGCTGATCAAATGACTGGGACCCCAGGAGCCCTTTTGGACCATGAAGTGACCTTGGGAATAGAAGCCACTTGAGGCAAAGCAAAAAGAAGAAACCTGGGTCCCTCACACCATGGAGCTGCCTTCCAACTCTGGGCTGCCTGCCTCTAGAGTTCTGGAACATTAGAAAGAGACCGACTTTTAATTTTAAAAAAGCCATTCTTTGTTTTATTTCTTTTTCTTTATGACAAACCTAACCCCAGCACACTCAGTTTCCTACTGCGGTGGCCATTCTTATTACAGTTCTGCACATGATCCGCCATCAGGGTATGTGTCTACCTGCTGCGGGAAAGCCTGCAGGAACGGTCCCAGCGGGAAGAGGACAAACTAACACTTACAGTTGGATGTCATGTGGGTTGAGCTCCCCTACTACACACAAGGCACTGTATAGGAGGTCAAGTCACCATTTGAATGACAGTTCATTATCCTGCAGTGTGGATGTAGTATGACCTGTTTAACAAACATGAAATAATGTCTTGTCTTGACAGACTATGTTGTCTCCAGTTCTCCAATTTGGTACTCACGTGCAGCCCAGCACTTCCGCCCTTGCACACCTGTCTAATATCTATTCCTTGAAGAGGAATCGGGTCAAAGTGAATACATATCACACATATGCCCTGCAAAAGATTTACACCAACTTGCTTCAAGAGGGAGGTTCTTAACAGTGTGGGTAATGAGAGCGGGGAAGTCTTTCCTCCAGCTTGTATTTCTTCCTTCCCTATTAGCTGGGAGAGGCAAGTCACTTTATAGAGAACCCTACCACCCAATTAACTCTGTGAAAGATTCTTTCTTCCTCTGTCTGTTAAAAAACAAAACTCAACTTAATAAATGTTAAAGATCTTCTTGGCTTTATTGAATGATTTAGGAATCGGGCAGCGTCCCATCTAGCAAACAGGAGGAAGCTCGCAGAAGGCAGGAGGGAGCAAGATAAAGAAGTGAACAGCAAAATCGTGGATTGTTTCAGGCAGGGTCACCTTCCGTTAGGGGAAGGCAGATTACCCCACTAGTGCTGACCGGGTAAATTCCATGTTGACTGGGAGAGGCTGAAAGTGTAATTTGATTAGGTATTAAGTCTGTCTGGTGACATGAGCTTACCACAGTGCCTCCATGTTGGGCCTGCTCTCTCTTTTTAACATTTTCTTTCTCAGATTAAAGCAAAGGGAACCCCACATCTGTTACAAAAGGGTAAAATTAAAGGTGCCATAACTCAATTGAAAACAAAAGTTGCTGAAACTCAATTCTGCTGAGTCCTCATACTTTAAAACGTGTGTGTGTGTGTGTGTGTGTGTGTGTGTGTGTGTTTAATCTATGTGGTATGTTCCCACAGAGGCACACACAGATTTAATTATTTGTATAGGGGAGGTCGTATGTCTAAGAGAGTTACACACACATACACACAAATATGTGTGCACATACATGTGTATTTTTTAAAACAGAAAAATATAACCCCTTCTTCTCAAGTTCCAGACTGACATTTCCTACAAAAATATTAAATATACCAACAGTGTCCTCAGCGGTCCCCAGGATCTGTCTCCTGCTTCAACAGGGTTTGGACAGAACAGACCCAGACCCCGTTCTCCAGCCTCCGACCACCCTGCAGTCTCTTTTCTAGTCCTCACCTTTGGGACCACCTCAGCCACCCTCAGCCTCCAAGACCAGCCAACACCGGTTTTACCTTAACTCCTCACTGTTGACAACTGTGAGCTCCCAAATTTGTCAGGATTATTCCACCCAGGTGGAGGCCGCTGTCTACCTCCTGGTCAGCCTGCAGCTGTGGCCTCCAACACCTACCTCTCTCTGGGCTCCTATTTTGACCAGGACAATGTGGCTCTGCAGGGCGCGGGCTGCTTCGTCCTTGAGTTGACCGAGAAGAAGCATGAGGGCGCTGAGCGACTCATAAAGATGCAAAACCAGCATGGTGGTCGCATTCCCTTCCAGGACGTGGTGAAGCCATCCCAAGATGGGGGAGGTGACACTCAGGACACCAGAGAAGCCACCTTGGCCTTGGAGAAGAATCTGAGCTAGGCAACTTTTGCATCTGCAGGCCCTGGGTTCTGCCCACACAGACCCTCAGCTCTGTGCCTTCTGGGAGAACCACTCCCTGGATGAGCAGGTGAAATTCATCCAGGAGATGAGCGACCGCCTGACTAACATCTGCAGGTTAGTGGTCCCCAGGCTGGGCTGGAAGAGAATCTCTTCAAAAAGCTCACCCTCAAGCACGACTGGGAGCCTTTGGAGCCCCGAGACCTTGGAGAGGTCCCTCTGCATCTCCCTGGTATCTGGCTTTTGCCTGAGCCTCTCCCAGAAACCAGTAGGGACCCTTTTAACCACCCTGGAGCCCTCTCCATGCATGGGACCAAGTGGAAACAATAAAGCTGTTTGCAGGAAAAAAATAATTGAATATTCCTTTGTTTTTTCATCTTTATAAATCTTATGAAATACTGTTTATTTCCCTGCTTTTCACAGGCATTGCTGATCTATACCTGGGCTCTCTGAAGCAAGTCGGCACCCTGAAGCAAGAACATGGGAGGCTGCCCTCGGGAATGCTGGGCAGCCAGCAGAGCATTTACAATTGATGAGAAGGTGAATACTGGCAGCTGATTTCCACGGGAGGTCTCCCCTCCACCCCCCACTGGCCTCACAGAAAACCCTGAATGCAGAAACTCAGCTACTCCCTTCTTTGACTTCATATCCAAATGGGAGACATAAAGAGGTTTCAGTTATGTTTTAAAATTCAGATTTACTCTAAATTTCTTAAGGCAAGGAGCCATGCAGGACTCCAGCTGGACGATGAAGTCATAATCAGATCATCATCTGGTGTAGTTGCCTCCAGCGAGGCTGGGCGCTTCCCAACAATGAGTTCCCTGGAGTTTTCTGGTTTGCAATCAAGGCCCTGGGACACTCCCTGGTGTTAAGTAGACCATGAAATTAAGCAGAGAAGAGCTCTCTCGCTCCCCCCCCCCCCCAATGTAGTTGCATTTGTGGTTTGTGTCAATTCTAATAAGGGTAGTTAGAAGTCAAACCATCGCGCCCTCCAGCCAAATCATAACAAGGAGAGAAAGTGGTAAGTCCATATTAGTTCCATTTTTAAACACATCGAAAATGTTCAGTAATTTAAACTGTAGTGGAATCCCCACCATCCCTAACACTTGACCCAATTCAGTGTGTTCAAACATCAGTTGAAAAGAGCAATGGATTGGGAAACCTGTACAAGTCCCAGCCCTGATGCCAACTAGGGCAGCAGTGAGGGCCGTTCACTTGGCCCTGGTGGTCTCTCCCCATGACAATGGTAATACATGCATTTCCCACCTAACTCATGGGTGTTGGTGCTGCGGGAACCAGCTGAAGAACTGTGACATGAAAGTATTTGGGAAATACACAGCGCAAGGTATTTATTCCTGCTGAGCAGACACGGGCTCATCTTCTCTCTCCCTGCAAGCCTGTGGGTCTTAAGCCCTGCTTGGCATTTACTCCAGCTTCTAAATGCCTCAAGGGAGGAAGATTATATCCCACCCAGGTAATTTATTCCCCAGTTTAGAAATCCTCATTATCTGGGAGTTTTTTCAATGTCTACCCACCACCCCTGGCACAGCCAAGTAAATTAATTGCCTCTTATTTTGATCTCAGAGGAGACAGAGTTTACCTCCTTCACCCGGGACTGACCTTGAAGGCTGTTTAGATCCTTCCTCGGCTGCTGTGCTTTCTTCTTTCTCTTTACAGTTGGAGGAAAGTCAAGATTTATTTTACATGCAGTTAAGAGAAATGTCAACAACTTATCTAACGTGCAGTTCAAATGATAATCCTGCAAGAAGGGACCCCTCAGAATGAGGCCGAGGACAGGCGTCTAGATAAGGCGAATGTTTAAATGCGGCTCACGTAGCAAGCACAGAGGCACCTCCTGGAGCTGATCGGGGCGTCCTTCCCCTTCTGATGCCCAGGAGGGAACGCCGAGGCAGGGTAAAGAAAAGACAAACAAGACTTCAGGGTCAGTTACAGGGAGATAGGACCGGAGCTCTGAAAGTCACCGACTTGTCGTGGACCCAGCAGGGCTGTTTCCTAGAACCTTCTTTTGTGAGACTTGAGAATGCTCTGAAGTCACTCCCGCAAACAAGACTCGGGGGGCATATATTACCATCAGCCGTATTTCACAGGAAAAGAGATTCAAGTACAGTCACGGGTCACTTAATGATGAAGGTAAGTTCTGAGAAATGAGTCATTAGAGGGCCCCCCCCCCCCCCCTGCACGCCCAGGCCGCATGGTTTAGCCTACTGCTCCCAGGCTGCAAACCCGCATAGCGTGCTCCTGTGCTGACTGCTGTCGGCAACTGTAGCACTATGGTAAGTATTTGTGTATCTAAACATGTCTAAACATAGAAAAAAAATCCCTAAAAAGACAGCATGAAAGACAAAAACAGTACACCCGTATAGGGTACTTAGCTTGAATGGAGGAGCCCGCAAGCCTGGAAGTCACACTGGGTGAGTGAGCGGTGAGTGAATGGGAAGGCCAAGGACATGACTGTCCACTACTGTCGACTTTATAACGCTGTACACCTCGGCGCCACTAAACTTACGAAAGTAGTGTAGTGTTGGGTTGCGGCATTGCGGTGGCTACATGGTCAGTGCGTGATGGGAATGTTTCAGCTCCATTATGACCACCATGATGCCCGTCGCGGTGGTCGCATAAGATTATAATGGAGCTGAAACAACGCAGTTCATTGTTGACAAAATGACCGCTGTGCGGCGCGTGGCTCTACACACTTGTCCTTTCTTTTTGCATCTTCTTGCACCTACACAATGAGCTCCTTAGCAAAGCTCAGCAGCTTTTCAGCGGCGCTGAAGGGTTGGAAGAAGTGCCAGCGCTGGAATGTCTGCTGGGAGGCTTTCGTGATTCGCTTCCCAGTCCGAAGCGGCTGCTCCCTGGGCAGCGGATCGTTTTCAATTTGAATATGAAGTGGTCAGTTGGGATGGAGGGATGGGAAATCGCCACCCCCAAAGCCCAAGCTGGCTTTCACCAAGGCAGAGAGAGGACTTCTGAAGACTGACATTCCCCCCAGTCCCCATTTGATCCCTGCAGCAGCAATGCTTTCTCCGGTGTCACTGAGTGTGAAGGTGGGTCTTGGAACGCAGCCCGCCTTCAGCTCTGTCAGCCCTTCAGCAGTGGCCCTTGGCATCGGATCCTGGCACTAAGCCTGCGCCTAACAGCAGGCAGGCCCAGAGCAAGAGTACAGCTGGAAGCTCCCAGCACTCAGCCCCGCTCCATCTTGCGATAAAAGGGATTTTGCACCCAAGTTCATTCAATGCCCCCTCATCCCCCAATACACACACAGAAAAAGATGCCTTTAGCCACTACCCTGGTACAGCCCATCTTGGAGAGGATGAATCCATGTCAGCTTTGGAAATTACCTTCTAAGCACGTGGGAGGGGAATTCTGAGATTCTGGGTAACTGGAACATGTTCCAGAATAGGGATGGGGACAGAGATTCTGAAAGACACATCCTCTTGGCCCCATGGTCACTTTGCCCCATGCAAGAGGCACAAAGGCAGACAAGGATCTGAGCAGGGCCATCTAAGGCTCACTACACTTGCAAGCAATAGGCAAGTTGCTTAAGCTACCTTTGCCCCAAGTTCCCCGTCTGTTAAATGGGAATAATAGTAACACCTCATGGCCTGTTGTAAGCACCAAACAAGATAGCTCAGTGGATTGAGCGTCGGCCTGCGAGCTAAGTGTCGCTGGTTCGATCTTCCGGTCAGGGCACATCAGAGAAGGAAAACTCTGATTCCAAAAAACCTCCGCTGCCTTGCGGCATACCTCTTCAGGGGAAAGGCTAAGGGAGTAAACCCCGACAGAAAATCCGGAGCCGGAGTCCCTAAGGCGGTTTGACGTTGTAGTCAACACCGGCAGCTCCTGCGGCGCACCTGAAGCCAAGCTGTATTGACTCCGTCTTTCCCTTGGATCCTTCAGCTGCGAAGAGAGGGGGGGTCTGCTGCATGGGCAACAGCAGACCCTCCATATCACCCTGCCCAGGCTCTGTAGCTTCAGCTTCACTGGAGAGGACACTCCAGCGTCATCGCAAGATGTCGATTCAACACGGGAGGAGACAGATACCATGTCACTCCCGAGTCGGACTGCACAGCCATTCTCGGCGGTGCAGATAGACTCTTAAGAAGCTACACCATCGTCTCTCGAGACGGACGGCTGCCGACGACGACGAGTAAGTGATAGTCATGACTGTTCTTATTTTATACCTCTAGGCTCTGAGTTCCACACAAGAAACCAGCCACCTGGTACCTGCATTCACATCCATTTAAACACTTGCCACAGAGCACTGACGAGTGAGGCAGCAGAAATATGCAAATCACTAAGAAATTTTCCTAGTAGTTGCCTTAGAAACAGTGTCAAGAAACAAACAACAAAAAATTGGTTGTATGGTGTACTTTATTTAACCCAATAGATCTAAGATATTATTTCAACATGTAATCAACATAAAAGCTATTACTGAGATACTTTACATTCTTTTTTTTTTTTTTTGCACTAAAGTTTTGATATCTGTTATTTTATACTTACAGCACATCTCAACTTGGATTCTGTGTTCCACGTGCCTGATAGCCACACATAGCTCTAGATTCTTGCTACTCCAAGTGTGGCCTGCTCACCAGCTTTAGCTGTACCAGCTTGGGCTCATTAGAAATGCAGAATTTCAAGCCCCAGCTAGACATCCTTAATCAGAATCTGCATTTCAGCAAGATCCGCAGGTGATCTGTGTAGGCAGTAAGGTCTGCGTGGCACTACTGACTGGCAGCGAGCTTGGAGCTCATGGAAATCAGAAGGGAGCCCTCTCCTCTCACTTCCCTTCTTTGTGCATCTTTCCCTGTGGCTTTCCAGAGGGTGCAGCCCTGGCTCCATTTGAGACCCGTCCAGAGAGCTTGATTTAATTGGACCAGGGAGGGACCTGGGCAGCAGACACTTTAAAAGATGCTTCACAGGGTATAGTAACACGCAGCCTGTTGGGTGATACTAACACCCAACACTGTGGCCTCATTCAGTCTTTTCGTGAGACAGGGTAGATGCACCTGAACTTGCATTTTTGAGGGCTTTGGAGGAAGTCAGATTGAGCGATGCAGATGGTATAAGCAGTCAAATCTCTGTAAAATTGTACAAATAGCCCGAATTTTCTCATGAACTCCCAGAAAATGTGAAAATAGTATTCCTTTGGGGAAGTAAGGCATTCCTGGATGCTGCTCTTTGTTCCTGCCTGCTGTTTGCTAGCTGAGCGAATTCCCCGGGGGTGACCGAAATATGGGAGGAATATAGGATTCATACAATAACAAACAAGTAATTGTCCTAATGAAAGTGCTCGTGTTCAACATAGTGCTATTGTTGGTCCTTTCCAGGAAACAGTTATTTATTAATAAATAAACAGATAGTTATTGAATCCCTACTGTGTGTTTGACCCAGTGAGGCTGCAAAAATGTTTCAGAATGATAGACTCCAGCCCTGGCCAGGTAGCTCAGCTGATTAGAGTGTTGTTTGTACATACCAAGGTTGCAGGATCAATCTCCAGTCAAGGCACATACAAGGATCAACAAATGATTCAATGTTGTTGAATGAGGGCAACAGCAAGTCAATCTCTCTCTCTCTCTCTCTCTCTCTCTCTCTCTCTCTCTCTCTCTCTTTCTCTCTCTCAAATCAATAAATTTAAAAAGAATTTTTAAATGACAGACTCTATCTCCAAGCACCTGACCACCTCACGGGGGACCTGCAAGGATCTGTAATCTGGGAGAACTGAGTTCTATCTGTCCTTCAGTTTCTGGATCTGTAAAAAGGGAAATAAAAGCTAAAATCTTTATTACCAGTCCTTAGAATGTCTGAGGCATTTCAAGCACCATCATATTTTTATACTATAGACTAGCATTTTTTAACCTTAAAAAAGTAATCTTGGTGTACAGTAGTCCCTCTTTATATCGCAGTTCACTTATCGCAGCCTCACTGTATTGTGGGATTTTTAAAAATACTATATTTAATTATTTATCACAGATTTTTCACTATATTGCGGGATTTTGTGGTACTGTATATGTATGTTGTTAAAGTTACGTAGGTTTAAGAGTGTAGAATATGTTTAAGAACCTAAGTAGTGTTTATAAAAGTGTGGAAAAGGTTAATAAGGGAGTGGGAAAGGTTAGTAAGGGACTGGGAACGGTTTATAAGCGTGTGGGAAGGGTTTATAAAGCCTTAAATATATATAAATACTAAAATAAATGTGAGGTTCCTATCTCACGGATTTTCACCTATTGCGGGGGGTCTAGAATGTAATACCTGCGATAAGTGAGGGATCACTATTTAAATCTAGCTCCCTTAGGTCACCCTGTTTCTTCTTGCAAAGAAAGTGCCTGGATGAGGTATAAATGTGATTGTACATCATTCAAGGCTCAACCACATAACTTTCCCCCTACTGATTTGAAATACCATGTACAGTCTGCTCTCCTTGTCAGTGGGTTTCACATTCAGGGATTCAACCAACCTCTGATCAAAAATATTTGAGAAAAGAAGTTACGTTGGTGCTGATGTGTACCAGGCAGTTAGGCCTACAATAGTGTGTCTGTACTAAACAGACATTTTTTTTTCTTGTTCTTATTCTCTAAACCATACAGTATGGCAATTATTTATATAGCATTCATATTGTACTGGGTACTATAAGTAATCTAGAGACCATTTAAAGTATACAGGAGAAGGTGTGTCGTCGTCGGCAGCCGTCCGTCTCGAGAGACGATGGTGTAGCTTCCTAAGAGTCTATCTGCACCGCCGAGAATGGTTGTGCAGTCCGACTCGGGAGTGACACGGTATCTGTCTCCTCCCGTGTTGAATCGACATCTTGCGATGACGCTGGAGTGTCCTCTCCAGTGAAGCTGAAGCTACAGAGCCTGGGCAGGGTGATATGGAGGGTCTGCTGTTGCCCATGCAGCAGACCCCCCCTCTCTTCGCAGCTGAAGGGTCCAAGGGAAAGACGGAGTCAATACAGCTTGGCTTCAGGTGCGCCGCAGGAGTTGCCGGTGTTGACTACAACGTCAAACCGCCTTAGGGACTCCGGCTCCGGATTTTCTGTCGGGGTTTACTCCCTTAGCCTTTCCCCTGAAGAGGTATGCCGCAAGGCAGCGGAGGTTTTTTGGAGTCAGAGAAGGTGTGTACATTATATGCAAATACTATGCCATCTAATATACGGGACTTAGGCCTCCTTGCATTTTGATATCCTTAGACCTCCTGGAACCAATCATCTGTCTGTAAGGAGGATTGACTGTATTTAGCATAATAATGAAGCAGACAGAGATAGGAAACATTTTTGTTATGCAAATTATGAACACTGAAAAGAAAGGCTTTTCAGTATTCCACTTCCTTCCAGAATGTGTTGGGCACTTATGTGTGTACATGTGTACCCCACACCCCCCACACCCCTCTTGCATTCCTCCCTGATAGGGACCAGGGAGAGAGGAGATGAGAGCAAAAGGGCAGAGGATCCCGCTGTCACCTAGCAGGCCGTCCCATGTGCCTTGGCATCTCTCACTGGGACAGTGCCCCAGTACTGGAGCTCTTACATGACAAGTACCAAGTGCAAAACGTATTTCTGCGAAAAGTTTTGTGCAAACTCAAAGCGGAGAGTCAACAAGACAGGGAGAGGGGGGACCTGTAAGAGAAAAGGCCTTTTGTTGAAAAAAAAATCCCATTTTAAGAACCAGTTTGCTTGGCAGCACATAGGCCATTCTGTTGCATTGGGCTGAGTTTTGGCCTGGCCACCTTGAGGAGTGGTTTAGCAGACACAGGCTGCCTGCTTGCAGCCAAAGCGTCCGTGACAGACACATGGATGCTGATGTTGTGTGGCCCCCCGCCCCTCCCTCGTGCCCTTGGCACGCTCAGTCTCCACCCCTCCCCTGTGTCACCCCATATGCAGGCAGGTGACGGGGACTCGGCAGGCCCCACTCTGGCTCCGGCTTGAGTTCCTTCATCAGGGACCTGCTTCCCACACTTCATTCTGGCCCACGAGACTGTGAGTGCCAGCCTGCCATCGCCTGCCTGTCCACGCTCACCATCCGGAGGGGCAGAGTTGACCTAAAGGCGACAGTGAGCCCCCTCGTGGCAGGTAAAATGGGGACTCAGGGCCTGTAAGGAGCGATTCAAAGGCCTAAGTCCCTTTTCTCACCCCCCACCCCCACCCCCCTTTCCGGGCCCAGGCCTGCGGAGCCCACGTCCCTGGGAACTTGCCTTTGTGATTGTGTGTCACCTACTGTGAAAAGATCATGTCAGGAAGGAGGGGGAGAGAGGGCGGGGCAGGAGGGAAACTTCGCAGCTGACACCGGCAGGAGCTGTCTTGCTATCTTCGGATGCTGCTGAGGCCGCTTCTGCTGAGCGAGGGGTGAGCAGCCGGGGCAGACAGTCAGTGAGCTGGAAGCTGGCGGTGATGCAGACACCCGGAGCCTGCTGAGTCAGTGTGCCCTGTCTGCCAGAGGCTGCGGCAAAGGAAGGGGGAAGGGAATGGGGCTAAGGAAGTCGTTGTGAACTATAGAACCTGTCTGGGTTTGTGACAGCTCCTGGTGGGAGAGGGAGCATGCCTATTATTAGGACTGACGAGTGACAGCAGTGTGCGTCACTCCACGGTGGCCCTGACGGCCCCTGTGTCAGGAACAAAGTGCTTTAGACAGAGGCAGGGTTTGGGCGGCCAGAGCATGAGCTGCGGAGGCCTGACCGGTTGATAACTGAGTGAGTGCAAAACGAAAGGGCCAGGAGAGGAACTGCAAAGAAAAGACAGCAACAGAGCAGAAAATTTAGACAATTACAGGGAGAAATGCATGCTATTCTACCTCCCTAATGAACATACTTTCATCTTGAGTATGCTTTTCTAGCCTGGCCCACACATACGTGTCTTCACGAAAATTCCAGGGCACCCAGAATTTCACACTGCTTTTCTCTCTTGTCCTATGTCATCCGAATTCCCCAGTGTTACTTCATACTCTTAACCACTGACAAGAGCTATAAGAGATTCCACCTAATGGAGATATCATAATTTACTAAAGTATTTCTCTATTCTGTAAGTAGATTGCTTTCTTTTCAAAATGAGCTTTATTGAAGTGTGATTGGTATACAATAAGTTGCACAGATTTAAAATATACAATTTGATAAGTTTGATATATGTATCACCTGTGAAACCATCCCCACAATCAAGATAAGAATATACCCGTCACCCCTCAAAAGTTTCCTCCTGCCCTTTGTAACCTCTCCCTCCCCTCGCTGTGGTAGACTGTAATTGTGGTGGCCCCCAATGTCTCCTTGAATTCATGTGCTTGAATAGTCCCTTCCCTTTGAATTTGGGCTGCCCTGGGATCTGGTCGAAGCCTTGGAATGTGGTGAAAGTGCCACTGTGCTAGTTTCAGGCCTCAGCCTTATAAAGTCCTAACAGCTTATGCTTTCGCACTCTTGAAATGTTTCTTCTTGGAACCTAGCTACCATGCCGTGAAGAAGCTCAAGCAGCCACGCAGAGAGGACCCCTGGTCCACCAATAATGAGTCACCTGGGTCTTCCACACCATGTGAATCACGTGAGCCCAGTCCTCCCATGGAATCCTGAGAAACAATAATGCATTGTAGTTGAAGCCACTACGTTTTAGAGTGACTTCTTACCCAGCCATCAATAAGTAAACACAGGCTAAAACATACGCAGTTACTATTAAAAGAGGTTCCCATTCTTTGAGAAACTCATGAAACAGTACGAGGGAGGTGCGGCACGAGTTTGTTTCCAGTCCATGTCGCTCTCCAGTTATGACCAAGCTCTTGCCTCCTTGCGGGCATCACCAGGCCATCATTCTACCCGCCTCTTGGGCAGAGGCTGCAAGAACAAACTGAAGGCAGGGTCTGTGGCATGTTTTGGGGCCCGGGAAAGAAGCAAGTGACCTTCTCTGGGTCTGTTCCAATGGTGCACGTTGGGACTGCCTGAGGGTGGAAACGTGGTCCCAAGCAGTGTTCAGGACACTCCTACCGATCCTCTCCAATCGACAGCGTTCACAGAACGATCATGCCAAGGGTCCTTCCTCTCAGAGTGGCTGAGAGGCTTTGGGACATCATTATCCCCTTTAATCCCCATCATGCATGTTTGTCCTGGAAAAATGCCCTATTCTATTTATCTGCTCACCCACGGATGGACATTTGAGTTGTTTCCGGTGGTTAGCTCATGTGCACAAAGCCACTCGGAACATGTGTGTGCTAGTCTTTGGGTGGACACATGTTTTTATTTCTCTGTGTACATACTTACGAATGGAATGACAAGATCACATAGTAGGTGAATAGGGAGTTATTTAAAATATTTATTTATTAAATAGACTATTTTTTAAGAGTAATGTTAGATTCAAAGTAAGGTTGAGCAGAAAGTAGAGAGTTCCCATAGACCCCCTGAAGAAACACACCCACACCCTATGCCTGAGGACTGATGTAACAATGAATTAACCTATTGTGCACTGATGCATTATTATCCACCAAAGCCCATAGTTAATAGAGGGTGTAGGGAAGGAAAAAAGTTTTCCTTGACCCTCTTAGAGTCCCATGCTGGGTCTGAGAATTAAATTGACAAAGACAGATGAACAGGAGAAAAGCATACACACGTATTTGATCTGAGTTTTGTATGACCTGGGAGCTTTCGTGAAGAAGGATGATCCAAAGGAATGGTCAGACCTGAATATCTTTATGCCGGGCGTGATGAAAAGGGGGCAGTCACGGAGCAGTGTGGCAGGTTACTGTGCTGACATAAGTGTAGGTGACTGCGGAGGAAAGGACGTTCCCCTGGGAATACAAAGGGCACCTCTGCCCAGAAGACTTTATGACCTGTGTCAGGGATGGAGGAGGGAGTCAGCGTGACTTTCTGCTTTGGCTGTTTTCCCAAACTTTTTCAGCTTAAAATACTCAAAATGCCAAGGTGCCATATTTTGGGTTTAGCACGTCCTGATCCCCATCAAGGGCAAGAGAGAGAAAGAGGAAGGAGAAAGCAAGGAAGAAAAACGCAGGCGAACCTCTGGGAATGCTCCTGCTTTCCAACCAGCAGCAAAACGTGGTGTTAGAAAAATCTATTAAAAAATATACCAGCCCATCTTCTACACTAGAACTGCGAATTCTCAACTGAACCAGGAAGTGTTGCATTTTGCTTCATTTGCATATTAATGCAGTGCAAATACCAGAATGCTGGGACGTGAACACGGGGGCAGTGCCACCAGCTGTAAAAGCTGGTTAAAAAGTCGAACACAGCATATCAGTATATGGAAGGGCACAAAGATAACAGGTGCGGAGACAAAAGGTCTAATGAAACGAAATCAGTTTATTGCACAGATCTAAGGACAGACAGAAGTGTTGCCACAGACAGACTGGCGGCAGGCTAAGCGGGCGTTGAGGACAAGACACGTCTTCGTTTTAAAGTTCGCCCGAGATCATTGTCGGTGGAACGTAGTGACATGAAAGGCGGGAAAACATTGGCAGGGGAAGCGCTTGTCTGCGTGCTGCACAGAAACGAACTGGAAGAAACACGGGTTTTCACGCCGTGCCACGCAAGAGCCTGCTGGAGAGTGAACGCCCTTCAACACTCACACTGCGTGAGAGGCTTATTTCCGCAGCTTCGCTGAAGATCGGGCCCATCCTTGGTTTCTTTCTCTTCTTAAAAGAAAACAGAAGTGCTGTTTTGAAGTGGCTCAGTAAGAACAGGACTTCGTTATAGACACTGACGGCACTGCCTGTAGATGTTGTTGAGCACGGTCCGGCGGGCTCAGATTTTGGACAGAATACGTTTCTCGGCCACGTTGGCTTTCCTTTCTCCCAGCAGCTGTTTCCCGTTCCCAGGCTGGACCCTGCTTCTCCTTCGTCTCTGCCAGCCATGCAATTGTTCGGAGGGTTCCTTCTACCTGGCGGTCACTGAAGTTTAGAGAAAGAGCGGACGGTGGATTCGGGAGGCACGAGGGGGCTGAGAGGGAGCACAAGGGGGCAGAGGTCTCTGACGTTCGTGGCAGCCTGGAGCTGGGCATTGAGAAACATTCGGAGGTCCAGTGATAATCACATCCAGTTCCTTCTTCTCTGAGGTCCAGCTCTATGCAAGGTGACGCTATTAGTTACCTAAGGCTGTCCTAACAATGGCTACAAAGTAGATGGCTTACAACAGCAGAAGTTTTTCCTCCCACCATTCGGAAGGCCAGAAGTGCAAAATCAAAGTGTTAGCCGGGTTGGTTTGTCCCGAGCGCTCAGAGGGAGAATAGGCTCTTTGCCTCTCTCCTCACCTCTGATGTCGCCAGCAATGCTTGGCACTCCTTGCAGTTTGCATCGCTCCAATCTCTGCCTCCACCATCACATGGCCTTGTGATGTCACATCATCCTTTTATAAGGGTTTAGCATGTCCCGATCCCCATCAAGGGCAAGAGAGAGAAAGAGGAAGAAAAAAGGAAGGCATGACACCGTCGTCGGCAGCCGTCCGTCTCGAGAGACGATGGTGTAGCTTCTTAAGAGTCTATCTGCACCGCCGAGAATGGCTGTGCAGTCCAACTCGGGAGTGACATGGTATCTGTCTCCTCCCGTGTTGAATCGACATCTTGCGATGACGCTGAAGCTACAGAGCCTGGGCAGGGTGATATGGAGGGTCTGCTGTTGCCCATGCAGCAGACCCCCCCTCTCTTCGCAGCTAAAGGGTCCAAGGGAAAGACGGAGTCAATACAGCTTGGCTTCAGGTGCGCCGCAGGAGTTGCCGGTGTTGACTACAACGTCAAACCGCCTTAGGGACTCCGGCTCCGGATTTTCTGTCGGGGTTTACTCCCTTAGCCTTTCCCCTGAAGAGGTATGCCGCAAGGCAGCGGAGGTTTTTTGGAGTCAGAGTTTTCCTTCTCTGATGTACCCTGACTGGAAGATCGAACCAGCGACACTTAGCTCGCAGGCCGACGCTCAATCCACTGAGCTAAACCAGCCAGGGCTCTAGGATTATTTACATAGGTACTAAATCCAATAGAAAGTGTCCTAAAAGATAAAAGAGACATAGAGAGACAGAGAGGGGAAGGCTGTGTGAAGATGGAGGCAGAGAGTGGAGTGATGCAGGCAGGAGCCAAGGACCCCTGGGGCCACCAGGAGCTGGAAGAGGCAGGAAGGACCCTCCCCTAGAGCCTCCAAAGCAAGCTCGGCCTTGCCTACACACCTTGATTTCAGACTTCTGGCCTCCAGAACTGTGAGATAAGAAGTTCCTATTGATCCCTGGCCAGAGTGGCTCAGTTGGTTGGGTGAAAGGTCGGTGGTTATGTTCCCAGTCAGGGCACGTGCCTGCATTACAGGCCTGGTCCCCAGTTGGGGTGTGTGTGAGAGGCAACGGATCGATGTTTCTCTCATGCATTGATGTCTCCCTCTCTTTCTTTCTCCCTACCTTCCCCTCTCTCTAAAGTAAATAAATAAGTAAATGTTTAAAAAAAAAAATTCCTGCTGGTTTAAGCCACCGGGTTTGTGGTGCTTTGTTACAGCAACCACAGGACACCAAACAGACAGGAGACCATGTGAAGGAGAGAGCTGAAGGGCGGGCAGGGAGGGGAGCAGTGCCTGGTGGGATCACAGGCTCTGGTGTTGAGCCTAAGGCCTGTAGAGCCAGCCCAGGACCCAGGAAAACTTAAGGCAGCCTCTCAGCATTTCTGCTCCCCTCAAGGGAGCCCCTGGAACTGTAGAATTAGTATGTTTCTGGCTTGTCTGCCTAGTCAGATACTTTGGGCATATCCTGCTGGACCTGTGGAAGAAAACATTTTTAATAAGGAGTGAGGGGAGGCCTGCGGGACACATTGGTGACTCCAGGTGGCTCTGATTAATTGGGGCACATACCCTGTGGGTGCATGATGACGCCCATGAAGGGGCCAAGCTGGAGCCCAATGGTGCTCAGGGAGGGACCTTTGGATGGCTGGGGAGGAGAGCTGAGGATGTGGGGAAAATGACCAGCTTCAGAGCACCCCTGAGGACTGAGGAGCAAGAGGAGACCATTCACTTTGAGCCTCTCACCCATGCCACTGACTGTCAGAGCTTGGGCAGCAGGAAAAAGGAAAGAGGCCAGAGGGTAATGGATTCACTAAAACAATATTTTCATTCACATTTTGAATATGAACTGTTGATTGGAATGGTCATCAGCCAGGTTTAGACGAACAGGAGAGCTAGATAGTTTGGAATCACTTCCCAGTCCCTGTCACATTTGGGGATCTTTCTCCTCCTTTAATGCTGGTGCCTTCTCTTGGCCCCCAGGAGCTGTTGCCCAGGTCTCCCCACCTCTAACATGGAGGGCTCCTCACCCTGCCACTCAGAGCATCACCCCCAGGAGCCTTTACAGACCCCCTGCCACCACAGGCATGACACCAGGCATATAGGATTCAGGGCCCACCCTAGTCCTGTGTGATCGCATCTTAGTTAATTACATCTGCAGGTTCTGGGGGTTAGGACTTCAACATATCCTCGTAGGGGATACAGTTCAACACATTACAGTGACTGATGTTGAAAGGTTTTGGTTTTTTTTTTTTTTCATCTTCACCCAAGGACATGCTTATTGGTTTTAGAGAGAGGAGAAGGGAGGGAGAGAGAGAGGGAGTCAAACACTGATCACCCCGATTGCAGGAACAAACCTGCAATCTAGGCCCTGATCAGGAATCAAACCCACAAAACATTTCAGTTTACAGGACGATGCTCCAACCAACTGAGCCACACAGGCCAGAGTTGAAGCTGAAGTTTTTAGCTGAAGCATTAAGCCACCATGATGCAAAGGCAGAATTGCTTTGGAATCCACCTTATCTGTTCTTAGAAAGAAAATCAGAATACAGTGATCCCTCACTGTTGTGGGTATTATGTTCTAGACACCCCGCGATAGGTGAAAATCCGCGAAGTAGGAACCTTACATTTATTTTAGTATTTACTGCGCAGTACCGCAAAATCCTGTGATATAGCAAAAAAATCCACAATAAATAATTAAATATAATATTTTTTAAAAATCCCGCGATACAGTGAGGCCATGATAAATGAACCGTGATATAGAGAGGGACTACTGTAATGGGGTTGGGGAGAAAAAGTGTAATTTTAATCTGAGGAATAATGCACTGAGTTGAAATGGCATCTCTGTTTAAAGGACTTTTCATTCCCCAAGCTCACTATTTCTTATACTATTACTTCTCTGAGCCTCAGTTTATTCTTCTGCACAATGGGGGATGTTAACTTTAAAAGGAAGCTTAAGGCTTCTTTCTCCTCTCCCTTCAAGCTAAAGCTCTGTGTGATCAGTGTAAAAGCATTTTTTTTTTTTTTTTTTTTTTTTTTTTTTGGTCACTGCTGGTAGGTGAAGCTTTTACTAGGTCTGGTTAAGTGAGCAAGGGGGCATGTCCTTGCTAACATTTATGGAGATGATATTAACATCCATCAGGCCACTGAGACAGAGTATAGGGGAGGTGGGGTATCTGCCACCCTTCAGATGATAATACATTGACAGTCCATTCTATGGACTGAATTGTGTTCCCCCAAATCCACATATTAAAACCCTAAGCTCCCCAATGTGGCTATATTTGGAGACGGGATCTCTGAGGAGGTAATTGAGGTTGAATTAGGTCATAGGGGTGAGGCCCTGATCCAATAAGATTAGCATCCTTATAAGAGACACCACATAGTTCATTTTCTCTCTCTGCCATGTGAAGACACAGCAAGAAGGTGGCCATTTCCAAACCAGGAAGAAGGCTCTCACCAAAGCTGAACCAACCAGCACCTTGATTTTGGACTTCCCAGCCTTTAGAAGGGTGAGAAATACATTTTCTGTTGTGTAAGCCACCCAGTCTATGGTATTTTATGTCAGTCCAAGTGGACCACGATGGCCCCCTCTTGCTTCTAGGCAGGACTGGACAGGCCACTGGAGTGAAGACTACTTCCTCAGCGTTGCATGGACCAAAAGTGGCCACAGATGGTGGAGCACAACTCTTGTGCAGCAGGACAGGTCACTGTGGAGTATGCTCTTGGTTTTGACCTTGAGGAATACACTCCCATGAGTAAGTCAGGGGCTCGGGGTACCGTTCTGCCTTTGCGCAGTCTGTCTTCACTATGCTGGGGCACCGTGAGCCTGTTGGGAAGGAACATCCTCAGGGTGGCTCTGGGATGCTCGCCCACTCTCAGAAGAGTGTTTCACGGCCTCTCATCTGTCCCCTGCATCAGTCCCTCCAGGCCTCCTCTGGCAGCTTGTGCGAGGCCCAGACACCATGCCTTTCCCATCTGTTCCCCTTTAATCCCCCATTCTCACCACCGTCCCCTCATGGGAAGATAACAAAGGGAAGTGGAAGGGATACATGTGCCGTGGTAGCTTACTATAAATTAAGAACCTTGAACAATAAAAAGGTCTGGTTATGCCTGCCATGGAGCCTTAATTTGATTCACAAAGGGAAAAAGGATTTCTTTGTTCTGTCGTTATGTTTAATTTTTCCATTTGCTCCTAAACAGCGTCCAGGTAATGGATTCCCCTTTTGATGGTGATCAATTTGATCTTGATTATTGGACATCTGGGATTTAGAAATGTGTCCTTACCCTCGATAATATTCAGTGACATTCTTTCATTCTCACGTGTAATATCCAGGCTGATACTTCTATCGTTCTTGCCTATTATTGACTTTTCTAAGACCATTCAAATGAATTAAGCACAGCATCTCTCTTTTTTGGTAAAGAGCCATGGGAAAATAAAATTGGCAAATACCTTGTGTTTTTTCCCAGAATCCCTTGACTTCATTTTTGCAAATGAATCCCTGCCTCCACGAGCAGTGTTGGTTAACTGCCTGAACACAGTAGATCCTAGAAGCCAAAAGTGTGTGATGTATTTTCAGAGGGAGGGAGTAGAGGTGCCTCTCTGATACTCTAGTCCCTGCGGTTAAGACCTGTAAGGAGACATCTAGGGGAGGAGCTCTCAGAGTTGATGGAAAATTCGGAATGTACACCCCAAAGAAGGAGCTGTGTGGATGATGGCCAACCACAAGTCGGACGTCAGTGAGCATAACCCACTGACTCAGAGTCAAGCAGGCATTCAGCAGGAATCTGTGGGCAGCTCTCCCATTGTTCAGCCTTATCATTGAAATCCAGATCCCTGCCCTCCTCTCAGTCTTTTTTCTGTGCCAGGCACCGTTCTAAGTGCTTGACACCCTAATCCCAGTGGTGCTTAAACTGGGGTTCAAGGACACCAGAGGGACTAGGGAAATCTGAGTATATTCACTTCAGTGTAATCTTCAAATGCACTTATGTAAGCATATCGGGCTGTTCCGTCTGAATGGCCACCTTATAACTGAGTACTGTTCATAATATCAGGATCTTTCTTGTACTCGAGTTTCTCACCTTCCGTTGGCATCTTGAAGTGCTATATAATTGTCACTGGCTTACGAAGAAAGAAGAGGTGCTTTTCAATAAGTCGCGTAGAAAGGGGTCCCAAACCCAATACCACGGGTGCCAGCAGCTTACATATCTCAGCACAGCAAGGGGGGTGGGGTTGGGGGCAAACTAGAAGCCAGGCTTTAGGCCAGAGGGGTGCTGCCACTTAGCTCCAGACTTTGTGGCCTGTGGGAGTATCGGCCTCATGGGGCTGGAGCTTCCAGCTTTTCAAGAGAACTTGGAAAGGAGATTTAATATAAAATTTCTTAATTCTCTAAAGCCACTAATTGGGGGGAAAAAAAGTGAATACTGTGAGGGGCACATGGAACACACAGTCTCCAGCTCTCCCATTTGCAATGTCTAGAGAAAACGGCTAGGCGAGCGAGTCGTGGTGCGGCATATGGCAGGCCAGGGATGCCAAGAACCCGTCCTGGCAGGCGCTAGAAACTAACATTTCAAGAAGCTGAATTAATTTCAGCAACATAACATCATCCATCACGTCAATCAAGTTTAATTGTGTTGGCTTGTAGGTTGGTTTTTACTTATTCGCCAGCTCGCCTTTGGCTTTACAGTCGTATAAGAGGATTTGCTGATATTTAAGACATATCCTTATTTAAATCATTTAAATCAACAGTGGGAATCTGTAAGATATTATCGTTCTCAAGTCTGAGAAATGATGTCCTATCTCATCTAATCTTTACATAAATCCCTAGGAATGTGTAGAATTATGAACATTTTTACCCATGAGAAAATGGAAACTCAAAGAGGTTGAGCGATCTGCCCAAACTCACACAGCTAACAAAAGGCGGAGCTGGGATTTGAACTTGGGTCAGGACTGACTCTAAAGCCCATGATTTCAACCCTGACTCCCAAACCAGCAGCCAGGGCTTGTGAATGATCCCTTTTACCTCCCACCCGAGTTGTCCCACTGCCATCTGCCCAGCCAGAGCTTCAGAATTTAGAGAGCCAAGGCAAGGGGGAGGGGCCAAGACTTGTAAGTCTGGGATTTGGGTCTCAGAGGGACCTGGAATTCAGCAAGATTTAGGAGGAATCTGCAATCAGAACTGCCATCAAGGATCTATCTCTCAGTTACATTGCTGGTCACCATGCTTTTTGTGGCTTGGACATCTAACCACCATTTACAATCTTCTTTTTATAGATAAATACCACATATGTTCCAACAAACATTTGGAACCAACTGAATGTCATCGGACTGCCTGTATCAAGATCAGGTCTGTGGCTGGTGGGAGATCTGCAGAGAAGTTGATGGGTTTGCATCCTTTATGGGCAGGTCAGCTTGCTTTCTTTGTCACGCACCCTCTCCCGGCTAGGTCTGCTACCGTATGAATGTGTGCCTGGGGGGTGTGACAGGGTTAGCACAGGTTCGTCAGCATCCCTGTGCAGTGGGACCGCCACACTAAGCGACACAAAGGAAAAAGTGGGAAGGAAATACAATAAAATGTTAACCGTGGTTGTCACAGTGTGGTGGATTTACAGGAGATTTAAACTTTCTTCTTTATACTTTTCTACAATATTGAAACAATACATTGCTTTTGATATAATGAAAAATTATTTTTGGATGAAAGAAAAAGGAATTTATGAAAAAAACCCACTCCTGACAGTGGGGAAAGAGCACTATTGCCACATACAGCCATCTGTTACATCTTCGTAAGGGTCCCACAGAGTAAGAAGGTGACAGGAGTCACAGATTGGATTTAGAGTAAAATACGGGCAATTGTGACAGCTGGGAGAGCTCCAGGGCGCTTGTTAAAGGTGTCAGCAGTGACACACTTCTTTGTTGACTCAGATCCAGTTCTGGGCATGTATTCCTCCCCCTCCCCCAGGCCCCTCTCTCTAGGGACTGGCACACAGACAAGCAGCTTATGTGGACCAAACGGTTAAAGGCGGAGTGGACTCAGGCACCTTCTTCCTGACCGAAGGTAATCTGGACGGATTCCTGTTTGAAGATGAAATGTTTCTGGCTGGTCACCTTCTGGGAAGTGTGACCTCAGTCAAAGCAGGGGGAACACTCACTGAGGTATAAATGTAAGGCAGAAAAAAAGACATTGGTTATCTTCACATCTTGGCTGCCGCCACCCCAAGGAGAGACATGGCTTCAATAAACATCCTCAGATTTAAATATGTATGTTCCGTTGGTTTTTTGTATGTGTGTCAAACCAAGTTATTAAAATGTTCTTAATAGCCTCAACATTAACAAAAAATGGGACTAAGTTTGTTTTTATTTTTGATTTAGAGAACTAAATGAGGCACCTGTAATCTGAAGGGTGCTGAATGAAACCCTTCATACAAGCCTTCCTGATACAGCTTTGCTTTTCACCAAAATAACCAGGGCAAAGGGAGGGTAAATAAACTTTACCATGGCTGTTACTTGGGGTACCAGGTTGAAAGTCAATTCAACTTAAGGGTTAAATCTTAAAAAATATTGTTTTTCTATAAAAGGAAACATGAATATGTTATAGAGAAGAAGTCAGATTTTCCACTTAGAAGACGAAGAGGAAATTAAAACTTAAAGCAAGCTTGTTGGGTCAGGAGCCCCCAGGGCCTGGGGATAGGCGTTCACTTCTATCTGTACTTTTGGAAACTTCAGTGGAAAACATCTGAAAAGCACTGGGTGGTGCTGGTCTCTCTCTCTCAAGGTTATGAGTTTTCAGCTTCAGCTCTAGTAGTCAGGATAGTAACCACTGGTAACAAGCAAGCTCCAAATCTCTGTGGTTTAACGCAACAAAGTTTACATTTTCACTTGCACTGCAGTCCAAGCAGCAGGAGTGAGGGGTGGTATGAGACTCTCTGCTCCATGAAGTCATTCGGGGACTCAGGTTCCTTCCACCTTGTGTCTCTGCTAATACCTAGGGCTTCAGAGTTCTCCACTGGCTTCTCTACAGCCAACCAGCAGATGAATGAAGAGAAATGGTGTCAATGATCTCACAGAAGGTTCAAGAAGCCAGGCCTGGAAGAGACAGCCATTACTCCCACTCATATTTCATTGGCCAGGACAAGTCACATGATCTCTAGATGCAAGAAGGTCAGGAATGTCATCTAGCTGTGCCCACAGGAGCAAAATGCATGGATATTGGTGGTCACCAGGAGTGTCCATCTCAAACTCCTAACTGGCTTGTTCTTTTTAATGTTTTAGGTCATTTTTCCTGGATAGAGCATATAATGGACAGCTCATAAATCCACCCCAGATTCCTGATCAGCCTGTGGTTGTTTATCACAGGCTCCTGTTCTCAAAGCTGCTAAACCTCATGGGCCAGACAGAAGCTGAATTTTCTGCAGAAGAAGGGAAAGTGACCTCTCCCCAGTTCTATGACATACTGTCACCTGGCAGGGTGGGGACAGGACTAAGCAGCATTGTCTGGGCATCTTGCCTCCAATTGTATATCCAAGGTCACTTTATAAGAACCACTTCTCCAGCTTTAGTTGTTAACACTCCTCTCTTAGAAGGGCCCCAGAATTGTTCATGGAACCAGAGAAAGCATGGACACCTGTCTGCTGGCCTGGAATCCTGCAACTCACCACCTCTGCCTCACAGTCAAACGCAAAGATTCCAGGCCATTCGAAGACACCAAATCTTTGAGCCAGCTGCCTCTGCAGGCCACCAAACAAGCCAGGACATGTCTGAAGTGCCTCATTTAGGCTCAGCAAGGGTCATCTAGTTAATTATATGTAATTTCATATTATAGGCAGAGGAAAACATGAACAAGTACATGAAGGTCGCAAAATCAAACAGGGTAGATTGAAGAGCAGAGACACAGAGCAGCCTGTTTGAGCTTGGTGGCCGCACAAGGGTGGTGGCAGTATTTGGGGTTGAGAACAAGACAGGCTCTGGCATGGCAGACCAAGGGGAAAGGGCTGGTTTTAGAGGCCTTCCTTAGGAAACAGCAGCCAGCCTACTGATATATGGAATGCGTCTGAGTCCTTGGCAAAGGGACTGCCATTGAATCTGAGGTTGTTTGGGCTCCTTTGAAAATCCTGGTATCAATCCAAGTCTGTTACTGCCACGGCATTTTCACTTCTTCTCTCTTATGTTTATATGTCCATTCGCCCACACTAGTCCTAAATGGTTTACCTACAATTTTGCATACAAACAACACAAATATTTTCAGCCACAGTGAGTTCACCCCCTAATGTTATTAATAGGGTTTTCGTTCATCTTGATAGGAAAAATTCTCCAGTTCTTCGCATAGACCTTAATTGGGCTTGAAAAGACATAGAACATGATTTTCTCCTTTAATATTTATTAAGCACCATACCATGCTAACATTTCTCTGGGGCTCAAATGCTATTGATGGAATAGTGGATGGAGGAATCACCCGCCCCCGATTTCCCCTCTTTTCTTCCTTTGCCTTTAGTTGTCCTCCTTCCACACCTCACACTCTCTCCAAAAGAATTCACAATGGAACCCTTCTGAAAATAGCTGCATGGAGTCTGCCTTCTTCCTCCAAGGCCAGTCTCTCATCCAGTACTCAGTCCTTTCTTCTCACCTATCTAATGAAGCTTATGAGTTATTACACACTTGGTCCAAGGCCTGATTCCTGTTCCTAAAATCCTGTCCTTTTTAGATGAACTATGCTGACTTACGGCCAACATTCTAATGAAACACTGGCTTGACAGTTCACAACCGCGGGAGTTAGGAAATCCGGGAGAGGCTGTCTCCAACAGTGAACAGAGATGTTCAGAATACCTAGCGCTGCTGCTGCTTCGGAGCCGTCCGTGAAGCTGCCCCCATTCATTCATTATGCTCTCGTTTCCAAGCCTGGATCCTCACACACTGAACAGCACATCTTGAGAGATGTCCAATTTCCTTATTTTTGTTCTTTCGAAATACCACCTCTTCCAAGAAGTTCACTGAAATACTAAGTGGAAGTGAAGTCATGATCTTCCTTCCTGATTCTGCCACCTTGGAAGAGTGTCTCACCGCAGAAAACCAACCCTGGAACCAGCTGCTGACTCCATTCACCTCCAGATGTGTTCTTTTATCTGTGAACGTGCTACCGTCATATTTTCTAGAACATAAATGGCTGAAGATATAAGAGCCGGCACAGAAGATATTAAAAAACTGGGGCTTCGCCTTGGTTAACTTTGCATTTTCTGTAGGGCCCAGTACCTAGTAGGTGGTAGATGTTAGGTGGGTGGTGGATGAATTCATTTAATAATGAATGGACTTCCGGCCAAGATGGAGGCTTAGACTGACGTGCTCGGTCTCCCTCTACAACTAGAGAGGAATACAACTACTTCAAAACAAAGGATAACTAGAAATTCCAGAAAATAAAACTACACGGAAGCCCAACATATGAAGTTATAAACCAGCGGCGCCCTTTGGGCAGGTAAGGGGAGCGAAAGGGGGCGGTGCTGTTTGTGGTCGCACCTGGGACAGCAGCAGGGAGAGCAATCTCAGCGGCAGGGAGGACAATCCCGGCTGCAGTCGAACCCCTGGCAGCTCGCGACCCCGACGCTGGGAAAAGCAGCCACCACATCGCCTTGAACAGTGAGGCCCAGAGGGGCGGGAGGACGGATCCCGGTCTCCTAGCGGAATAACTGTGTGAATCCATCTTGGACCCCCGCCCCCAAAGAAAGCGCCACAGGGCTGCGAAATAGGTCGCGGACAGGCACCGGTCGCTGGATTGTGACGACAAAGCACCACGGCACAGCAAGAAAGGCTGCCGAACGAACAGCGCCGGTCGCTGGGTCATTACCAGTACACAGGCACTGCCCCCTATTGCCGACCCAAGAAAACAAAACGCATCTGTCAAATGAGGCAGACAACTATAGAAATCCCGGTGGCACAGCTCACCAGGCAACAGATGAGGAATCTGACAGATGAACAAATAAGAAACCTGTCAGAGGCTCAGTTCTGGGCCATTGTTATCAGGTGGCTTACAGAATTAACAAAAGATCTGGAAAAAGATGAGAAAGAAGCGAAAAACACTCATAACGAAAGGAACAAAACCACATACGAGACAGATGGTGAGGAAAAAAAATCCAGAGTTCATTTCAACAAACCGGAATATGGAGAAGGAACAAGCAGTCAACCAATGCAGCGAGAGGAAATGGGAAGCAACGATGAGAGGATCAGAAACCTCTGGGACAGCTATAAAAGGCCCAACATAAGAATCATTGGTTTACCAGAGAGCGAGGAAGATGAACTAGAACTTGAAAAATTGAGTGAAAATATAATAAAGGAGAACTTCCCAGACTTGGGGAAAGAAATAGACTTACAGGTCCAGGAAGCACAGAGAATTCCAAAAATACTGGACCTAGGGAGAACCACTCTAAGATACATTATAATCAAAATGTCAAAAATTGAAGATAAAGAGAGAATCCTAAAAGCAGCAAGAAAGAAGAAAAGAATCATGTACAAAGGGGTCCCAATTAGACTATCAGCTGACTTCTCAAGGGAGACCCTGCAGGCAAGAAGGGACTGGCAAGAAATATTCAAAGTAATGAAAATCCAAAACCTACAACCACGAATACTCTATCCAGCGAAACTGTCATTCAGAATAGAAGGGCAGAGAAAGTGTTTCCAGGACAAAATAAAACTGAAAGAGTTCATTAGATCCAAACCACTGTTATATGAGATGTTAAAGGGACTGGTTTAGAAAAAGGAGGATCAAGACTATGAAATCTAAAATGAAAACTGCATCACAAGAAACAACAGGAGCTAGGGAATTGAAACAAAGGCAAACTAAACAGGCAATGAGAGTGGAAAAAGAACTATAGGTACGGTGAACATATTGGGGGGAGGTCAACAGGGAGGGGGAATGGGGAGAGGGAGGGAGATGATATAGGAATTAAGGATATGGTAGGAGGGAATGGAATAGACAGAGGTTGAGAAGAACTATATGCACAACTAATGGACATGATCTAAAAGGGGGGGACAACTGGAGGGAGGGGGACCACCAGGTGGAGGGGAGCAGAGGGAAGGGAAATTGGGACAAATGTAATATTATAATCAATAAAACACATTAAAAAAAAATGAATGGGCTACTGGTTTGTCACCTGAAAAGACTTTGAAGTGACCCCTGCCTTCTTTTAGGGCTCCTGAAGAGGTGTGCCTGTGTTTCAAAAAGAACAAAGCTTAAGTAAAAGAAACAGCTTGGAGCGTGGACGAAAGTAACAAGGCCAGACGAGCCCAGCTCTAACGTGCGTGGTGGCAGTCACCCAGCCGTTGACTGTTTTTAGTACCTGAACATTTACTGGGATGATGAAACGTTACCTTGACAGTGATTCCATGTTGCCCCTTCTTAGACGCTTAGCTTCTATACGGTATTTTCTCTAACCGCAAACCACAGTGGTCAGAACCACAGAGCAATAGACGGCAACGAGAGCAGTGTGCACTGTCACAGCATTTCCGACTGTGACCCACCCAGCAACAGTCCAGGCAGGGGTCTGTCAGAAAGGGTGCAGGGCCCAGGTGAGTTAGTCAGTATCGCATAGCATACCCTCATCGTGGGCATGACAACGGAGAGCTGTGCATATAGGAAAGACTGACAAGTTGGCCTGCTAAATTTCATCACAGAATTCTATTTTTGTACAATATTTATCACTTTTGCAGAGAATCTACTTTAAGAAAGATGTCTCTGCCTGAAGTTCACTGATAGTGTTTTCGTACACAGGGAGCAGGGATTTGCAACCCAGTGCATCTATACCACAAACGGTATGCTGGCCCTTCTTCGCGGAAAGGTGACCCTGACCGTCTGTCACAGGAGTTACATTAGCCACATACTCTGCAAGTGAGGACTGGCAGGTAGATCAGAAGGACCAGAGCAGCAGGCCCAGAAAGTCTGAAGCTTGATGCATAGTCTTGCTAAGGCTGGCAACGGGGTAAGCCGCCAACCCCAGCTGAGGCTGAGAATGCGCTCGTTCCTAGAGACACAGCCATGCTCAGGGATAGACTCTCGGCTGGTCACAGGGATGGGTGGCAGCCCTGAAAGCACATCTGACACTTACGTCAGCAGCAGATCAGTGATAGGCACTTTTTGCTGGTTTGGCTATTACTTTGAAGTTGGTCCATGACCTGGCAGACGGGATGGGGAAATGTGCAGTTTCCTTTACAAAACCCAAGTTGTCTCGGGGATGATGTAGGCTTCCAGGGCAAAAATATTCAGCAAACACTGGCATGTGAAACAGGTTTCCCAATCCTGGCTGCAGGAAGCTGCGGTGTCCTATTCAGGTGCAGCATTTTGCTTTCCCTGGTGTGGTCAGGTGCTAGACGGATGTTTTCCTATGTGTTTCTCCCCTTCCCCCCATCCTTCCACCCTGTGTTCTTTCCCCATCAGTCAGCCTGCCCCCCAGCCTGCCTCAGAGATGAGGAAACACTTCAGAAAGCTGAGAAATACATTAAAAAGTCAGTGCTTGGCTTTTGCTTTTCAACAGTCAAAGCCTGAGGAAAAACGAGAAACATCCAAGGCATGAAAAATAGATTTGGAAGAAAACTTGAGGACGGGACATCATTTCTCCCTATCCCGACTCCCCACCCGAACTGGAATTTCCCCAGTGGGGAAGGAGAGCAGAGAAGAAGGGGTGCATGGATACCAATGGGCCTCAGAGGGGTGTTGTACCCTGCTCTCCAATGCAGACTGAGATTCAGCAAGGGCAGGGGGTGATGGAAGGGCCCGGAACGTGGGAGGGATTGGAGTGTGTATGTATATCTGTGAAAGTGGCAAGATGGCAGAAAAGACGTCTGCAGACCTTACTGAGTCCTCTGTGAGAGATGCTGTGTTACCAGGTGCCCAGGAGTGGCACTAAACTCACACAAAGAGAGAACAGGGACTGGAGGGAACAAGGGGTCACTCAGCATTAAATCAACAAGCAAAACAACTAAGCCACCACAATCCAACAATCCGAAAGTGTAGAGAGGCCCCGAGTGGAGCCCATGAGAAATGCTTCAGGAAGCTCTACATGATGTGGAAACACGGGGCTCAAAACCCCTTCCAAACCTCTGGCCCTGGACATTGGCATTGTCTTCCTTGTTCCATATGGCCCCTGGCAGATGCCCATGAAGACCAGATGTGACTCTCAGGTGCTCGTACTACACAGCTCCTCAGGAACTTGGACAATCTCAGAGGGAGGGCTGGTGGGACAGGAGGAATGCTGAATTTATTGAAATTCAATTTCTGCCTCCCTAAGAAAAGGAGGCTTATGATAGAAATTAACTTCTGAAGAAAAGTTTTATTTCATGAACACTTTGTGGGCTCAGATTTGTACTCATGCTAGAATAGATAGCTATCTAATCCTAAGTTATATGATTACTTCCATTCTGACAAGTTATCGATTATCATGCTGAGTAGTGATGGCGCTCAGAGATAGACACACATAAAGTCATGATGTCAAGAAAGCCTGAGTCATGGGGCCATGAGATGCTGAGTCATGGTGTCCTGGAATGCTGAGTCGTGCCCAGAAATGCTGAGCCATGGTGTCTTGAAAAGCTGAGTCATGGTGTCATAGAATGCTGAGTGGGCAAACTTTTTCTGTAAGGGGCCAGTGAGGAAATATTTTTGACTTTTTTCTCTATTGCTGCTATTCAACTATCTCCTTGTAGGACAAAAGCAAAGACAAAGACAATTTGTAAACAGATGAGTATGGCTGTGTTCTGGTAAAACTATTTACCCAAACAGGCTGGATGTGTTCCAGTTTGCAGCCCATTTTTCAAACGAACACACTGGGTCCTGGTCGGAGGCCTATCTTGCCTGAATCTATAGGCAGTCTGACCATTTCTGTTCTACAGTCCCATGACTTTAAACATTTCCAAAGCAGGAGATTGAAAAAGAATAAGAAACCTTTGTGATCAACAGCTAAACTCCACCCAATTTTTTAGAGCCATGATGAGGATGCCGGTTTTCATGGACGTGTGACCTCGGGTAAGTCCTTCAACCCCTCTCACCTTCCATTTCTTCATTTGTGAAATGGTCAACTTGTTCTGTCTTGCTCCCTGAGAGGATTGTTGAGAAAGTCAAGATGATAATGATGATGATGATGATGGTGATGATAACACTTTTCATTTGCAAAGTGATTTATAGTTTTCCAAACTGTTCCCAAACCCATTTTCATACATATGGAAACTGTGAGGTACAGAGTATGCATGGGATTTGCTGGAGGCTCCCAATTAGTAACCAGAAGAAACCAGGTCTCAAAATCATGTATCTTCATCCTCAACGTAGGGCCATTTTTACGTTAAAATATGTGAGATCTTCATGTAATGTATCACAATGCTTTAAAAAAAAATTGTTTTTTAAATCTTGGACCCTTGGCCCTCTGAATTATAATCATCCTAGTATTTAAACCTACCACAGTCACTAGACATTTCTTACAATGTCTGTGACACATTTGAGTTATTACTGAACACACATCATTTATACCTATATCTTGGGATGTGCCAATAGGAACAAAAAACATGCCAACTTTATGAAGTTCTCCCCATCTGCACTTTTTTCGTTAGGCTGCCAGGGAGTGAATTCATTGCCAATTTAGCAGTGAATCACATAAGCATTTCTTCCTCTATTATCTTTCTCCCTACAGATGACTCTCACCTGTACGGGTTCAACATGTACTTTGAGGCAGACATTCAAGAATCTGGACACTGCTTGATTGGTTCACATGATTAGATCTGATGCTGCCTCATTTGGTCATCGTGGCTGTTTACCAAATGGCATCCATTTTTAAATGGTAAATTCCAAGTCCACGGTCAATCTCTTTCATTTCAGTGGAACTACAGTTTATCAAATAGCTCTCGAAACTGGACTGTTTGACTTCTAAGGTTTAGAAATGTTTCTTGTCCTGCTTGTTTTTATACCAAAGGGATGTAATAACAATTATGTCCATCACTCATTAAAAATGTGGTTCTTTCTGACGTTTTCAATCCTATGAGTTCTCACGTGCCTTATATTTACAGTGAACTCTTCTCTCTCAAGGTTTGCCCCTTCTCACGTAGACGTGGCAATTTTAATCTCACAGAGCTGTGCTGCCCAGCATGGGTACTACAGGCCGCATATGGCTCCTTAAATTTAAATTAATTACACTTGAATGTTTACTTCTTCTAGCCAAATTTCAAGTGCTCAATAGCTCCTGCAGCCCTGGCTATAGTGTATGAGGAAGCACAGATATAGGACATTTCTATTGTCACAGAATGTTCCATCAGACGGCTCTATACATGGATTGAGACACTAATTTTGACAGACTTCATGACCTGGTACCAATTCATCTGAGAACTTCTCTTGACCCATCTACTTTCCTCTTTTAAGCTACCCATACTAATACTAAGACCAAGATTACCAGTAATCACGGGTACCATTTCTGACTACATGTCATGTACCCTACACTGAGCTAAGCCCTTATTGAATGTTTATAATAAACCCATGTTATTATCAAGACATTTGGAAACTGAGGGTCAGGGTCACATAGTAAGAGGCTGATTTGATATTTGAACCCATGTCTTTCTGGCTTCAGAGCTTCAGCTCTTAAACACTCAGCTATACCAAGTCGTCGTCTTTAACCTCCTCTGCCCCTGCTCTGATGTGGGCTGGGCCAGGCAACCTGGGCGTAGGGCTGAGGCTGCACATCATGCTATCAGGGTACCCTGCCAAAGGCCAGGGCAGAGCTGGGCCTGAGTAGGCAGCATGAATGATCTAGGTGATGCTATTTCAGCCCAGGCTAATTTTGTGCCAAAATGAAAACAGCATTGTTCATAACACCACCACTGAGTCTTCTCTTTCTTTCTTTTTTTTAAAAAAAGATTTATTTTTAAAGAGAAGGGAAGGGAGGGAGAAAGAGAGGGAGAGAAACAATGATATGAGAGAGAAACATCGATTGGCTGCCTCTCACATGCACCCTGACTGGGGATCAAACCCACAACCCAGGCGTGTGCCCTGACCTGGAATTGAACCAGTGACCTTTCTCTTTGTGGGCAATGCCCAACCGACTGAGCTGCATAGTAAGAGCAACACTGAGGCTTTTCACAGACTGAATACTTTTCCACTAGAAATGCCCGATGAGTAAAATCTGACATTAACCAAAAGGACTGGGTGGGTGGGTGGCTGCTGCTTCTTTTCTTCTTCTAACCTTTGCTTTTTGTTTCTTCCGAAGCATTTATTTCATCCCATAGGTCTGTAGCTATCACTACAGTCTTTGTTTCAGAAACTTCTCTGGACCAACTCTAGAAGACTAACTGCTGCCACTCAGTGTTCAAAGCAAGTAGACCCTATGTCTGCCCTGAACGCTCAGTTTTTACTTTGAAGCTTGAACCGAATTTTGTTTTTAACGCAGAGTAGACAGCAGGAAATTGCGTCTCTAGGAGGCAGCCTAGAGATTTTCTTTAGCTCATTATGAAAACTATGCTTCACGTCAATCGTGGATGTTTTACTGAGTTTTCTTTGCTAGCATTTCTTTTTCCCTTTTCTTCTTTCTTTCACATGATTCCTCGAAACTTGGCTTTTCAGTTGTCAAGGTTTACCCTACCTATTGGTAGTTTTAGAGCAAATCATAATTTTGCCAAAGCAAGTACATCTAAATTGGAAGAAGCAGGACAAGGTTTTCCCCCAAATGGGTTTTTTATAGAAAACATGTTAAACTCAGGATATGAAGAAATTCTCTTGGGATCAAAGAGTGCCACATGGTCTTCAGCATCTGATCGGGCCTCCTCAGACCTAAGCTAAAAGGAAAGGTGCGTGGATGGCAGAATGAAACCTTCATGAGCCTCCCTCCCAGGACCATGGTTCTCTTGAACCTGAATATGGTGTTTCAGATCCAGCCATTAGATCATTCATTAAGTGTGCATCTGGCATATCAGATACTTCCAGTAATTAGCAATACTGAGTAAGAACATAAGAGCAGACCAGTTGAAAAACTTCCATCTATTAGTCGTATTTCGAGGTTAACAATTACCAGACACTAGTCCAACCCTGTCCATAATCAAAAATAAAAAACATCTATTGAGCCCTAGTTGGGTAGCTCAGTTGGTTAGAGCATCATCCCAATACACCAAGGTTGTAGGTTCGATCTCCAGTCAGGGCACGTACAAGAAACAACCAATAAATGCATAAATAAGTGAAACAACAAATAGATGAATAAAAAACATCTATTGAGAAGGCAGACTTTTGAGACTATGACATCAGGATTGGATTAAACTGCAAGAGTCAGAATGAAAATTCACTAGGTCCACAGAAAGCATGAATGATGTAAGATAATAAGACTTGGAAGAGGCAGAACCAATGGGCCGAACCATAAGAAAATCATGTGGCCGAAGCTGAACAAGATTTGAGCAAAATTGTTACTAGATTTAATAATGTTAAGTGTACTATAGACTTCAAGGGTTATGGACCATCATGGACCATGTCTATTTTAGTTTTTTAACCCTTACCTGAGGATATGTTTATTGATTTGAGAGAGAGAGAGAGAGAGAGAGACCTGGATGTGAAAGATAAATTTTGATTGGTTGCCTCCCATACGTGCTCTGATTGGGGATCGAACTTGCAACCCTTTTGGTGCACAGGAAAATGCTCCAACCAATGGAACCACCCAGCCAGGGTGGACCACATCTAGTCTTACTTCCCATTGAACCTGCAGCAACATATAGCACCCAGCATATAGCAGGCATTCAATAAGTATTTTCTAAAATTAATGAAGAAATAAGGAAATAAATAACGTAAAATTTGTTTTCTATCCTTTGTCACTGACACTGCTTCTCTTAGTCAATATCTCCAAGGCGCCCCAAGAAGTTGAATGGCTGCTCAGGTGTCCTGGACAGGCGGACCGTGATAAGCAAAAGTCTGTTCTTCAGGCATTCCTGCTTGGCCTTGTTTTTCTGCTCTCCATCAGACCATCAGACCTTTCCCTGAGAGCCAGTTCATTTCATTAACTTGTTTGTACTGGGCCAATAAATACAAATATGTCTATGAGAATAAGGGTACTCAACCCTGGTAACCCCATTTTCATTTTAAGATCATGGTTAAGAGTGAGGACTTTGGAAGTCAGACCTGAATTGGAATGTGCCACTTAACAGCTGTAAGACCCTGAGCAAATCACTAGATGCTCTAAGCCTCGGTTTCTGCATCTGTAAATAAGATGTATAAATAGTACAATACCGGCCTCAAAGCATAGCTGTGAGCATTCAATAAGACTGTCAAGTGCCGGGCACAGTGCCTGTCACAGAGGAAGCACCCAGCAAACCTGTAGTTCTCAAAGTGGGTTCCCACACTCCAGTATCAGTGTCACTAGGAATCCATTAAAATTGCAAATTCTTGCTCCTCCCCCAACCTAGTGAATCGGAAACTCTGGGTGTGGTGTGCAGCAGTCTTTGTTGCTTTTATTAAAAAAAGATTTTATTTATTTTTAGAGAGGGGGGGAGAGAGGGAGAAGGAGAGGGAGAAAAACATAAATGTGTGGTTGCCTCTTGCGTGCCCAATCTTTGTTTTAGTAAGATTTCTAGGTGCGCCCTGACCAGCGTGGCTCAGCTGGTTGGGTGTCATCCCACAAAGCAAAAGGCTGCCAGTTCGATTCCAGGTCAGGGCACGTGCCTCGGGTGCAGGTTCAGCCCCGGTCGGGGCCCGTACAAGAGGCAACCAATCGATGTTTCCCTCTCACATCAATGTTTCTCTCCCTCTCTTCCTCCCTCCCTTCCCCCTTCTCTAAAAGTAAATAAAATCCTTTTTAAAAAAGGAGATTTCTAGGTTTTTCTGATGCAAGCTCAAGTTTGAGAACCATTGCCATAACATCAGCAATAATAACAATAGCTAGCATCTATATTACGATAATGTACTGACAGGATTATTTTGACAGGGACCATGTAGAATAGTTTAGTTCCATTGTTTTTATTTGTTCAGTTGTTTTCCAACCAAGTTCTGGGAAGCTTGGGGCTTATGGAGATACACGGGAGACCACTGTAAAATATTCAGGGGCAGATCAGACACAAAGACCAAGCTCTGCTCTGACGAGAAAGCTCCACTTATTAGTTTTGTGAGCTTCGGTTCCATTCCACGCTGGGCTTGCTTAACAAAAGAGTTCTGCTCTTAGATACATTTAGAAGATCACTGGGGCGCTGATGGGAATTAGGCCAGACTGTGGGGGAGGAAGGGGAACTAAAAGATTTCCCTGGGGCCTGTCACCACACAGGATGATTAACGCTGTCTCTGCATTCAGATCCAAACGCCACAAGCATTCTTTGGGAACTGTGCTGGGAACCTCTGTCATATGTTGTACTATTACATCCTTGCAAAGTGCCACATTTCCTCCTTTCCAGAAGAGAAAATGAAAGCGCAAAGAGGGTGAGCAAACGTGTCCAAGGTCACACGGCTAGTGCAGCTGGGACTGGAAGCCAGATCACCTGATATTGAGATTTGCTATCATTCTCCAAGGGGGGCTGCAGGGCATGCTTAAACAGATGACCTCACCAGGCAGGAAAACCACCCACGTGGGTGCTGGAGGAGTTCTGTCGGGACGTTCAGACCGGAACTCTTGGGCTCACAAGAGTAGGCAGCTGGCTTTTGCTCCACCGTTTGCTCAGCACCGAGGCCTGGGACAACTAATTGTTGTTTTTTTTCCCCAAAATGAGTCACAGTCACAAGGAATTAGAAAGCCCACATTCAGTGGGGTTATTTCCTGTTTGGTCAATCGGCTAGGCTCGGAAAATGATCCAAATGTACAAGATATGTAGTAGTAAGCTGAGAGTCTGAGAATCTCAATCTCTACCTTATAACTGTGCCAGTCTTATTGTATGTCTGAGGCAAGGCAAGACTAACCCTTTGGGCCTTGGTCAAATACCTAACCACATGGCCAAACCTGTTACTTATCATCCAAGGTGGACTTTGAAATTGAGTTAGATGATATTGAGAGATTTTTGAGCTCCTTGCAAAGTTGCATTCGGTAAATATTTTGTCATTAACTGCAGGGTTCTTTATTCACTTATTAACCCATTGCATAAATGGTTATTGGGCACTCCCCATGTGCCAGGCCTGGTGCTAGGTACAGAAGACAGCGCTGTGCACTAGACATGTGTGCTAGACACGGTGCTAAGTGTTACACTCAAACTCTTTCACTCCATTCTCACAACAGCCCGGCCAGGTAGCAATAACGATCTCCGTATCACAGAAGAGGAAACCAAGGCTCAGGAAATGTAAGTAACTTGCTCAAGTAGAGTTCACTGGTACTGAGTGGCAGGCTCTACCTGGCCTCAGAGCTGCGCTCTGAGCCTTTATGTCATAGGTATTTACATACATATGTACACATATACAAGAAATATCCATTTCACTATATCTGGAAGAATATCTGCCTATGGTATTCCTTAGCACGTAGTTATTAAGTAAATATACCCATCTGGGTTGAGCTAAAGCTAGAAGGTCCTGATGGTGAGATAACTGGGGGTCGTGGAGTCTGGAGTGATCATTCTGAGGAGTGGGAACAGTAGTGAGGGAGCCCCAGCAGCAGCAGCCCAAGAAACAGGTGTAGGGGCAGAGGGATGCTTGACACTGTCATCGGGTTGCCGAGAAGCCGCAGTGCTGGGTACCGTTTCTGCCAGCTGTGTTCAGGAGGCAGTAGTGAGGGCGGTAGGAAGAGAGGGCTGACACTCACGCCCGTGCATCAGGGGCTGGTCTGTCACACAGACTGGAAGCTGTGTCCACCTGTGTGGCTTTGGGAGAAGGTGGCTCAGGGAGAAGCCCGCTTTTCCCCGGAATAGCCCAGCTGGACGCTGCAGCTCCCTTCTGAGGCTGGGCCTGCTGGGGTCCCCGGAGAAAGTTATAAGGCTTGCTAGACAACCACCATGCCTACTGCCCTATGCGGGCCCTGGCTGCTCGTTCTACAGCATCAAGCAATTGAGATGCTCCTAAAGACAGGCAGCCAGGACTGAACAACCACCTCTGGCTTATGGCCACTCCTGTTCTTAAGCCAATGAAGCTAGACAGCCCTTGGCGTTTGGTGCAATTCATTCTCCAAAATCCAAACCCAAGGCTGCTCCCTGGATTTGGCAGAGCTCAGCTGTAAATGATGGAAACGCACAGGCAGCTGCCATCAATTCTCCTGACATCACGCCAGGCCCACCCTACCTTTGTGTGTGGCGGAGCAACCCTTTTCTTTGGGAGAGGACGGCAGCCCCGCCCCTTGATGGCTGTTGGGACTCAGCCTGCTTCTCAGCAGGCCTGACCGAGTGCCTGAGTGCCCGAGGAATGCCTTCCCTATAAATAGAAGTCCTTTGCAGTCCCACTGGCTGGCAGGTGGAACAGCATCCGCATCATGTTATACATTCTGCACTGGACCGGCTGCGGGCACGGGGGCAACGATAATCTCAGGAGAGAAGCTGATGTTGCTGGAGGGCAGCTGTTCAAACCCAGCAGCCTGGGGCCATCACAGACCAGCACCAGGCACAGACCCTTACGCAGACAGCTGTGGGTAGCTTCACAGGGAATTCCGGCAGCTCAGAGGTATTTGTTTGTTTGTTTGTTTGTTTTGACTGGGAAGTAAATGACCCTGATTCTTTTATCCCTTCACATGCACTCACCCTCTTGGATAGAGATTCCAGTTGTGTGTTTGTGACCAGGTTACCATGACTTGAGGCTAACTGACACAGACCCTGCCAGAAGACGTTGCTACAGGTGCAAACTGGTCCCAATCAGAAGCCAGTTCTGCCACCCAGTGGCCGGGCTTTCAGAAAGCGTGGGAGCTCAAATACAGCTCTCCAATCAAAATCCCTATCTTCATCTTTGGAAATAGGGAACCGCCGCTCAATCTTCTATGGGGTCTGCAACAGAAGCGTCAAGTCTGTGGTTGGCCTGACCATACCTGGTAAGCAAAGCCCACTTGAATGGTCACAGGAAGAAGGGCAGGTCTGCTGTGGGAAAGGATGTCACAGCAGTGCGAGAAGAGATGTGGTCACCCACGAGTTGGAAATGAGCACCTATGGAATCAAGTCACTGGAAAAGAAAGGAAGACAGAAGTGAGAAACGAATAGGGTCATGGGGACAATGAATCTCAAAGACCAGTTGTGCCAACGGTTTCCATGGAGTCAGTGACCCAGCCCTGGCGGACTGGTCCTGTGAGGCCTTCAGGCACCCTCCCCTCCCCTCGCTCTCGGCAACCATGAAATTGTGGGGCCCACTGGGGGATGGCATTCATGGATGATTCTTCTGAAGAGAGTGTGTTGAAAAAGAGGCTTTAGAGTTCCTGTGACTTTGAGACGAGGTGACAGGGAGCTGGATGTACCTAGTTCTAGATGCGGAAACCAAGGTGCCTTTATACTATAGACTGAATGGTTGAGCCCCGCCCCCTCAAATCCATATGTGGGAAGCTGATCCTTAATGTGAAGGCATTTGGAGGGGTAGCCTTTGGAAGGTGATTGGGTCACGGGGATGGAGCCCCCATGGATGGGATTAGTGCCTTTAAAAAAGAGACCACACAGAGCTTCCTCACCCCTTCCATGCTATGAAGACTCATAAAACAAGAAGCAGAGCCTCACCAGACACTGAATCTGCTAGTGCCTTTATCCTGGACTTCCAGCCTCTAGAACTGGAAGAAATAAATGTCTGTTGTTTATAAGCCCCCCAGTTCTATGGCTGTAGCAGCCCCAGCTCATTAAGACTCATTCATAAAGCAACATCGCACCTGTCTCTCAGCACTGCCTGGGAGGTACGCGGGCATTTTCCTGCTTCCAGGCCATCCTGCCGGAATGAAGCCATGTCGGCATGTAGTGTGTTGTGTCTGGGCCCGCCTCCATGCTAGGCTGGAAATTGTGCAAAAAGCACACAGTGCATGTTCTTGTCTTCCTAGCAGGATACGTCTAGGGCTGTGAATCTGCTTTATGACTTTCCTATCTACTGATGACACTTGCTGGAAGGCCGTTCAAAGGGGTCAGGGGGTGGGGGCACAGACACCTGTGCTCTCCACACACTCCTGTTCCCACTCCCTGATAAAAACCCACTCAGAGCAATGGTCACCTTTGGGGACTCGGGCTCCTTTGGTCAGTGGCTGGAATAAAAGATGGATAAAAACAGAAAGAGCTGTCCCTAGGGCAGCACCCTCATTGGTGAGAGCGCCCTGGACCACATACCCAGTGCCTCAGGGCCTCCCATCGGCAGCCTCAGGACCAATACTGGCAGGTGGTAGCAGCCAAGTGGCACGTTTGGTGGACAACTGGGCCTGTGTGTGGGCGCTGACAATCAGCAACCATTTGGGGTTCTGGAGCATTAGCGGAGATGCTGTGGTTAAAGCCAGAAAGGACAGTCCCAGGGATCATTGAAGATGACTGAGCTTATAAAATATACATGAGACACCCCGAAGACCACCCTGAATATTGGGGAGCAATCTGAGGAGGGTGGAAGTCTCCAGGGTAAGTGTCAGAGCCAGAGAACTGTGAACTTGAGTCTGTGGTTAATTCTCTTCTCACCCCGGGCTGGTTTGGGGCAGATGGATGACATCAGTAACTCTTCAGAGGATGGGAAGGAAATTAGTCACCCTGCCCAAGAGGATGAATTCCCTCGTGTCTGCCCCGCTGTGACATCACTGTCCCAAAGTGGAGCACACTGTGGTCTCAGATGAACAGTTCTATTTCTAGAGGACTCACAGAAGTGCCATTGTCATGACAACAGACGAACGGACAAAGATCATTGTGCTTCCCAGCCCAACTCCACATCTGTAACACTCGCCCTCTGCCACAGGCAGAACCGTCCCCAGGGAGGTGAGCTCTAAGCGTGCCCGACTTAGCGTTTATTTTCCCCCGAGTCGCCAACGCTAGCTCCCAAATGGAATTTTCAAAAGCGCTTGGCCAATTGTGCTTTTTGCTTGCATGCTTCTAAAGCTGCAGAGGACGGGGTCAGAGCAAGGTTTGACGTCCCCCCCCCCCCCCGAGAATATGCTTTCACGCATTAGGCAAAGGGCTGGCCAGAGTTCTGAAGACACGAAGACACAGACCATGTGGATGGGTGGGACAAGTTCATGAGCATCGAGCGAGATGACACTTTTGGCTTGCGTCTGGGTAACAAGTCTTTTTCCAAAGCTTGCAAGGCATGTACAGAGAAGATGCCCCCCACCCACCAGCAGGAGGGGACTTGTTTGTTTCCAGCACGGCTCGAGTTTTACAGCAAGTCACTAATAGGATCTCACTTAGTCCTTTTTATAAACAGTTCCAGGAGTCATTTGGGAGCTGGCCAGGGTCAGAAATACTCTTTGAAGGAAGGGGACGTCAAAAGACATCAGGATAGGTTAGCTCTATTCCCAAGTATCGCCCCCTCCTCCACCTCCACTGTACAAACCAGCTTGTAAAAGGCACAGTTAGGTTATAGTTATTTTTCATATGGGGATTTTTCTCTGAGTACTAAGCATGAAAGCTAAGGCCACTTGCAAACATGAAACCTATGCTACTGAGGTCGTAGCGTTGTCTAGTAAAGGATTTAATTATATCTCCATATGAAACTTGGATGGACTATAAAATGCTCAGTGTCTGGCAAGGAGGGAGAGAGCGGAGGGAGGTGGAGGTAGGGAGGGAAAGCAGGCTGGGGACCGCCCTCACTAGAGTGCATTCAATGTGAATCCAACAGCAGAGCGAGATTTGGGGGCAGGCTGTAGCTCCCCTGCTTCTCAGTCATTAGATTTACATTCTCATAGCAGGGAGTATTGGAGTCAGGAGCTATGAAAACTGACACTTTCCAACCCGATTTCAAGTTGATTCTTCACAGCAGTTGGTATTTTTATAGCCTCTTGCAGCCAGAGGCCCAAAGTGGCCCGTCACACTTCTGAGCAAGAGAAACTAAAGGTTTAAAGATCAAGGCCACATGGGAAGCAAGAGTCAGATCCAGAAAACCAGCTTTTCTTCATTCCCCCCTCTTCCAGAATCTGTACAGCTTCAGGTTCCTTGGAGGGTTTACATGTTCAAAAGTTAGCTTTGACTCACCGTTTTCCCTTTCCTTCCTCTCCTGGATGCAGGACTTAGAAAAGAGAAGTGCATCATCACCCCTGGGGTTTGGCATGTACCCTCTCCCTGTAGCCGCTCACCTGTGAGCCCACGCGCACCTGCCAGGACCAGGGGCTCCCGATCACGGGGCTGTCATGTTGCCACTAGGATCTCAGAATCAAGGAAAGCGGGTTTGAGGCACCAGCATTTTCTACAGGATACTTTTGGTCGGCTTTTCTTTCCCCGCCTCTTTGGCGGTAACAGCGGCAGAGATCATCCAGACAAACAGATGAGCTTCACAGTGAATTACATTTGCCTCTGAAGTGTGTTCTCCAGTTTCCACGCACTCCCTTCACCGGCGCCGTTCTAAGACAAGCAAGATAATTACACAGCAGTGGCGGGGTCTTGAGGGTGTGCATTGCTGCCTCGGCACAAAGGCGGGAAAGGAAATTCTAGAAGGCAGGCTGGAAGCGATTGGATAGTTCAGGGAGCTCCGTGGAGATGGAAGCTGTGGGTACATGATGGCGAGCCTACTGCCTGTTAGAGGGAGAGCTACAGGGAGAGCTCTCCTCCTGCGCTCAGGCCCGGTCTGACTACAGAGTGAGTCTTTGCTCCTGGTTATTTCAGGGTAAGCTTGGATAACAGCCCCTTCAGCACGAGGAGTCTGTAATAGCCTCTTCTGCTATTAGAAGAGTCTGTAATGGCATCGTAAAGAGATGTTCAGGGGGCAAGACCTCAGACAAAGCACACACCAAGGGGCACACTGGTTTTGCTGCAGCCTTGCCTGCCTAACGGTCCCCATTTACCAGTCACAAAGTTATTTCAACAAACCCGTTGGCCCAGTTCTTCTGTTTCTTGTTGGGCTAAGAGGAAATTCCAGGGCAGCTCTGGGGGCAGCTGGGCGCTCCCAAGGCTGCCTCTGGGTTTGGCTTTGGCCTTCGGATTTCACAAAGCGTGTGATCATCTTGTGCCCTGGAGCCCCCTGGGGTGCTGACCAGTTTTAGGGGCTCCCACTACGTCAATTCTGGCCGGATCTCCTATAGGTGCTCAAACCCTTGCCCTACACTCCCGATCTATGCTGGCCTCTGGGAGCCTGCTCTGGGCTCCTGCTGGGAGCAGCTGCAGGTTTAGCAAAGCCTGCCGGCTACTAATCCGCAAAGCCCAGGCTGCCTCGCAAGCACACAGTGCAGATGAGATGTCCTCTCTGGCATTTCTCCAGCCCTTGGAGAGTGAGAGCTAAATGCCGCGCTTCATCGATCCGTCAATAAGCCGCGTTTATTGAACTGACAGTGTGCACAGGGGGCTGTGGCAACTGTAGAGAGAGATGGATGAAAAGGGGGAAAATCAACCCGAGGCAAACGTTAGGGTGCATGTACAGGAAAAGGACGCTGCATCTTCTGCTGTGTTCAACTGGCCGTTCGCCCTGCTCTTGCCCTTCTAGACGTCCGTGCTCCCAGGAAATGGGCGCCGCCTCCCCAGAACCAGAAAGCCCTTCCTTTATGCGGTACTGACCTCTAGAGGCTTCCAATTAAAAAGCATCCCAAAGGACCAACTTAATTTCACTGCTGGTTTCTAAACCTGTGCTATTGCCCTATTTTCCTGGAAAATAAGGAATACAGATCTCTGCTTCTTCACACGGGGCCTGATAGGAAATGCCCCTCCTAGTTTTCGGCCTCCTCCTTACAGCTTGCCCAGATTTTTATAAATGTCATTGTTTTCTTCCCCAACAAAGGAAAAAGGGTGGGCCAGAGAGAAAGTATTTCCAAGTCCTTTGCGTACTATGGAATTGAGGGGAAAAGTTAGGGGGCCAGCTATTTCAGGAAGAATTTCTTGAGTTTCTAAAGTGCAGAGGGCCAAGACGAAAGGGAGGACGGAATGGTCCCTCAGCCCAGTTCATTCTGCAGGGCAGCAGAGGAAGCTGCGAGCCAGACCCTCCCCCACACTCTCAGCAAGTCCTTGCTCCAGCCCCGGGGCAGAGTCCTGGCACTCAGGGGTGGGCTGGGCTGGGCTTACTTTGTTCCACTTTAACCCATTCATGTCCACCATAAATCCTGGGCGCAATGAGGTGTGCCACCTGGCCTGGCTTTACTATGGAGACTCATCCCAAAAGGAAATGTACGCTATAACCCTAAACAAAACACCCCAGATCTTCCTAGTCTTGTGATTTTTTATTCCATGTTATTGATCACAAAGAGAAGGGAAATGTAGGAAATCAGGAGAAAGAACTCAGAGGTGTCAGCTTTGGGGCCACCGTTTTGGCTGGGGTTGTCCTGGGGAAGGTGAGTTCAAAATCAGAGAAATGCAGTTCTGCCAGTATCTGGCCACCCAGCCCTGGTTTTGTGAGACATTATTTTCCTTATAAACTGTGCTTCCCACCTCTTTACCCCACTAGCGAAGACAACATATAGTCCCATAATGCTAGTGCCTGGAGGAAACTTGGAAATGAGTCCATAGTCTTATTTTTACAGATGAGGAAACAAAGATGGCGGGGAGGGAGAGGTGACATGCCCATTGTCACACAACCTTTACCCCAGCCACACGATTTTGGGGTCCCCGCAAAGGCGAAAGTGGGTCTTTCTAACACCCAGTCCCTCCTTAGATGAAGCCAATCTGTATTTTTTAAAAGTACACCTACAAGTGATCAAATAACAGCAACAAGGGAATTCCCCCGTAAGAAAGGTTTTATCTGGGGGAGACCATGCTGCCACCCTGCTGAGGTCAGAATCTGATGGAGTGAGGTGTGTGATGCTGGCCTATGGCCCGCCCACCCTCCAATGTGATCTCTGAGGACAGCCATGTCGAAAACAAAGAACCACCAATTAAGTTACCGGAAATACACACACACACACAATATGCTGTGCCTATTAAGGCCATCTCAAATCTAACTTAATAACTTAGGGACACCTTTTCACTTGAGGAAAGAAACTTACTCTTAATCAAATAATGGGACTTACCACCCACTTCCAGATTTATTCCTAAAATGCCATTGTTTATTGAATAACAGTAAGTGGGAGGGAAGTCCCGGGGAAGAGGTGTCAGTGCCATCTGAGAATGACCACAGGTTTTTAAGAACTGTTACAAAGAAGTCCTTTCCAGGAGAGAGGACACGAAGGTCTTCACCTATAAACCTTAAGGACTAGTTTGATGAGTGGAAAATTACTGAATCCCAACGACAGCATCAGAAGAGTTGTAGTCATGTCTCAAAACATCAATTATTAACATTTGACTCATATCAGTGGTTCCTATAATCACCTGCACCCTTTCTTCCCCACTCGCTAATCCCCCCCCCCCCATCGCCACCTGCCCCAACGACAGCAACCACAGAACAAGCCAAATGGTTCTTCTTCCTTGTTCCTTGATTTTATCAACGGACCGGCTGGGCATGGTGCAGGGAGTAAGAAAGAGGCGACTGTCAGCAATGTTTGGAAGGCTCTTTAATAGCAAGCGTATGGTAATTACATCGTTGGATGAGATCCTCTCTGGGGAGAAAGGAGCAGATGTGGACAGGGTTCGGGTTAGGATTCACACTGCTGGAAGCGTCTAACAAAGGGCGACAATGTTTGGCAACCCATTTCACAGTTTTGTCATTTACAAGAGATTTCTTTGAAAGGAAATATAAAGGCAAAGAAAGCATACACACCTTGCTTAATTTTCTTTCTTTTTTTTTTTTTTTGCCTAAGAAAAAATCCCCCAAACTCTTCTTTGCTTTTGCTTCTGCAAGAGGGTCTAAACTGCTTTCATACACAAATGAAGACTGGCTCACGGATAGTTTCAGATTTGTTTAGAATAGACGATTTACTTCCTCCCCTAAAAAGCGCCATGTGTACTGAATACTCCTCCCTCTCCTCCTCTGCCTAGCTACCAGGAGGTACTTGAAGTAAAAAATAAATCTAACAAAACAAAAGAAAAAAACCAGGGAAAAGCTGTTGTATAAAGAACAGACTGTCAGCTTTCTCTGCGGTACTAAACAACTTGAATACATAGTTCTCAGTAAATTAAAATTTTATTTTTCTGTAGCCTGGTGTCTGCTTTTAACTGCTTATGCCTCTTCAGCCTTATAATGCTTTAAATGGGCTCTCTAACACAAAATGGTCATAGTCCTCTATTATTGCAACCTAAATTAAAAATATATAAACATCAAAGACAACATATTATTGACAATTTGCCCAATGACTGTGAGCTATAGATATTTTACCATGGACACCATGTTGCCATGGATACCAGAGGCTACTGGCATCCTGGCAAGTTTTAGAATTATTCTGTATAAATCTAAGAGACTTTAGCCTTTCATGTTATAATATCTGGCATTATAGAACCAAGATAACTGATTGAGTCTTTATGGAAGAGGGTTAGTTTTTAATTCAAAACAAACAAACAAACAAACTGTAGGCTTCTCTGGTAATCTTAAGACTAAGCAGGTGGAATTTGAGACTCACTTGAGTTTTAACTGTGCTATCTCTCCAGCCCTGAAGCTCGGTGGGGTGGGTGGGCTTCGCCTTCGGGCCTGGGGGAAGGGCATTCCTGACCCATGGTCTCTGGTCTCTGCAGCTGACAGCAAGATCAAGTTCGGTTCATGCATGGTTCACGTTCAGCCTGGCATGTGCTTGGAGTCTCTCTCAGATCTGTTAGCACTTTGGGAAGGCAGCCCTGTCTGGCTGACAGCTGGCTTATCTAGGGCAAGGACTCCACCAGATTTTGCAAGACACATGCTGTCTCCTGGGCTGGGGGACATTTTCAAAGCCACAGAGCCACTGCCTCTCAACATGCAGGATCCTAGTGGCATATTTGCGAAAAGAGTTTTCCTGGACCTTACATGAAAACCGCCTCTAGGCTTTTATTTTCTTTTTCTAAAAATCAGACCCTAATCCTCCCACTCATTCTCTCTTCCTCATCTTCTCCCAGATTTAAGTCCGGCCTACTCCTACCTGCCTCCCAAATCATGGCAGATCAGACTGGTTCATACCACAGTTTCCCAACTTGTCCCTTTTTATAAGCAAGGCTGAGCCCAGTGAGGCTGTGCTATCACAGCCCCGCTAGGTCCACACGCTTTGTGCTCTTATGAGATAGAACCAATATTTAGAGACACAGTTGTGCTAGAGAATGGCTTCTGCTTACATGTGAAAAATGACAGTAACTACAAGAGGAGAGAGGGCTTCACTTCGGTGCACTGGGATCCTAATGCTGCACCAGGACTCAAGGGGAATTCCTAAGGAAGAGACTTTTTGTGTTCCAGCCATTGAAGATCAAAAAGGACCGTGTGCTGTTCTGAGCCTGGAGGACTGGTGTGCACACCTTAGTGTAACTGAACCCGGGGTGTAGCAGGCTCTGGGTGGGGTCTCACCTCCCTCCCTGGTTCCACAGTTCCCTCTCCGAGATCCGAAGTCCACTCAGTATGATTATCAGACAGAAAAGTAACCAGTAGCCATCAGAAAAATGTCTCTGTGATTCACGGCAACCCAGGATCCAGGTTTTGTAGGGTTATCATAGACAGGCATGTTTTCACAGCGATCAACAGCAATCATTCCCCTGTGCACATGCCTCCACACTCCCACACACACGCACACTGTCTCACACACACTCTCTGTACTGAATGAGATGGCAAAGGAAGTTAAAGTCACTCTTCCAGCTACTCTTCATGCAATTTTCCCCTCTCAATGAAGTTAGACTTATTTCACTTCCAAAGCCACAATCTATCAGGGTACAAATAAAACTATGCCTTCCATAGGCAGAGCACGTATGACTGAGACAAGTCTGTTTTCTATACCTTCTGGGGCTGGACTCTCTCCTAAGGAATAGTTTCATCAGCCCCTCAGGATCAGGCCTCGGGGGCGGGGGGTGGGGGTCAGACACGCACAGACCCACAGAAACACGGTCTAAGGTAGCTCTGTGGCCAGGATCCTAAGGACTGTGAGATTCTAAATATATTTCCTGCTCATTTCCCTTAAAGTCTCCTTGATTGTTGCTCTTCATACCTACACACATTGTAAGGCAATTATGGAAGAACAGTGGTTAAAACAGGAAGGGCAAGCATCCCCTTGTTTCAGGTTAGGTAAGTGACTTGCCCAAGGTCACGGGGTCCCTGGCAGAGTGAGCACTAGAACCCAAGTCTCTCTCCTAACTCCTGGGTCAGTGCTCTTCCCACAGTGCCACGTCACCTCCTGGGAAGTGCGTTTATTATGTCAGTGAAAGTCTGAACTTATCCAGCCAGGGAACCATTTCCATAACAGAAACCACAGGCTGCTCAACTAGCTGACCGACCAGGTGAAATGCTGCACTGTGCACACCTAAGGCCACACACGATCCAAACATGCACACGTATGTCAGCGAGCACTGGCGGGGATGCACAGAGAAAAGGAAATTTTAGAGGAAACGATCCAATTTGCTAATGCTTTTTGGGGTTCTGCCAGGAAAACAAGTAATATACAGCAATGCTATGCCCAACCCCTGGGCAAAACAAAGACCAGGTTTCTCTGTAGCCCAAATGAGTGGCTGAGCCTGTCTCAGCTCAAGTTTCATCAACAGAACATTCACGTAAGAATAGCAAAATGCATGTGGTCAAAACTTAAACCATTTTTTGATACATGTTACATCAATGTCCATTCCATTTTCAAACATATGCAAATGTAAATGTTAAGCCTCTACTACATAAAAATTTTAGTTTACCTTCAAACGGAGCAAGCTAGCCAAGCTTCTTCATTTCTGCCGCAGAGGTCATTCTTTCAGCCAATCGTGTTAAAACTAAGGTGACCACACCTGAGCAAGAGGTACAGCTTCCCAAACCACCTGTGCACAGATCTGGAGCCAATCAGAACGCAGGTGAAGGAGCAAAGCCCTGCACACTCGAATCCCACACTGGATGAAACATCACAGCTGGTTTTGTTAATAGGCTCCCTGGAAGGACATTCATTTTACTTGAAATTAACCTTGACTATGTTTTCCCAAGACAAGAAAAAAACGTGGCTACTGATGCACAGATGGAAACCACTATGTTATTCTACCCCGTGACCTCAAACGGCAGTGCAGGTTTGGTCACGAGCAGCCACAAGCCTCCCGGCATCCATCAGACAAAAAACGCTGAGATCAGCAGGTTTACACCCACGTGCTTGCAGGAGAGACAAGACTCCCAGAAGCTCTGTGGCGGCTGCTTCCCCCCACCTTTTTTTTTTTTTTTAATTAAAACTTTGACAACCTAACAGGAATGCACATTACAAACATCCTCACGCCAGATGCTAGGTTCAGTGAAATGCTGTAAGAGAAGCATTCGGCACCCCGTGTTGTTAGAACCAGAGATGCGGAAGGATCCAACAAAATGACTATTTTAAATAAGCCCATGTGAGCATGACAAAGGATACCCCCAAGAGGTGGGATAAATGATGACTGTCCTTGTATCTGTGAGTTGTCTGAGTATTTTGATCATTAAAACTTCCCCTCTGAACCACACTAACCTGCGATGAGAAGATTCCCACTTTCATATCGCTTTAAAAACTCCCTGCAATTAGGTTCCTCGAAGCACGTGATTACAATTTTTAAATAGATTATACAGTGGAATCCTTTTCTTGACTTTTTTTTTTTAAAGAATAAAAGACAGATTAAGAAAAAAGGATTCCATCGTATTTTTAAAAAATGTTATCCTGGTTTATTTGCCCATTAAATGTATGGCTTCAAAGTTGTAGTGGCCCTTGGATTCTGGACATTTTCATGATTTAACAAGTTGCCATCTCATGATAAAGAGAGAAGGTGAATGTTTCATTTCATATGTGGGACGGCTTATAAACATGTCAAAGGAAACGGTAACTGCTGTCACCCCATTTATATTCTCCACTGTTAACACTTGAAAAGTGGCTTTGGAACTAGCATGTTCTAAAATAACTGACCATGCAGGTGTGTTTATACAACCACGAACCCGCTGCCGCGTATGCAGGTAACTCAGTGATGGCAGCACCCTTAAGGCTTCTCTGCCTCCCTCACCCTCTCCATCCAAAGCTAAGGGATTAGTCTCTTCTGCCCTAATACCTGCACTTGCGCAGTGTAATGACTAGGTATTACAACTCATGCTTTAGAAGCAAAACCTTTCACCTACGACACTGAACAAGGTACATAAAAAGTGCAGACTGCGTTTCTTCTCTGCCATGCTTTTCCTTGATCGAGTCACCTGTGAGGACTCAGAACACATCCTGAATACATTCAGAGTTCTCTACATTCAAGTCAGCAAAAGTCAGTTCTCCAACATAAACTCAAGAGAGAATGGTTGGCCACAATACGGCCTCTAAATTCGAAATGGCCAAGGCTATCGAGACAACGCCATAGAAACCCACTGAAACGGGCGTAAAATGCGGGTCACTTCCAAGCACAGCTCATCCCAGACATGTTGTGGTCATTATAAAGGTATTTCATCTTAACTGAGAAGCTGGGAGTCAGATGTCCTGTTTCGAAGAGCTAACCCAGGAGTATGTGACCCCCACCTCGGGTACTATGGGGCTCACTCCTCGTCAGATGGGAGCCCTCGCAGGTTTACTGCTGACTGACCCCCATTTGGGGGTGGTCTGCCTCTGGTTCCTCCTCCTCCACGTCTGCACTGTACTCTTCAAATGCATCGTCATCTGCATCCGGAAGCCCCAGTAACTGCAGGGGAGAGAAGAGGAGCAGTTGTGAGCACCAGTGGGCCCCAGGCAGGAAGACCGCCAAAGGCATCGAACCCAAATTACAGGACTTAGCATAGCAGCTACAGATTGGTCACAGGGGTCAACTACCCTACAATTATGTGTATAGACTTATAAAATGGAACTATCAATCCTTCAATGGCTCGGTACCCAAAGGGCTCCGTATTACTGGGGAGCCTGGAGATTCTCTACTTTTAAGCATTAAAACATGATACCATCCACCACCTACACACTAAGATATGATATCTCTGTGCACACATGCTTCTCTGGGATGTTAGCAATAGTACAATGAACAGTGCTGAGTGTCTCATCAGATGTCAAAAGTCTCTTCCCCTTATTTTCTCCCCTAAAAACATGTTGCTATTATTTATAACACACATACAGAAATGTGGAAATTACTAAAATGTTCAGCAAAGCAGTTAAATAAATTATGGTGTGCCTGCAAGATAGTCTCTTATATAGCTACTTAAAATAGTATTTTAAATAACCTAATTATATAAAAACATACTCATAAGTATAAAAAAACATGATAAAATTGTTTTCATTATGATACAGATTTCTTTAAATTTATACACAAGTACATAGAAAAAAAGACTTCAGTGAAATACATACAAATTTTAAGAGTAACTTTTTACAGACAGTGTGATTACGGATAAATTTTTTTTCTTTTTCCTCTTTCGTATTTTCCAAATGCTCTCTAATTATCACCAGGGGAATCCACAATAATACAGAGTAAACATTTTCTTAAAGCCCTGGCTAGTCTTTGGTTGGAAACTGAGTGCCATTTGCTCGCCTGGATCAATAGGAACAAAAAACTATGGTGTCGGCAGGAAGCCATGACCGTGAGCACTCCTGAGCCTCGTCCAGGATCATGGGCATCCATCCCCTTGATCCGCAATGAGATTAACATGTGCATGTGGCCAAAGGACTTTCTCACACGGTGATCCCTTCCTTCATTGATCACTTTGAGACAACTTCACTAAATGGCCTATGACTTAAACTAACTGTATTAAGACACTAACAAGAGGTCGACCACTCTGTTTCCTTAGCATTGCCTCCCAGTGCCCTGCCACCTCCACCTCTCCCTCCCCCTCCATCTTTCCGCTCCTTCCCAATTGTTTAATGAGAAAAGGATAAGCAGAGTCCCAATCAAAATAATGCCTTGACTCTGAAGTTCTCACTTTTTCTGCAGGTCTCACAGAGCCCTATGAACATGCTCAGGGCAAAATCGTCCGCCAGGCACTACTGGCCATTTGATGCGTGTGCCCTGCCTGCCAGGGCAGGCACGGCCACCCGCAGACACGTGCTTTCTCCGCTGAGCTCCAAGGATGGCAGCCATCTCAAGGGGCGCTGTGGACCTGCCGCGCTGGGGCAGGAGCACAGTTTGTAACCATCTCTGTGCTTGGGAGGGGGGAGAAGCTCCTGACTCCTACCGCTGGCTCCCTTCCGTGTCTTAGCGAATGGAATAAAAGATAAAATTTGCCTCTGAAGAGAGAGAAGAGACGGTTGGTTACAATAAATGCTGGTGACTCATACGCCAGTGTCCTGTTTTTATTTGAAAAGGGAAATAAGTCAGACAGAGAAAGTTAAAAGCCATATGATTTCACTCATATGTGGGATGGAAAACTGAAAGCAACAAACGAACAAAGAGGACAAACAAACAAACAAAAACCCAGACACAGACAACAAACAGTATGGCGGTCACCAGAGGGAAGGGGTGGGGTGGGGACTGTAGGGTAGGGGGTCAGACACATGGTGATGGGAGATGATGGGACGTTGGGTGGTGGGCACACAGTGCAACATGCAGGTCATATATTATAGAAACGTACACTTGGAGCCTCTTTAATCTTATTGATGAATGTCACTCCAATAAACTTAATAAGAAGAAATAAAATAAAGAAAATAAAATAGTAAAAATTAACCACGACCCAAAAAAGAAAAGCTGCTCAATGTTGCACAGAAGGCGAAAGGGTCAAAGCAGCAGTATTATTTGAATACCTAATATAAATGCTGTTGCCCAAGAACCCCAGAATCAGCTAAATGCCAAAAGATGTATTAATTCAACAATAAATGTAGCTCCTCGTTGCACTGAAGAGGTCCTTCATTAAAAGAGGAAGGGCCAGTGGGTTCCCTCCCACTTAATGGATCTGACTGGGAGTGGCTGCCAGGAGCCTTGGGCTCAGCAGGAGTCTGAGGCTCAGTGGGAAAGATCATGCTCCATTGGCAGCGGCTGTCAAGGGTAAAGAGGGCACAGATGAGGCGGGCATCTTAGCAATCTTGCCCTAAAGAGACTAGCCATTCTTTATTCGTTTTCATTTTATTCATGAGAACTTAGCAGTTCTCATGGACCCAAACCATAGGCATGCCTCGGCACCCTCCCTCTCCTTAGCGTAGGGTGGGTGGCTTGCCGAAGAGGTTCCAGCTGAGGATGACACCATCAGCGCCCCCCTTCCCCCTCTCCTCTCCCTAGCTCCCTGCCTTACCTTTGGTGTGCATTCAAAGCCCATAATTCTAGATCTAGAGCATCGGCCACACGGAGGCCCTTCCTTCTGGTGGGAAACATTCACCTGCTACTTGGAGAGCTGCTCACCCCCTGCCCTTCTAGGAGCAAGAAGGAAGAGAAGCAGTTCTCAGTGGCCTCCTGGCCTTGGACGACACCTTACAACAGGGTGTGCGGAAGGCAGGGCTTTTGTTGGGGTCCTCCAAGGTCCTACCTTAGCGGAAGCTCACTCCCTGCCCTTCTCAGTCAAGTGGGGACCATGACACGTGCTCTACCTCCAGAGAAACTGTGGAGAGCAAGTGAGCACCTGACTGTGGCCGTAGTCTGCAAGCTGTGGCACCTTCTGTGAGTTACCTAGTGATGTCATAGGACCTTGCTTCTCATTTGGAAGCACAGCCAGTTCAGTCACTCAGGGGAGTTGCTCCTGCCTGGTCGGTCGCTTCACTGTTCATTATACAGCGGGGAGTGAGGTGCGAAGCAAGGAACGCAGTTCCCTCAGCTCCATCAGCCTCCTCATTTGACTGTCAGGCTTATACTAGCATTCCTCTGAACCCATCAATTTTGTCATATTTCAGATTTACTAATAATAGGCAATACCGGTTAACTATCTCCTAGGCACTATCTTAAGCAGCTTTACATATATTAATTCCTTCGGTTCTCATAAGAACCCTATGGAGGAGGTACTATTATTATTCCCCTTTTACTCCTAGGATCTAGAGAGGTTGAGTGTAACCTGCCCAGAATTACCGAGGTAAGTCAGAGGCAGGATTCAAACTCAGGCCCCTGAACTGCAGACTTCATACATCTAACCACAGGCTAGGCAGGACATGTCCTTCCAGCTGTCACTGCTGCTCCTATAGCTGGAGGCATCTGTGGTCTCCAATGGGCAACACACCTTTCTAAAAACCCCATGCACAATGTTAACATCTACACTTACGAGTAATGCATGATTTAGAAGCTTTACAGAGAACAGAAAAAGCATCAGAACTAGAATCTGCCTGGGATTCCAAATGCCATCACACAGACATATAATTGTCTAGCATTCCCGCCCCGACTCCATTCCCATCCATGGCGACTAAGTCTAAATTTAACTTCTGGGCCCAAATTTTGAACAGTCAAGAAACATATCAGAGACAAGAGTGCAAACAGACTGGGGAGGATTCTGGAGTCCTTGCTTTCACTGCATCCATAGGTTCTTATAAGGAAAAGGAGGCAGGCCAAGAAATCCTGTCTGGTACATTTAAATTACTGCCGATGGTTATAATCATTAATTCATATTTCAGTAAATTTCTTTTCAATTGACTAGAAAAAATGTTTATGCTCACTCTGGACAAGTATTGGCATTTCCGGGTCTCATGGTTCACCAAGCTTTCTTTGAACAACCTACGATCACATAAGAACTCTGGGGGGCCGTCCATCCAAATAGGATTGTCCTGAAAAGGGAGTAAGATGCCAACCCTTGAGAATCAAAGTCCTATAGACCCCAGGTTACCTGTAGGACTAACCTTCAGCTCTTTTGGAAAGTGGTGTAAACTAGCTGAAGCCACATTCAGCTGGCAGTTAGCATCTGTTGTCTCCAAAGGTGACAGTTACTCAGCATAGTGGGCTAGTGTCCTTATAAAAGGGGAGGGGGTGTCTGCCTCGGAGAGCACAGGCAACCAGCAAGGGCTTCGGCACTTCCAGCCAGCACCCTGTGGTTTCAGAGGTCCCTGGGAGCTCCTTTGAGGGTTCGTGGAAGCAGCAATCCTCCCGCTTCACTGTGTGTGCTTCACCCAGGGATCTACTGAAAATGTGGATTCCGATTCGGCAGGTCTCAGGTGGGACTTGAGCTTCTACTTTTCTAACAAACCCTCAGGGGCTGGCGCACTGCTGGTCCTGGAATCACATGCTGAGTATCGGGATGCTAAAGCATTTGTGGTATAAAGCATTACTATTTATCTTAGTGATCCATAATGCTGGTGATACCCAGAGACCCATGACAGGTTCCTGGCCAGGCTGTCTCCTTGATACCAGGAAAATAAGAGGCAGGTGGCAAGATGACAGATGGGTAAGAGTGGTAGGTACTCTTACTTTTAGGGGCCACTGTTCTTTCTAAAAAGGACAAGGACTTGAATGTTTATAATGTGAGCAAAAAGCAAAAGCCATAATTGAACTTAAATTGTCAACTCAATGTCTTTTACTAAAACCCACACATGCGCATCATCTTTTCTTATCAGACTTTCTGACCTGTGAGCAGCATCCCATGAATTCTTCCTCTCCCTCCTGGGTCTTGATCAGACTCAGAGAGGAAGCAAGAACTGGACTTTTTCTGGGTCACGAGGAGCTCTCCTGTGGGCTTCCATCCCTGGCTCTCCAGCTGAGAGGGGCAAACTAAAAGCATTAATCCTGCTCCTGCCAGTAAACTAGAATTAGGGGGATTTTCCTGGCAGACGAGTCTCGGCTTCTTGAGAGGACAACACGTGGAGTCACACAGCGCCCCTAGGGACCAGAGTCAACGAGAGGGAGAAAACACAGGGAACCATGGGCTCTAACTCCAGGTAGCGCCAGCAGAGTAACAGCAACCAGAAGAGCACACACAACTGTCATGACAACAGGTGCTTCGTGACCCTCACATCCATAGCGCGAATAAGAGGAGGAAGAGTTAATACTCCAGGAAAACAAAATAAAGCTTTGAGAAAATGCGGAAGGGCAAAGACAAAATTTGGTTTTGCAGCCAATGCGAATGGTAAGCCCTCTCTTCTTTTATGAACTGGTTTTGACCAGAACGAAGTCTGTCGGTCATCATTCAATTAAAGATAAGAAAACATGAAGAAAACTGAGTGGCATGATCACCATTATTTAGAACCATAACCACTATTTATTATCTAGCTCAACCATGTGATGACCAGCAACTGTCAACTGAGGGCCATTTAAACAAGAAAAACATAGGACTCCAGAGATTGTCCAATTCACATTTATCAAGGCTACTGATGGGCGTCTCTGAAGCCACTCATTACTGGTCTCACGACACAGATAAACCCGCCTGCTCATGGACGGCAATGATAGCCTGCTTGGCACTGTAACTTGGATACATATACAATTTGGGTAAGACGTCCCAGCAGAAAGGGAACAAAACCAGGTACAAACAGGAATTCCTGGGGTGGGGCATATGTGGTCACCCAGACTCATGGATCCCCCTGTAAGCCTTTTCCTAGCAGTCCCTTATGTTCTTAGTCTGATTTGAAGCTCCCTGTGAATCCAGAAAGAAACCACTCTGATGCCCATTTTAAAGATGGGAACACTGAGGTTGAGCAACCTTCTAGAGGTCACATGGTCTGGGAGCCAGACATGCTAGGTGAGGGCAGAGCCACCTTCCCCCACTGGGGACCTCTGTAAGGAGTCTGAGCCAAGGGGCCCAGGTGTGCCTTTCTGGTCTTTCTTCTTGGCCAGCCCTCCTGCCCCTCTGAGCACGCGCAGACCCTGCCATTTCTTCCAGTCCCCACTCCTCACGGGCCACCGCCGGCACTGTGTACCTCTGGGAGCGCGCCCACATCTGCCCCTCCTAGCCCCTGACACAGTGTAGACAACACAGCTTTTTAAAAAACACAACATAGTTTCTGATTGCAAAAGTTTTCTGTGACATCATAGAAAATTTAGAAAATACAGAAAAGAAGAAAATAAACATCACTGAGACCCTGTCACCCAGGGGCTCTTGGGGACAGGAGTGTCCATCTGGTCTCCTTGCAGCACGAGCATCTAACACGGTGAGTTGTATGGATTAGCTACTGAAGGATGGTTATGATTTTGCCCAAACCAATGCTGGTAAACTTCTGACTATAATACCCCAACAATACCTCTTCACATCCTTCACGTTAGCCAGGCGCCTCTGTTAGGCATGTGCTGAAAGCACTTAGCAAATTGTTTTTCCTCTCCACCAAGAATCTAAGAGTCCTATAAAACATTTCACTAAGTCCTGCTCACTTCTCAACAGTATTTTACCTAGTGTCCCCAACTACACCAGCATTTTTTCTGTGTTTATCATGTGTAACATGCTGTATTAAGTACCCCACAAGACTGTGTCACTTAATCATCACAGCAACCCTAAGATAACTATTGTCATTGTACCTAATTTTACAAATGAAGAAACTGAGAAACAGAGACGTTAAGTAATTTGGCTAAGGTCACACAGCCATCACGTGGCAGAGTTGGGATTTGAATTGTTGTCCCAGAGGTTGAGTTCCTTATCAATGAACTATCCTGATTCCACATACCTGGCAAAAGAGACCACAAACAACACCCTGAAGTTCACACTCATTAACATCCTCTCAGGAAATAGCTCCCCAAAGAACCAGCAGAGTGGAGTACGCAGAGCAGGGAATGAACCCTTGGCATGTTCTGCACAGTAAGTATCCGGCAGAGCATCTGGCCCAAAATAAACACTCTGGCCTGTAACAGGGAGTCTCTGTGTATGTTTCTGAGGCTGTCTCTCCTACCACAAAGTCAATTCCTGAGGGCACGAGCAGGGCACTGTGTCCTGCCCCGCAGTCACCTAAAGCAATGCTGTGGCAAATGCAGGTGACCAATACATTGGATTGAAAATGCGATGAAGAAGTAGAGGAAAACGAGTAAGATGGGAAAAAAATAACATTTTTCTTTCCTTTCAAATCCAGTAATGGATTTCTCGGATGGGGGGTAGCTTTGACAGTGATGCTGAGTATTTCAGGGCAGGGAAGGCAAATGAGAGAGAGGGGAGAAAGCACAGTCTACAAAGTGCTAAAGTGGCCTGCTCAGCATTGCAGGGGGCCGGGGCATGCAGAGGCTCAGCATTATCCGAAGCCCAGTCAAACGGGGGAGTGGGGATGGGGTGAGGTGGGGGGAGGGGGAGGGGATTGGGGCTCAGCATCGAGGAAGGAGGCCCGGGCATGCAGGAGCGCAGGGGCATCAGCAAACTTAATTGCCTCTGCTTGACTGATGCCCCAAAAGGCAGCAGCAGGCTGTCAACAGATGGGTCCTTATCTTCCTGGAGAGACTGTACAGGGCAGGGGCCCGCGATGGGCTGGCCAAGGGAAAAAGGATTCAAAGCCACGAATGAGGCTGTTCTGAAATGAAGGCCAAAAACTTTTCCTGACTATAAACAAAAAGCTGCCACCCGAATGTATCAGGTTACCAGGAATTTTCAGGGAAACATGTGTGGAAGCTCACCTGCTTGATGACCTTATAGGTCTGGGGGATGTGTTACTTCAGCAAATACCTGCACCTACAACATGGCAAGACCCCTCCCTGTGTCTTACTTCTAAACGCTCCCTTACAGAAAGCGAGCAGGTGAGTGGCGGTAGCGGAAAGATACACATTCATCAGTGGAGACCGAGAGGGTGAATGAAAGTCTCCGGGCTGGTTTCCAGCGGTCCTCCACCTAGTCTGTAACACTCCCTCCCATCCTACCTGGGGCACATCCTGGCAGGCAGAGACCCAGGGCCCGTCTGCGCTTCACGGCCACTAACCCTGAGAAGGTAAAACGTCTAACCCAGAGGGCGCCCAGCATGCAAAACTTTCCCCACCAGAGGGGGGCGCTGTACTAGGTCAAGGCCTCCTCACCCTGGGAGCACCATCCCTGCCCTTGACCTAAGGCTCTGCTTTAGAAAGGAACCCTAGAAGCCCAACATGAATCAAATCTGTGTCTCCATGACATGCAGCAGCTTGAAGTGAAAGCAAATACTCAACCAATCGAATTGTTTTCAGTTATGCATCCAAATTTTGGGGAACTGCAAACCCCCCCCCCCCGACCCCCATTTACATGTAGCTGACTGGTTGCCAAAATACAGCCAGAGATTTGGTAAAGAAGAACAGCAAATGGAGTTATGACGGGAGCTCACCTTCCCCAGTTAAGCTAATTCTGCGGCTATTCTGCTGCCTCCAGACATGTCACCCACATGGAGAGCCAGGCGGCCAGTGAGTGAATGGGACCCCTGCAAAGAAACCATCTGCAAAGGATATATCATCTGCTAATAGATATTTTCTTCGGGTTAATCAATATTTTTTTAAATGTGCCTACCTAGATAATCTCTACTTGGATGCCTCATAGGCATTTCGAACACTGGCAGGTCCCAAACAAAAATCCTGAGGTTGTCACCCCCCACGGTTCCCGCCACAGCCTCCCCATCTCAGTAAATGACAGTAGCTTTCCTTCACTGCCCAGGCAGGGAACTGGAATCATCCTGGTCTTCTCTCTTCTTACCACAGCTGCTTCTGACCCACCTACTTTGAAGGTGTCTCCAGATGGTGAACACTTCATTCTCCCTTCACTGTGACCGTCCTGGTCCAAACCCTCTCCCGCCTGGATGACAGATGGCCTCCTTGCCAGTTTCCCTGCTCCACCTGCTTCCATGATCCTGCACCCCACCCCTTACAGCCTGTTCTCAACTCCTCAGGGGGAGCCTTTCAAAATGAAAAGTCAATCCCTCTTGTGCTCAAACGCCTCCAGAGGCTCCCATCACTCCGGAGCAAAAGCCCAAGTCCTTCTGTGACTACAAGCCCCTAACATCACTCCAGTCCATCTCTCGCTCCACTCTGCCATGCCCTGCACCTGGCCACACCAGCCTCTCCTTGTTCCTTGAGCATGGGTGTCTCTCCCCTGTGGCCTTGGCCTTCATATCTGCTGTTCTCTCCACCTGGAAAGCTCTCCCCCTAGGTCTTCTCGTGGCTCATGTCTTCCCTCAAGTTTAACTCAAGCGCTACCCTCTAGTGAAGACTTCGCACTCCCCTAAGCAGAATGTAAGTATCTCTGACACTCCTTACCCTTGTCCCCAGACTTGTATTTTTCCTCCCTGGCACTGATGGCTGACACATTCTATGTTGTCCTTAGTTCTCTTTTCTTCCTGCCACTAGGAAGTACGCTCCACGAGGGCTAAGATTTTCATCTGTTTGATCCACGTGTCAGCAAGAGCGCAGTAAGCAGTGCAAGTGCCCGGCAGGTGCTTAGCAAATACATATTGAATATGAAAGTAAATAGAGCGGTACTTTGAGGTCAAATGGTCTATTTTAAATGAGCCAAAGAGGCTTAGGAAATTTTTAAACATTTAAAATAAATCGGTTGGACGAATGATACAAATCAGGCAGAGAGATAAGAGTCTTGTCATAGTGGGTTAAATGATTGGGACCAACTCTTCCACAGAGAACTCAAAAGCTGGAGTAAATATTAAAAGAAAAAAAAAGCCTTCTTACATATGCTACAGCATTAGAATCTAGAGGGGTAGGCCTAACAGAAAAAGCTGCTTTTGTCCTGAGGGTATTTGCTGCCCGAGGAGAAACAGCCAGAAACCTTATTGCATTGCTGGCCTACTCTGAGAGCTGGGGGAACCAAAGTCAAACCCAAGGTCTTTCAAAGGAGCAAACAGTGACAAACCGTCCCCATTGTAAGCTGGGACCTCAAAGGCCTATTAGACCTTGGCTATGGTCTGAATGCCTGGGTCTCCCAAAATCCTATGTTGAAAGTCTAACCCTTGAGGTGATGGTGTCAGGAGGTGGGGCCTTGAGGAGGAGAGGAGGTGGTGAAATCACTCACAAATGGGACTGGTACCCATGTAAAACAGGCCCCAGGGATACCCTTTGCCTTCCGCCACATGAGGTTACAGATGGCTGTCTGTCTAGGAAGCAAACCCTCACCAGCCACCAAATCTCCTGGCAACCTGATCTTGGACTTCCCAGCCTCCAGACTGCAAGAAATAAATTTCTGTTGTTTCTAAGCCGCCCCAGTCTGTGCTATCTTGTTGAGCAGCCTGAATGGAGGGGCAGGCAAGGGCGGCTAAGACAGCTCTCAGGACAAGGACAAACTGGAAGAAAGCAGACCTGCGACCTGGCTTCTCGTGACCTGCAGAGTTCCCCAAACCACGAGTTTTACATGGTCTGAGGGTGTTCTCCGACTCACAGTGCCCCCAAACCCTGGCAGAAGGAAATAAAAGTCCTCTCTGAAGGAAGGCACCCTCCTCTCAGGCCTCAATTGATTCCTGCATATAAATTGACAAATACATACAGTCAGCAACACACAGAGATAATCCGACACAGAGAAACACAACCGCAGGAGCGAGAACCAGTCGAAACAACTGGCAACAAACCGACGGACAAACCTTGAAAGACAGGAATCGCAGACACAGGGAATTGTGCAGCCATGTGTACTCGGCTCAGAGAAATAAAAGACAAGCTTGAAAATTTCAGCTGAGGAGTGGATACTGTTTTAAAAGATTTGAAAAAAGAAATGAATAGCAGTTCTGCAGCAAACGTCCTTGTACCTGCGGAGTACAGTGGGCACGGAACTGAACTTGGGGGACGTGCCCTGACACTGACTTTACCTTCCAATAATGATAATGGGACCCAGGGACTTTTCTAAATGGTGAGTATTCATTTCATGTGTTTTTCAGCTAGCAGGAAGACAAACAGTCAGCTAGCCACAAACATACAGATTCCTAAATCCTAAGGGGGTGGAGGGAAGCAAGCTCTCTATATAGTGAGTTTATTAAAAAGGAGAGAAGAGAACCAGCATCCAATGTCCTCCCGCTCCTTACCCAAAGACACGGAGATCCCTTCTGTACCAAGCCTACAGAGCCCTTCCAAGCAGTTTGGTTTCAGGTCTACTGGGTGAGGACAGGAGGAATACTCAGTTGCCTCAAGAAGGCTCTATGTGCTTCCCACTCTAGCAAGAGATTCTTAACTCAAGTGATGCTAGAAATAACCACCATCCCGGCACCAAACAGCTGTGTCACATCCTGTTCCCCCCTCCGTCCCGCCCTCGGCCACCCTCCACTAGCTGCTATCTTTAAGCCACCAAGCCGACGAGAGAAAAACAATTAGTCATCCCAGGCTTTGCCCACTGTCCCCACCATCCATGTTATTCCAAGCACAGTCACGGCAGAAACCAAGAGGGCTCTGGGAGCCAAGCAGGCACCTACAGGTCTGAACGACTTGAAGACTTTTTCCAAGACCTCCTGGAGCGTCTTCTTGCCGCAGGAAGAGATGTAGTCCTGTGCTAGCTGCAAGAAAGGCAGGCAGTCCTCGCTCTCGCTCCACACGTGCTAGGCGCCCGCAGGCAGGTCGGGAAAGGAGAAAACAAAGACACAGTCATTACACTCAGTGGGAAAGACAGGAAGCCAATGCGATTTTTTTTAATGACATGAATTTGTAAGAGGGCCTCCGTTCCACAGTAAGATTTGTATGTTCCTTCTTGATGTGTCTACTCTGAAGGGGATCAGAAAGTGTACACCCTATAGAAAAAAACCCTGTGCTTTTCGTCCCTAGTTCACCTGTTCAATTTGCCATTGGATCTGCTTATAGGTTGTAAAAAAGGGCAGTGGGGTCCATATTCCCTCACCCATAATTCCCATTGCCCCCCTTCCAGTGCGGGCGAACGGTGGTTTTAAAACAGGAGCGAGGAGACACCAGGAGCCTGCAGGATCCTTAACTTCGTCTGTGGCATAGTTTGCAACCACTACCTCAGAATAAGACCTCTTTACCCAGATTAGCCTGGGAGTGGGGGTGATGGTCAATTTACTTCAAAATGAAATGAACTTAGGAGAACACCCATAAAAGTCATTACTACGTCACTGGGGAATGCGGGGCAAAGGCTTCTGAAAGTTCACCTTCCCTTAAAATGCTTTAAAGGGGGATCCCACCCAGGCAGCACTTCATGATGTTAACATGCACCAAGATGAGATTGGCTCTAGGTTTTTATTTTTTCTTGAGGCTAGACAAGTTTTTCCTTTCCTTTTTCTTTTCCGCGTGAGGATATCCATTTTAGCACATCTGTGAGACTAGACAAGTCTCTCCTGTAAATGTTCCAGGATTTGGAGTAAGCCCAAGAAACAGGCTTGAGAGATCTGCTTGCAGAAGGGACAGGCATTGGGCTTCCAGGATGACATCGGGGTATCCACATCCATCAGATACCCCAAATCACTGATTAGAGGGGACCAATCAATGACAGCTCAACACTAGTTTTTAAAAAGTGTAGGAGTATGGGACAGAGGGGGACACTGGCAGAGGAGAGGACGAAGCAGGGACTGGGCAGCCGGAGACGACCCTTATTTGGAGAAACGGTCCATGTCACATGCATACTTCTTCCTTCCATTAATTCCAATGATTAGGAAGTCACCCCAGGAAGTTACGTGCCCATCGCTCAGTAACCCATGTCACTGTCTTTCTTCTCCCTGTAGCATTTCCAAGAACTAGGTCTACAGACTTAAAATACTGCTCAGATCGAAGAGACCAACGAGGTGCTAATGTGCCACCGTTCTGGCCACTCATCTGCGTTTCTGAGATGCAGAGGTCCATTTCCCACACACGCGCGCCCACCGCTCTGCCCCAGTAGACTTCCAGAGCAGTTCCTGCCTCCCTCCACCTAACTAACAAACGTAACTCAGAGTCTCTCACTTCGGAGAATAGCTCAAACACAGTTCCCTATTAATTTGAGACCCTTCGGGTTGCTGGGCCACAGTGTCTTCCATTGTATAAAAGTAGAATCATACAAAATGCTTTTGTGTCCATTATTGAACTTGATTCTTAATCAGCAGGGGTTCAGCCAGAACAATTAAGTCCCCCTTTAATGTAAGTTCTGCTCAGCACCCACGTTTATATTCAAGTTGTAAAAAGTGTATTTCAAATTCTTATCCAAGTTAAAGATGGGATTATCACCTAGCACCACACAATAGGAAGCCCTTAAGCCTGTCTTCCCTGCACTTGAAGATTAGAGAAAAAGTAGTAAGTTTAAGAAGTGTCCCGCGCAGGGCCTGGCTGGCACGCAGCGGCTGTTCAATACGTGGCAAACCCAAGGACTCTCGTAGCCTTTTGAGTCTGCAGGAGAGTGGGGTGGGTGGGACTGGCCTTTGCACCTGCCACATGGCTAAGGTTACATGCTGACCAAACTGGACACTCAACAGGACTTCGCAGAGAACTCTATCCAAGGCAACTTGGGTTATAGTGCATTCAGAAGTAGGTGTGTCCATGGAAACCTTGTATACCTGTTTGTCTTTTCTTAAGCGCATCTGGATTTTACAAAGCAAACTAAGGAGAATGTATCACTCAGACACTACCGGAATGACAAGGTAGCCACCTCTGCTTGGAAATCAGACAGTATCTTTGGTGAAGTCTTATTAGTGCATCTCTAACCTCCGCAGGAGAGGGTTCATGCCACAATTTTCATTGCTTCACTTTTGCAGTTGTTGATTTATGAATATATCTTGGAGAAAGAAGATGTAACACCCACTAAAGGATTTTCCGTCCGGTCTGCTTAAGCTTCCCTCGTTTGGCTAACTCACTCTGGGTTCTCTGTCATGCTGGTTTTGTGCATTTAAAAAAAACTGTTGTTACTGAATCCTTGCCCTTTGTAAACAGGCCTGGACATTTGCTTGAATGAGACATAGATCTGCTTCCAGGGATTCGTGCAAAGACAGAAGGCAGTCAGTGCCCGGAGACGGTGCCCACAGATAAAACAGAGCTCTTGAGAACTAACAGGCAAGGTGCTGGGGCCAGATGGTTACCTCTTAGGACAAGTGGAGGGACCCATAGCAACACCATGGGAGAGCAGAAAGGGTGTCAGGAGGATGGGCTGATGCTGCTGAAGACAGGATCTCAGGTCCAGTCTTGTAGAGAGAAAACTGGGTGACCAAAGACCCGGATTCCTGACCACAGGGCCTGGCCAACATGACTTCACCTTGGAAGATATTTTAAGCATGTGAATCAAACTCCCACTTTGGCCATGAAAAAACTATAATGAGGTCAGAGAACTCGCGGCTTTGAGCAGTGGTACAGAAGTTCCCTGGCAAATATAAATATAGGTACAGAATGTCTCAGCTTTCCAACAGGGTTCCTACAGCTAAGGCAGATCACAGACCGCACGTGCGGTCACAGGGGAAACGCCAAGCAAAGTCTTCGTGAAGGAGAGGAAAGCAGTGCATCTCCAGCTTTCGTCTGCAACAGTCACCTGGAGGTTTATTAAAACACAGTTGCTGGGTCCCACCCGGGACTGTCTGATGGGGGCAGGACTGAGATTTTGCATTTCCAACAGGTTCCCAGGCCATGCTCAGGCCACCGGTTCTGGGACCACACACACCTTGGGAACCAGAAGCAGAGCAGAACTTTAACTCCAGATGGGGGTGGGGTGGGGGTGGGTAGGAGCGTTACATTGAAAAATCTGAGGGCCATTACTGAGTAACAAACACTAAGTCCAAATCTCAGGACAGCAGTGAAGTGACTGTCACCCCCCACCTCCAACCTCCCCTGAGCAGCCTACTCTTTCCTATGGATACCCCATAGGAGTTGAAAGTCCCTGGTGAGAACCTGGATTTTAGAAAAAACTGGCCACCTAGGCCACATAGGCCCTTCTTTCTATTAATAAGTTGGGCCGCAGTTTATTGTCAAAGTTTGCCTAGCTTAAGACAACACACCACTGTCATCTGCAACCAGGAACATCAGCACCTTTCTGTTTCCTATAGTGAAGATGGCAATATCCAGTTTATCAAAAATGGCATGAGATCATCAAGGTCATTCAAGCCTACAAATAGCTTTTTGAGCACAGAGGGCCCTGACACAGGCCTCACTCACTGTAGTCTAGCCTTGAGACTTTTCTGCCAACATCAGTGCCAAGGGGCCCATTGTGAGTGAGTATGGCTTAATCCCAAAGGGACTGCTTGCCCATAGAAGAGATGGCATAAGGTGAAAGCCACAAGCCATCTCAGGCTGCCCAACGTATTTCTGCACTGGGCGGGAAGAGCTATGACCTGTTCTTGTGTTGGCCACTGATCTGTTTTACCAAGGAGGTTACTGAGGCTCAGAGAGGTTAGGCAACTTGTCTTTGGTCACACAGGGAGTAAGGGGCAAAGCCAGGGCATCACCAGGTGCACATGCCTCCAACCTGAACCTTAGCTCCTTCATTTGTAAGACACAGAAAATAATAATACTCACAGGGTAGTTATAAAGATCATAGGAGACACCTGTAGACTGACTCTCATTAGCAGGGGTCTGTCTATTTGAACTAATATTAGCATAACTTTAGCCTCCTTGGGATTAACTATACCATGAATAGATGAAGGACATCATTTTTCTTTCTTTCCTGAAACAGTCTCTCTGTATAAATAATGCATCCTTCGTGGAAAGCCTTCTGGTCTACCACTACTGCCCGCTGAACCCTCACAATAATAAGGTAATGTAGATATGATGATCTCTATCTGACAGATGAGGAAACTGAGGGTAGAGTTTAAATTAGACAAGGAAGTGCTTTCTCTCCACTATACCACCACACCAACACAATGCAATCTCATTGAAACAAGTCATATTTTCTTCTCCAAAATCAAAAAGTTGTTACTTGGTCCCATATGTAAGAAGAGAGACATGCCTAGAATGAAAACGGGGAAAAAATATAGCCATAGCCATAAGCACTCATATAAAGTTAAATCACGGAGTTTTTTTTAAAGCCTTTTCTTCTTTAATACTATGACAATGGCTATCTTTGTTTTTGTATTGAGAAATGATTAAACTACACAAAATTTTAGATCCAAACAAGTTTTGATGGGCTGGCAGAGAAAGGAGGGCAGCAGGGGAGTCCTTCCCTTGTCAGTCGTTGGGGCCCCAGCCCAGGCCCAGGTCCAGGGAGAGCAGGCAATGTGTTTGGTTAGAGAGCCTCTTCCTCCTGGGCTGGGGCAGGAGAAGGCGGCGAAGCTGCCATGCCCAGGAGCGTGGGCGCACCTACACACATGCCCCTCTGTGCAGCTGGTATATTGGCGGCTGCCAACACCCTGTTTCTCAAACCTGGCAGAGCCCTCAGGACCTTCCGAGTTGGCAGGAGAGGGGGGATCACTGTGATCCCTTGAACTCCCAGCAGGCAGTACACTGGCAGTTCCATTTTATCCCGGGACCTGACCTGCCTGGGACAGCTGCGGGGAGAGGCCTGAATCAGGGCAGCGGTCTGCGAAGGGACAGTGTGGACTGTGTGGCCTGGGAAGTGAGAAGGGGAGAGAGTGCACAAGGGACTCAGGACCTGCCAAAGGGGAGGGGAAATCAAAGGAAGTCCTTGTTCCTCGGCCTGTGGAGCTCCTCGCGTGATCCTACCTGGGGGACATTCTGTATGGTAGAAAGAACAGGACTCTGGGCTTGAGTTCAAGTCCTGGCTCTGTCACTTCCTAGTGGTGTCGTCCTGGGCGGGTCCCTTAAAGTCACTGAGCTTCAGTTTCCTCACCTATAAAATGGGGATAAAAATACCTCTTGCACAGAGTTTTTGTGAGGCTCAAGAAGTAGCTGCCATTGAACCCAGAGTCTGAACTGGGCCCCCAGGTGTCACTCCTGTGCTGCTGTTTTCAGTGTAGGGCTATGGTTCAGGCTGCTCTACCACTGAAAATCTGTAGGGCAGTTAGTAGACCTCCCTGTGCTCATCATCTGTACACTGGAGATAATTACAGAGTGCCTTGTGAGATTCCCGAAGTGAAAGGAGTTCATGTATGCCAAGGGCTTAGAGCTCTGTCTGATACCCAGCAAACTGCACGTAAGTGGTAGTTACTGCTGCTCTTTGACGCTGTCATTCTTGAATGAACACCTGTCTTCTATACTAGACTCATTCATTCATTCATTCTTACAAACACGGATTGAGCGCCTATCATGTGTCCAACACTGTTCCCAGTGCTGGGATACAGTGATGACTGCGACAGACAAGGTCACTGCTCTCATAAAGCCTCGAAGTCTAGTGGGTGAGACAGAAAATAAGCTACTAGTACTTAAAGAAGACTACTAAGTACCAGTGAGTGCTCCGATAAGACTAAAAGAGGGTGAGGTGTGGGAGTGTGCAGTCTGAAGTTTTCTCCCAGGGCGGAACAGCATAAAGGAGCTACCCACGTAAAAGATGTGGGTGAAGAATGTTCTAGGCAGAGGGACCAGCAAGTGCAAAGGCCCTGCCTGAGCTTGGCATGTCTGAAGACCAGAAAGGCCAGTGTGGCAGGAACATAACAAGCAAGTGGGGCAGGGGGGGCGGGGGGGTTGGTGGATGAATGGTCCAAGATGAGGTCAGAAAGGAGACAAGAGACAGATCCCATGTGGGCTTGAAGTCAGGGCGGGGGCTTAGGTTTCATGGTAAAAGTAGTGAGAAGTCAGGTTAGGTGAGGTGGGGACATGACCTGGATTATATCTGAAATAGATCCAGAGACCCTGCAAGAGAGTCACTGATATCATCACACCCATTTTAGGCATTGTTCCAAATAAGTTGGCTAGCAAGGTTCTCATGTTATATCCCCATCTTACAGATGTGGAAATCACAGGATAGAGATTCAATAACTTTCACCAAGACATGCAGTGAGACGTGGTGGGCTGCGGTGCAAACCCAAGTAGCCTGATCCCACAGCCTGCGCGCTCCTAACTACTAAGCAACATCGTCTTAGATGGGGAGAATGGCCCCAGAAGGAGGAGGGCAGAGACTCCAAATCAGCCCTTGATAAAAGCTTGTTGAATAAATAATGTGAAAACACTTTGAGAAATGAAATGTACATATTCTTATTAAGAAATCCTTCAGATTATAGCAAGGCCAATCATCTCCAGTTCCTTTCCATGCTTAACAGAATTTCCTGGGCAAGGGAAAAGAACAGAGGTAGGACTTTCACTTCATGCCTGAGTTCCGTGAGCGAGAGGTCAACAGCAGCTCAACACGCCTGGCCTGGGGCAGCGTGGAGCAGACATCTGGGCTGAGAAGACGCCAGTGGTTGGCGTCCTGTCCGTTATGGTCTCTAGAAACTGTGAGAAAGTGCCAGTCTACCCAAGGAATTACTTTTCCCATCTTCTTTCTTCCTTATCCTATTTCATTTCATTGTCAGTGACTGCATTGTTCAAACATTTTATGCATACAGGTGGGAAAACATTTAAAATATGGGTGATCTTGAAAAGGCCCGACAGACATACTGAATGGCACCATATACATATTCAAGTCAAGAGAAGAGTCTTACATTTTCTCCACCCACTTAATCTCCTTGGAGTAGTTGTGGGGTCTCTCTCCTGCAGTTCCAGCAGGAAGGCTGTGTGGAACTCTCCCCATAAGAACCTCAGCCTCCAGAGATTCTTGCCCTAGGTCATTCGGTAAGGAGGGGAAGAGGCCACGTGCAGACTAAGGAAGCCTAGGGCCGCACCAGACCCCCCACCGAACCCTGCCATGGCAGGTAGGTGGGTCCTGGTACCTTCTCCATTCTATCCCCCGGCTTTCTCACATTTTTTCAATGGAGTGAATCCATTTTTAATGACCTCTCCCTCCTCTGAATAACAAACAACACTTACTTAGTTACTCTAACTACAGTTAATAGTGTTCTTCCATACATTTATAGCTTAATTGCTCTTCGAAGTACCTGAGATGGAGATGTTCTGATCTACCTCATTTTACAGGTGAGAACATAGAAGGCTCTTTAAAATGAGACAAGTTCTAAACTCAGGGAACCCCAGATCCAACCTCTGATCCAAATCTTTGGGGCCTTTGCAGTGAGTGGAGACTGTTAGGTGTTTTATCTATCCCACCGCTGGGGCGCTGATATTACAGCCATTTTGGGGGATGTGTTAAGTGAGCTGGGTGACGGCAACTGAGCAGAATGACACGGCCAGAACTCAAGTCTGGCTGTCACCTAAGGACACCCCCTCTTTCAGGTGGTGGGTTCTTCCCCTCCGCGGTGGGGGATGGAGGTGGTGAGAGGGGTGTGCTTTATTGCTGGGACTGCCTCTCTGGGACCAAGCGAGGCGATCTCGCATTCTCTAACTCCTTTGAAAACTTCCCATCGGTGGTAGGGGCTTGCTTCGGCGCGGACCATGGCCCAGGCTGTGTCACCCCACCTGAGGCACCAGGGCCAGGCAGCCTCTCGGCGACACCCCATCTCTGTCCGCAGGGACAGCAGCAGCGCCAGCTTCAGGCTCAAACCAGTGACCACACGGTAACCCGAGCCCAAAGCCGCCTCCATCTTACATTTGGGGGACCATTATTTTTCCCTGTCCTTACAAACACTTCACGGAACGCCATCCTGGCCCAGTCTTCCCACCTTCCACCCCAACTCCTTGCTCTCCACATCCCACTCCTGAACTGCCAGCAGCAAGATCCCAAGTGGGAGCCCGATGCAAAGTCAAAGATTTGGTCACAGCGGTTCCAGGTCCCCGTCCCTCCGAGCACCGGGCAGGAGCAGGGTTGGACAATTCCCTCTTATCGGGAAAATCCAAAGGGCTTCGGGGGGCCGTGGGCAGCGCCCCAGCCGGACAGAACCCGCTCAGAAGCTCGTAGAAGAGCAATGCAAACACAGAAGATAGGCGTGCCCAAGTGTGTGCGCGTGTGTGCGAGCGCGCGCGCCTGTGCACGCGCACACGCACGCGCGAGTGCGTTTTTAAGATCCGGGTGTAATTCCGCAAAGAAGGTCCAGGAGATGGGGCTTTGCTAGTGTGGGGAGAGGCTTTGTGTCCAAGCTCGCAGTGTAGGAAATAACCTGGGGCGGGGGGCGGGGCGCCCCAGGCAGAGACAACTGGAGGACTTGTGTCTGCGCATCGGGAGGGGAACGGGATTCGTCACATGGACGGGACGCCTGGGTGTAGGAAGCTCCGGACTCCGGATCCTGCTGGAGGGTCCGTGCGTCCCGAGTTGTATGGTGCGAAGCGGGACACCCTAGAGAGGCTCCAAGCCAAGCACCGCACGGGCCTCGGGGTCGCGTCCCCGAAACAGTCCGCCCCAGCCCCGCTCACCGGATCGTAAAGGCGCCCCTGTCTGCCACCCACCGGCCCCACCCGGAGCTCTGACACTGCCTTGCCGGGCCCGGGGGCGTCCCCCGCGGAGCGCGGGGCACCAGGGTGTGCCGCGGGGACCCGTTAGCCACCCCCCCTCCCCCGCCACCTCGCGCCCACAGCCTCCCGAACGGGCGAGAGCTCGGGCGCAGGGAAGCGCCCGCGCGGCCACACTCCCCGCGCTGCTGCGGTCCCTCCCACAAGCACTCACAAAATTGTCCCCGCAGCCGTTGTCCGGACACAGCACGTAGAAGGAGACACCAGGGTCGGCGTAGAAATCCATCCTGCGCTCGGTCTCCTCGGTGGCAATGAGCTCGAAGGGCGTGTTGGAGCACCATTTCTCCGCAACGTCAGCTAGCTGCTGGAAATCCATCCTGGCCCGCCGCGCCCGCCGCTCCCTCGGCCCCCTCTCCGCCGCCCGCCTCCCGCTCCCTCCGCCTCCTGCCCTCCCCTCCTCCGGCGCCCTCCTCCCGGGCGGGCAGCGCGCAGCTCCGCGGGCTCTCGGGCTGACGGCTGCGCGGGATCCCTCAGGTCCCGGGGCTCCTCCCGGCGGGCTCTGTTTACATGCTGTGTGTAACGGGGTGGGCGGTGGCCAGGGACCGCGCTGTGCAGTACCCGGCTCCTCCTCGGCCCGCCTCCCCGCCTCCCCGCCCGCCCCCTTTCGGGCAGCCGGGGATGCTGGCGTTGGCTGCAGCGGGGCGGGAGGGGCCAGGCGCTCCGCGGACTCCGCCGCCCCCCAAAACCCAAAACTTTTTTTTCTTTTTTTTTAAATAAAGGAACGGGGAGCATCCCGGGGCCTTCGCGTGACCGGGGCCACCCCGGACCGTGACGTCCTGGGCCCCAGCCAATCACTGGATTCCGAGACCTGCGCCCTGGCTTGCGAGCCGGGTGATGTCACAGCACCAGCCCAGCATCCGTGGCTTTCCCGGTTGCAGTGAAGCAGAGACAGCTGGTAGTCCTCGTTAGCGTTTATCTGGAGTTGGGAGGCTAGCAAAGCGTTTTCCCGAATGTGATTTAAATGCAGGGGACACCCACGGAATTGCAGATAACTTGTCCCTTGTCTGAGGCTAGCAGTGGAGGAGCTGAGAAACGGAGTTTTTCTTTTTCAGGATCAAAGCTCTGCCCTCCAATGGATGTAAAGAAATGTTTTCCCTAAATACATTTTTGTGACACTGATATGAACGTCCATTTGGAAAGGAAGGTGAAACTCGTGTGTGTGTGTGTGTGTGTGTGTGTTTATTAACATAAAGCTGAGTATTTCTTAGAAATAATCGCATAGGACTGTCTTGAATATTATTCAGCCTCACTTCATACTGCATAACCTAAAACGATCAGCTGCTAGTTTGGAAGAGGAGAAAGTAAATTTTGAAACAAGAGCCCAGGGCAGAAGTTGCTTGAACCTGGGAAGAGTCGGTTGTCTAGACAGGAAGACCATAAATCACAACCCCCGACGACTGCACCTGTTGAACGCTCCTTGGCTGCGGAACACCGCAGGAATGCAGGATTGCAGAAAATGCATTGGACACGTCCCTGGCTGGCAGGAATTGAATGACGACCAGCAGTGACACGTTAAAATAGCATCCATGCCACACATACTCGATCAGCTTTTATCTTTCAAGTTTGTCTTTGGAAGCAGGCACCGCGCTCGCCCTAGGAATATAAATATGAGTAATATGTGAGTCCACCCTCCAAGAGCTGCCAGATTAGCCAAGAGAAGCTCGTGACAGCATGAATCCTTGTGAACACACCCTTTACTCAACACTAGAGATGTGATTCTGGTAAGTTTTCTCTTGTGTATTTCCAGAATAGGAATTCTTTTCGCCTTGGCTTACCTTAATAGATCTAAGCTGCCTTCCTACAGTAAAAGCAGAAACGGCACTTAAACTTTTGGTAGAGTTGGAGGTCAGAATGGTGATCAGTCCAAGGGCAACCTGGGCATTTCATTTTATCTGATCTTTTTTCCTGAGGGAGCCATCCTTACCTGGAAGTTAACATGTAACAATTTCCTGACTTCATAATTTCCCAACTCCTTTAAAACAACTCAGTTCAGTAAAGATTTATGAAACATCTATTGGATACCAGACAAAGATACACAAGGCTTTTTTTTTTTTTTTTTCCATCAAAGAATTTACAGACTGTAAACTAGGCAGGATTCTAAGACCCCCAAGATTCCTACCTCCTGATGTACACACTCCCAGTTATTCAAATGAACACTAATCTAGATACTGCTCTAAGGTATTTTGTCCATGTAATTAAGATCTCAAATCAAGTGACCTTAAGATAGGGAGATTGTCCTCAGTGAGCCTGACCTAATCAGGTGAGCACTTTAGGAATTAGGCTGTTCCTGGGGAGAGGTTCAAAGTATAGAGCAAAATCACTAATGGCTTTGGAGATGGAGTAGGCCACCTGGCAAGTACCTGGGAGCAGAGGCCAGGAGCTGAGAGCAACAGCCAACAAAGAAATGAGACTTCAGTCTTAACAACTGCAAGGAAGTGAATTCTGCCAGACCTGAATGAGCTTGAACGTGGACTTTCCACAGAGCCTCCAGGCAAGAACTCAGTCTGATGGATACCATTTCAGACCCTGAGCAGGAAACTACGTTATGTCAGGCCTGTGCTGGAACTTCCGATGTACAGAACAGTGAGCTAATACATGGGGTTGTCTTAAATAGATAAGTTTGTTTTAAATTGTCATGCAGCAGTAGGAAACTAATACATAGGACAATGGACAGACAGATGAATAAAAAAATTCAGTATGCTCCCTGGCTGATGTGGCTCAGTTAGTTGGAGCCTTGTCCTGTAAACCAAAAGGGTGCAGTTTTGATTCCCAGTCAGGCCACATGCCTAGGTTGTCAGTTTGATCCCCAGTTGGGGTGTGTTTGGGGCACATAAGGGAGGCGACCAATCTATGTTTCTCTCACATCAATATTTCTCTCCCTCTCCCTCTTCCTCCCTTCTTCACTGTGAGCATGTCCTTAGGTGGAGATTAAAAAAAAAAAAAACACAACAAAAACTCAATATAATATTGCAAATGTTACAAAATGTTGCTTTCTTCCCTTTCCTTCTTTCTTTTCTTTTTTAAATAAAATATAGGGACCCCAAGATAGATCAATATTCTTGCAATTATACCTGGTTCTGTCATTTAAAGCATATGCATATTCTGAAAGTTCCCAAAATGAAGAGATTCCTTAAATCTGAGACTAAAATATAAAAAATACACAGCTTTTCTACTTTTTGGAAAGGAGGAAATTTGAAAAATACAACTGTTTTTAAATCTATCAAATTTGCTCCAAGTGATGGATGACCATAATTACAAAGTTATATTTACTCAACAAATACTTTTTGTCAGAATATGAAAGACTGTCATGATGAAAAATAGAATCCTGTGTATAATGCAATTGCTCAATGAATTGAGTGAATGCTGTTGTTTTTCTCTGAAAGGCATTGAGTTAAAGAGCAGACATGCTGGTGTTCTGGGTTGACTCCTACCTCTGCAATGTCAAGTTTTACGTACACCTGCAACTTAATTGCCCCAAGCCCCAGTTTTCTCTTCTGAAAATGGAGAGAACAGTGAGATAAAGTAGGTAAAGTCTTTATCCCAGACCGTGGCACATGGTAAGAACTCAGGAATTGCCATTATGACTCTTCAACGGCCTCTTGGGAATGATTTGTAGGAAGATCAGCTGATTAATTTTAAAAGTGAAGTTCCAGAGTGGCCTGACGGTGCTAGCATGGTGAGGAATGGTCACAGATGTAGAGACATCTCCTTTTTTCCCAAGCACATAGAGCAGGGTTTCTCTGCAGCAGCACTGTTGGTATTTGGAGCCGGACGATTCTTTCTTAGGGGAATGTCTTGTGCATTGTAGGACGTTTCGCAGCATCCTTGGCCTCTGCCCACTAGCCAATAGCATTTCCCTCCACGCCCCCCACCATTGTGATACCCTAACACGTCTCCAAACATTGCCAAATAAATGTTCCCTGGAGGGCAAAACGGCCTCCACTTGAGAATCACAGATTTAGAGGAAAAGGTCTTGCACCAGGTCTGTTTCAGTCATTTTATTAACTAATGGAGAGGGTGTGAAAGGAAAGCAGTGGGCATTAGCCTTGGAAAGCGCACCTGCAGAAGTTGCTGGAACCTGGGGAAAAGTCGGTTGCCCTGGAAAGCGCACCTGCAAGTTGCTGGAACCTGGGAAAAGTCAGTTGCCCTGGAAAGCGCACCTGCAAGTTGCTGGAACCTGGGAAAAGTCGGTTGCCCTGGAAAGCGCACCTGCAGAAGTTGCTGGAACCTGGGAAGAGGCGGTTGCCCTGGAAAGCGCACCTGCAGAAGTTGCTGGAACCTGGGAAGAGGCGGTTGCCCTGCAAAGCGCACCTGCAGAAGTTGCTGGAACCTGGGAAGAGGCGGTTGCCCTGGAAAGCGCACCTGCAGAAGTTGCTGGAACCTGGGAAAAGGCGGTTGCCTAGACAGGAAGACCATAAATCACTCTGCCTCCCTCCCACTTGGGCAGAGTTCTGTGAGGCACCTTCTGGAGGGATGTATTCAGGCTCCAGGAACAGTTCATTCCAGAACTTCAGCCAGGTCTTTTGTGTGGGCTGAGGGTGAAGAAACCTCAGGGCCGCCTGAAGCTCCTTTGGGGGGATTTTGCCTTCGGGCATTGTCTGGAAGTAGAAATTAAAACGCAGCCCTGCTGGTGGGCCGAGAGTTGTGCAGTCTTCACTGGATTTAGAGAAATGTTTCTCTTCCTTTATATGAACCTAAACTTTGCTCTCTCTGAAGCACTGTTTGTCTTTGGGAGATGTGTTTTGGTAAGAAGAGAAGGATAGTCAAACCCCAAGCAGGCTGCGAGGTCTCAGGAGCCCAATGTGGAATTGCAAAGCCCACCCTAGATTCTCCTGCTCAAGTCGATTCTTCCACTGACCCCGTTCCCAAGTTCTCTGTGTATTTTATTCTAGTGTCGCTTTAACATATGATTTTACATTGTGAGTCCTTTTAAGTAGCCCTGCCCTGCCGTAAATCTGCTTCCTTCACAGAGCCTTGTGGTTATGTTGTTTAGGGAATTAGGCAGAAAGCGAAGTGTGGCAGTTGCTCCCCATTTACCCTGAGCCTTGTATTAAGGGGGACTGCAGACCCCAAGATCCAGGAGGTGGTGAGCAGCAGAGATGGTGTGATTTGTCACGGGGGTGATGGGAGAGGTGATAGGACCCTAGGATCTGGGGAAGCAACATCCATGAGGGCAGCTGTCCCCTCTCCTTTTCCCCTTCCCCACACACTCAAGAAAGGTGACACCTGGAGGTGGGGAGGATAAATAGCAGGTAGGCACCTGAGCTAAACTTACGCCAAAGTTTGTTTCACTGCAACTGGAGTTTGGAAAAAAAAAAGAAAAATTAAATGGAAAGATCAGCAAAAATAAAAAAATCTACACACGTAAGTCATTGTGATCCAGGTACCCCACAAGTTTCAGGAGGAGGATTTACTTTAGCATCCCTGCCCTCTGGCCAGAAAAATACATGCTGAATTTTGTTTCTGCATCTGTCAATCTTAGTTTTACAGAATCATTCCCTTTTTTCTTATCCCTCTCAAAGGCTTGAACCTAGAAATTGAGGAAGTTCTGGGTCACTTAGTTTGGCTACATTTGCCGTCAAAACATCCCCATCTAACGTTCAGCTGGTAAACATTTTCCTTTCCTACATGTCCAAGGAACAGAAATAATTTGATTTAATTTTTTTTTTATTTGTGAAAACACTTTGGTATTCTATGCTGTTCAGGCATTTCCCTCCTTGCCCTTGCTTTCTGCTGTGACAGCTTCTGAACAAGCTCCACTTCTAAGATTTTCATGGCCTTCCTTCAGCACAATGCACAAAACTTCCTTTTCAGCAACACCTCATTGATGCCGAGAAACACAGACTCTAGGATGGCAAAACGGCTGTTTGAACATCTTTCTCTTTTCCTTTCGGATACTGTTTATAGTTCTGCCTCTTTTATTTGTTTGCAGAGGGTCACTGGGTCCCCTTCATATTAGCTCATCCTCGGGAGAGCTGTCCCGAGCGCGTTGGTCCAGGACTCCAATGAGGATGGGGACTTCCTCTGGGAACGGGCGTGTATCCAGGTAATGTGCCAAACCAGAAGCTGCTGCCGTTACATGAAAAGGCTGATCACTTATGATACGTCTGTTTAATGAGATACAATGATGTGGGTGCTGTACTCCAGTGTCGCCCTTCCTGGAGAGCGTGCAGGTCCTCAGCCACACGGCTGGGAGCAGGTGATCGAAAGAGCGCAGCTAAGATTGGTGGATTGGGCATTAGAAAGACTCCAAATCATGACTTCACTGCTTACTAATTGCATGATCTTGGGAAGGCTGCCTAATCCCTATGAACGCTAATTTCCTCATCTGTAAAAACAGAATGACGGTATAGATGTTGTGAACATGTAAAACTCGGGAAATAAATGTGTAGTAGGAGATGGTGCAAAAAATCAACAAGAAGTTCTTTAAAATGTAAGAAATTTGAGTATATATATCCAAGGTTTTATAATACTGGTCCTTGGCCTAGAAAGTGGACAGAGATATTGATTAATTTTAGCTATCGTTAATTAAGTATGTATGTTGAAAGATTTAAAGTGTATCAGTTAGAAATTGCATCCAGCTAATAATAAAACATTTTGACTAAAGTGAGCTTTGTGCCCCATGACTGAAATCGGGAGGCAGGCAGTGCAGGCCATATTTGGCCACTCACTCCTTGGAGTGTGGCCCCCATCCTCAAAGTTGCCTCCCGGCCCAAGATGGTCTCTGGCGGTCCAGCGACCACACCCACCTTCCAAGCAGGATAAAGGAGGGAGGGAGCAAAGAACAACACAGGACTACTGTCATTGGTACTCTTCTGGGTCTTCCCAAAGGTCCCAGCCAACATCTCTTCCTTCCCATTATTGTTTCCTTCCTGTGAGGGAAACATAGAAATGTCCCTTTACAGCACGGTGTATTTCCTGGAGTGTCACTGCTAAGGGAAACGGGGGTGGGGGTGGGGGGGGAATGGGTACCGTGGGGGCGTCTCGCAGGCTCCGCCATAGGTAATGACTGCACATTAGAAAAAGGACGAGATGCATCCAAGCGAGTAGAAAGGAAAATGGGCAACAAAGACAACGCCCTCAATCCAATAGATAGCAGGAAAGGAATAAAAAGAAGTCACGAAGAATCATTATAAAGAAAGTACACAAACTAGGAGAGAGTAAATAATTCCAACTGAGGTGTAGTCGGTCATGATCAATGTGAATGGACTTCACCCGTAGATGAGAATGAACACAGATTGCTGGACTGGAAAAATCAAACCCAACTCATCTATCTGTACACTGTTTACAAGAGACATGCATTTTACCAGAGAAAGTGTGGAAGCGAAGGAGTGGGAAAATGTAAAATAGGCAAATATAATAACAGGCAAAATAAAATTTTAAAAAAGGTAAAATCATAATGCTTATATAAATAGAAAATGAAACAGTAAAGACTTTATTCAATTCTTTTATTAAAGAGGGAACTGGTAAGATGCTATAAAGGAGAATTCAAAGTACTACACTTTTAGAGTTGATCAGGAATGAATGCACAAATAGATGCAAAGTTGGTTAATATCCACACGGTGATTATCAATCACATTTCACTGAAATTGTAGTGTAATCTTGGTATAGTAGGACGCAATTTTTATTTCTATGTACAGCTTGAAGAAAATGAAAGGCACTGATTATAATCAGAAAACTCAGAAGGGTGTGTTCTCCAACAACGCACAGTTTTCCACTGAAGTCACTAAGTGACCTTTTGGTCTGTTTCAAAGTCTTTCACAATTTTTCCTTCCTCTCCTCTCCTTTGGTGATCAGAACAATCTCAAAGAAAGATTATTCTTAAGTTTAATGTGCAAAATCTGGGTCCATATAGTAATTTCACCAGTTACAAAATGAATTTCTGTCTAGAAGTTTTCATAAGGAATCCCAGAATGATCTTTTAAAAATCTGGCTCTCCTGAGGCTGGGAAACTCTTACTATCAAATGTCAGGCAATGCATTACTAGCTGAGAAAGTGACGCACAGCTGCCAGACATTATCTCAATCTGAATAACTGCTCTTTCCCCCGTTATGCAGAAAAGAGAATACCTACTCTAAGAGCGCTACAATGCTAACTTTGTGTCACTGATAAATGCCTTACAGTTAAAGCAAGACAATGTTGTATCTCATTCATAGATCTGATTTTCGCTGACTATTCTGAATAACTAGTTATATTCTGACTATGTTGTCTGCTCTTTGCTTTGCTGCAACACCCGTGAAAGGCGCTGTTGCATGATAGTTGTGAGCACAGAAATTGGTGCTAAGTTGGCAGGTTTAAACCCCAGCGCTATCACCTGTTAGCTGGATGGAACACCTATTAGCTTGATTTCCAGATTCCGTGAGCTGAAAACCCTGGCCTCCCAAGAATGCGTCCCATCCTTCAACTCTGCCTACCTCTTACAACTTCCGGGATTATCTCCTCTCTAATGTTCATTCTGCCTTGTCACGATCCTCATGTCAGTTGGGATGAGTCACGACATTTTATGCCTCAGATTCCTCCTCTGTATAGTGGGAATATTAATGGTACCAACATTGACGGTGTATTGTGAGGATTAAATGTGTCAATGTATGTAAAGTGCTTAGAAAACTGCTTATCAAATGATATGTTCTAAATCCATAAATTTAAAAATAGACTATCAGATATCAGACACAAAAACCTAACCATAATAGATACTCTTAAAACCTAAAGACTCAGAAAGACTTCAAATAATGGAATGGCAAAAAGAATTATACCAGTAAATACAAATTGTTAAAATTGGCAGCACATTACTCAGTAGTCACACCAGAGGCCAGAAGATAGTGTAATTATGTTGACAGCAACCAAAAAAAGATTTAAAAAATTTTGATTTTGGAGGGATAAAGAAGGTCGCTGCAACATGAAAATATGAATTTACTGGGATTATTCAACAGTTCTGAGGTTCTATGCACCAAGCAGCACAGTGTAACTGAAAGAATGAGATGGAAAATAGCTAAATTCACATTCAGAATGTGGCAGACAAAAACAGAATATGGGTGATTGGAACAAAGCAATTTATACTGACTCAGTGTATACCGGAAAAGTCACGGTTTTCTGACTACAATGTTCTACCATTTGAAATTAGTAAGCAAAAAGAAAACCGTTCAGAAAACATAAAAACACACTTCTAAATAGTTTATGTGTCAAAAAAGAAACAAATGCAATGGGTACATACTTAGCTCTAAAAGACAGTCAAAGCAACACGTAACACATAGGATGCAGCTAAGCAAGAATGTGAGTCCTTAATTGCATACATTAGAAGAGAAGAAAGCATGAAAAATAATGAGAGAAATGCCCATTTCCAGTTATAAAATAAAGGAAAGCTGAAGCAGGGAAATAACAAAAATGGAAATGAATGGAAGAGAAAACTAAGAAAAAAAAAAAAAGAGAAAAATCACGAAACCAAAAGGTGTTAAAATTAAAATAACACAGAATAGCCAGAACAATCTTAAAAAGAAGATAGTTGGAGGGCTTAAAACTTGCCAATTTCAAAATTCACTACAAAGCTATGGAACTAAAGATCTCCTGGCATTAACAAACTGTTACATTAATGGTCACCTGATTTTTGACAAATGTGCCAAGAAAATTCAATGGGGAAGAACAGTCCTTTTTACCGATGGTGCCGGGAGAACTAGATATTCTCATGAAAAAGAATGAAGTTGGACCCCTACCTTATATCATATAAAAATTAACTCAAAATGAATTGTAGATCTAAAACTATGAAACTCTTAGGAGAAAACCCAGGAGTATACCTTCAGAATCCTGGGTTGGTTAGTCAATGACTTCTTAAACGCTGTTGACTGATAGGAGTTAACTCATGTTGGCACTTGCACTAGGTTACACAATTCTTAAAAATGAGAGTAATAAAGGATGTTGTAAAACGTTGTTGTAAATTGTTTCATTTTTATGTTCAAGTATGAAAAAAGAGCTGGTGATATGGGATAGCTTTTGTATAAAACTGCCAGTCAACAATGTGTTAAATACTATCCCAGATGCACAGACAAGAAGATAAAAAATTAGAAACTGAACTTCGCCAAAATATAGACTTCTGTGCTTCAAGTTATACTATCAATAAAGGAAATGAGAACCCATAGGCTGAGAAAATATATTTGAAAGTCATTTATCTGAAAAGTTTTGTGTGCAGAATATAAAGAACTCTTATGACTCAAAAAGGAGAAAATAACTAAAAAATTGAGGAAAGGATTTGAATAGACATTTCTCTAGTGTAATGTATAAATGGCCAATAAGAACATAAAAAGATGCTCAACATCATTTGTCATTAGGGAAATGCATATCAAAACCATGAGATACCATTTCATACCCACAAAAATGGCTGTAATATTAAAAAAAAAAAAAAAAATACCAGATAAGTGTTGGTGAGAATGTGAGTAAGCTGGAACCTTCACACCATTGCTGTCAGATTGTAAAAGACCACAAATTCTCTGATTCCATTTACATGAGGGGTCCCTCATAGAAAATTCCACAGAGATAGAAGACAGATTAGTGGTTGCCTAAGGCTGGAGGAGGGAGAATAGGACGTGACTGTTCAATGGGTACAGAGTTCATTTCTGGGTGATAGAAATGTTCTAAAATTAAGATTATGGTGAAGACTGCCCAACTTCGAAAATACGATAGAAACTATTGAATCATACGCTTTGAATGGGGGAATGTTTATGGTATATACATTTTACTCAACACAATTGAGTTTTTAAAAGTTAAATGTGATGACATTAAATGCAGGGTTGTATCCTGGACTGAATCCTGGGACAGAAAAAGGCATTAGTGAAAAGACTGGTAAAACCGGAATAATGTTTTTAGTGGAGCAGTAACGTTTGTACTAAGATACTGGTACTAATGTTAATTTTTAATCAAATGTGCAAGGTTATGTGAGATGTGAAAGATGGATAAAGGTTACATAGGAACTCTGTATTATCCTTGCAACTCTTCTGTAAATCTGAAATTATTCCAAAAGTAAAAGTAAAAATGAACCACTTGATTGATGGAGAGAGACAGAGAGACAGGGGGAGAAGGAACAAATAATTAGGAATGACACATGGAGATTTAAACTACAAAACGGTGTAGTTATAACACTAAGAACAATGATATACGAGCGCTGTACAAGGTCGTTTTCTTCACCATCACCACCTGGCCGATCTCCTAGCTCGGGATGAACTCCATAATGTGACACAGTTTGAGATAAGAAATGGGCTCTTGGAGGGGGAACCTACAACACAAGGGTCAGCAAAAAGAGACACGATCTGTGGTTGACCATCCTCTACGGCTGTGTGACGGGTCACATCAGGACCTGGGCGATGAGCTTGTCAGCATGGGCAGACTGCTTGCCGGTTCTGGTCTCAAGGGCTTTGTGGTTATAGCAGTTGCTGAGAAAGCCAGTTGCCCAGCACCTGGAGACCTAGAGAGACTCTGGGAAGCTGAAGAGCCTCCTGACAAAGGAGGGGAGCTACCAGTCATGCGGGAAGCTGAGTCTGAGTAGGGGTCCCTGTCGCTAGGAGAAGGTGGGGTCAGTCCTAGCTGGCTTCTTGTTTGGTTTTCCCAGAGTGAAGTCTCGCAGTCACATGGGCACAATTCTACTTGACACACATAGCCAGTAAATTGCAAAATACTCCAAATGCACAGTTTCTTAGAAAAATATAACTTCACAGAACTACTCAAGAAGAAATATAATTTGGGGTTGGAGTTATTGCTTTCATCAGAAGGTTTAAAACCCACCCTCCTCTCTCAAAAAAAGAAATTAATAATATAAAACAAGCCATTAAATCCAGAAGATTTTTCCAGTGAGACCCAACTTCAAAGGACACATAATCGTTATCTTAAACAACGTGTTCCAGTGAATATAAAATGAAGGAACACTGCCCACCTCATTCTACAGAGTAAAATAATTCTGATGGCAAAATCAAATAAAGACAGAACAAGAAAGTAATAATTAAGGGCTAATCTCACTTCTAAATATAGTTGCAAAAATCCTAAATTAATCATTTGTCAACTGAATCCAGGAATGCCTTTTAAAAATACATCATTACCCAGGAATGCAAAGATGCAAAGATGGTTAAAATTAGAATGCAAACTAATGAGAATTACTGTATTAACTAGTGAAAGGGGAAAGCCGTTAGGATATCAATAGATCTAGAAAAACTTTTAATACTCAACATTGTTTCATAATTAATACCAATAGCCAACTAGACATAGAAAGCAACTTCCTTAGCCTGGTAAATGGCAGCAATCAGAATTATAACAATTTCCAAAATTATATAGCAAATACTATATGTAATTGTAAAATGATGAAAGCATTCACTTTCAGAGCAGGAACACAATGATTTATTCTATCACCATTTCTATTCAACACTGTACTGAAGCTTTTCACTAGTGCAATATGACAAGAAAAAGAAATAAAAGTTATAAGGATTGAAAAAGAAAAAAATAAGAAATATAAAAGAATCTATAAAGTACTCAGAGCTAAGGGTTTATCAAGGTTGTTGAATGCAAAACACATGTAAAAACCAGTAACATTGCTACTCACCAGCAACAAAAATTATAAAACATACTTTTAAAAAGAATATATTTTTCAATGGCAACAATAAAATATAAAGTACTCACAAATAAATATAACAAAAGATGCATGAGACTTTTACCAATGACATTATAAAACTTTATTGAAGAACATGTAGATGGACCTATAAACCATATTTCTTGATGGGAAGATGAAATTTTATAGCAACAGTTTCCCCCCAAAGCAATCTAACAAATTCAGTATAATTATAGTAAAAATTCCAAGAAGGTATTTTTCAAAGCTTGACAAGATCATTCTTAAACTCACAGAAGGTTAAAGGATGAAGAATACCCAACTGTTTTTAAAAGAGGAAGCACAGTGTGGGCTAATTCCAACAGATATCAACATTTTCTTTAAAAAAAAGTGTGGTACTGGCCCGGAGAGTGACCATGAGGCAAATGGAGGAGTACAGAGTCTAGAATTAACCTCCTTTATACCGATAGTAATGGCATTTCAATAACAGGAAAATGAGAGCCCCACTGGCGTGGAGACAAGTCACTAGCCCTAAGGAAAAGATAAAGTTAATCCAAACCACTGTCCAAGAACAAATGATTTCCAGATGGCTTAATGACCTAAAAGCAAAACAACTATTAACTTCTGGGAAAAAATAACCCATGAGGGTTTAGTGATATTCGAATATGTAATCATTTTCTAAACCAAACCCAACAAGCACTAATCATAAAGGAAAAATGGACATTTCATTATTTTAAAATTAAGAACTTGTTTTATAACAAAAGGCATGAGATACTAAGTAAGAAGACAGGCCATCATCTAAGAGAAGATATTTGCTATGCATATAACCAATATAAGTCAAAAATAAAAGATAAGTAACCCAAGAGAAAAATGGTAAAAAGTATGATCAGTACCCCAAATCCCTGATGTCCAGTAACATAGGAAACGACGCTCCTCAGCACACCCCTTTTTTAGCCAATTGTAGTTCCTCCTTTGTGTGTCATCCAGTCGTATCCTTTGTAACTTTTCTGTTTTCTCTGTATTTTCTAACTGATGTGTGGGAATTCACATCTTGGACTTGCTCTTTGATCTGGCCAGTCTGGCCTCACAAAGTTGACCTGCTGTTTTCACCTTGTTTTTCCATGTTGAACTTTTTCTTTTTTTCTTTTCCACTTAACTTCTTAAATTAAATACGATTTATGTACATTTGTAATAAGTGCTTTTGGTGTCTTAAGAAATATGCCTACCCCAAATTCACAAAGATATTGCCCTATGTTTCCTTGCAAACCTTTAGACTTTTCAGTTATAGTATCTACTTTGAATTATTTTGGGTATGGTATGAGGTATGGGGAGAGGTTCATCTTTTCCCCATACAGGTAGGCAGGAGTTCCTGAAACTTTTGATTTCCTTTCACCATTGAATTGCTTTGGTACTTGGACCAAAAACTAATTGACTGTGGGTTTATTTCTAAACTTTCTCATCTTCGTTACTACAGTTTTAGAGGAAGTCTTGTAATTAGCTAATGTTAAGTCTTCCAATTTTGTTAACTTTCAATATTGTTTTGGTTGTTTTACCCACTGCATTCACTGAAGTCTTTTCTTATTATCAATTCTGTGTTCGACCACGTTTCTTGCTATTTCTAATTCACTTATTTGTTCTATACGTGTTACTTTGATCAAGTTGTTTCCATTAACTGCCTTTTTATCTCATTCCGTTGTTTAATCAGCTCATATCTGAGCTGCATTCATGCTCTTTTGAAGTTCTTTGCAAACACAACACAACCTTAGGAATTTTGTTTCTTAGATTCGCTCTTCTTCCCAATTGGTTTCTTCATCTGTTCGTCACTCCACTCCCTCTGTTGGCATATTTATGTAGTGGCCAGGTCATTTTATTTAAATTTGCTTATGTTTAAGACCATCTGCCCTGTTCAGACCACTCATTTTAATAGCTAGCATGGCCGTACCAGCATCTGCCAGTCAACCCCGAGCCCTGCATGTGGAAGGGAGGAGGGGCCAGGTACACAGGCTTTTGTTCCAGGGACTGGACTCTGCTCTGTCTTCTGATATTTGCATCGAGTCCTGCCCTGGGTGAATTCCAGATGGAGAGCTGACATCTCTATCGTATCATGGGGGAGAAAATTCTCAGGATTTAGGTGTTTCTCTTAATTCAGGGATGAGCAGGGTATTTTTAGTCCCATGTTTCACCCACCTCTCCCCAGCCAACACTCCCTCTTCTGACGCGCACCTGGGAACACACATGCCAGCCCCACGCAGAGGAAGGAACAGATAAGGCTACCCATCCCACCCAACTCTCCAATCTCTTTCTTTCCCAAACTGAGATTTTAATGAGAATTCTGGATTTTGCAAATTCCCCCAATATGAGTAAGGATTAGGAGCTCTTTTCATTCTTGCTGGAAAATCTGGTCTTTTTCTTTGGTGATCATCTTTTGAAGTTCAAAGCACAATTACAAGAGCTCCTTCCCTTGCTTCATTGCTGGTGAATTTAAGTGGTTTTTACTTTTTAAGTTTTAATTTATTTTGGTAGTTCATTATTTTGGTTTAGGGGAGGGAAGAGTTCTGTGATCTGGCCTTATTTATCTTAAGAAACGACACAAAAATCTTTAAGAGAAGCACTTGATAACATACTTTAAAAATAAGTTTATTTATAACTAATGAATATAAAATCTGACAGATGTTTTCAAACATTTTTGCAAAAAAAGTAAAATCCTCCCTTGTTCCCTCTCCCCACAAGTTACAGAGTAAGAACTTGGACAGTTTTACATGAAACACTGAACATGAAATTTTCATTCATTGATTGGTCCTAAAAAGCTCCAATACATTATATTTTAGGTAAAGGTCCATTAAAATTAACAATTCAACAAACCACTTGACACTTGCTTTCTATTGTCATTACAATGCTCAATCAAAATGTTGAAGGACAAGAACAGGTAACAAAGATGGCCCGTGACAGATATTCAAAGTGCATGGATCTATGAGACCACAAACATTCAAAATAAGAATACTAAGGGTGGAATTAAACATTGATTTAAAAAATTAATCCAAGGAAATCTATGTACATGGTAGCCTTTGGCATTTGGTCTAATGTGTTTCTTCTTTATAGAGACATCATTTCGTTCAATCTATTAACCAGATCAAATTGACCTTAACACATGTCTCATCTGACACAGATTGTCCACAGCCAATTTCACATGAGGTAGTTGGGCTGTTTACTGACATTCTAGTGAAGTTGTCATGGCACAGGGGACTCACATATCAAACATGCCATGAGACTGGCTCATTAGCCTTCTGGAAAGCAACTGAAATTACTTCTAGCTCACCCTTCTTGTCATCCCTGACTCCCATATACACCTACAAAGGGACAACAAGCATATACAAGAGTCTGTGCAGATGATATCAGCTTTGCAGGGGGGACCAGCCATCCCAGGCTGGTTTCTGTTTATCAAGTACAGGGAGGAAATACTGACCACACCTTAGAATATATGTAATAGAGAGGATGTGCTTAAAACAAGCAGGATTTCTTCCTTGTGTTCTCACATAGTTTAGCTGAAAACATTTGTTCACTCTGCAAGAGAAATGATTCAAAGAGTAACCAGAGAAATTTTGGAACACTTGCATTACAGAGTAGTGGTATGAGTTTTCCTTTTAATGAAAGGCTATACAAAGACAGTGCAGGACAAAGACCCACGCATGCGTCAGTGGTCCCGCTACTACCCACTGAACCACGCCCTGGGGGGCCATAGTGCAGCAGTGCAGGGAGAAGGACGCGGCTGGCTGGCCTCCGTGCCCAGGACTGCGGACGGCTACACTTACGGGGACAGCTGGTGAACAGTATGTGCGTGCTAACAACCTTGCATTGGATAAGCAATCTTAGAACACCACTAGACAGCTAGGGAGCATTTTATGTTATTATTGTGAAACCCCTGAGTAAGCAGCTGCAGATTGATTACAAAGGGACGTCCAGAAGCAGGGCATGCTTCTAAATAAAGCACTCTACCTACACGTCATAGGACCCAGGTTTGCTGCACACACTGAGGTCTGCAGACGGCCTGAGCCAGATCAAAGAGCAACCGGAGGCAGGTTCCCTAAGCCCAGACACATCAGCTCAGCTAACAGAACAACAGCTTCAAATACACTTTATGTATAAAGTCTCAGTCTGAAAGTATAAAAAGGGTTCATAGTTCACCTTAAAAGGAAATGAAACGCGAGAGGGGAGAAGCTGAAGAGTTGTAAAACCTATGACTACCATCAGAAGCAACTGATTTTAATCAGTGATTCTGAAATGAACCATTGTGTAACTGACTTCTTATTGGGCATGATACAATGTTTAGTAGGAAAACAAAAACAAAAACAAAAAACACATAGTTTTCCTTCAGAAAGTTTCCAAAATGTCTCTCATCATCTTGTACCACTCATGACTTTCTGGTGCTCTCTCCTGCCCGAAATGACTTCCACGATCAGATTAAGTTTCCTTAAATGAGATGCCCCTTCAGTTCTTTAACTTATTTCAAATTGAAAGAAAAATGTACTTTATTGGTTGGTCCCCGTCACATTTTTTAAAATTAAAAATGCTTTTCCAAAAAATAAAGGTGAGAGCAGTAACTTTTTGGATATACACGTATACACAACTAATAATTTAAAAAGAAAGCTGCGAACTGTTACATAACCTAACGAGCACAGCCTTTCCAAGCCGACCCCCGGCGTGATGCGCTGGCTGTTCTGAGCCCCACTGCTAGAACTCCCTACAGAGCTGATGAGAACACCACCTCCACCTGGCAGTCAGTCACAAGTTGGTTTCATGCCCCGCCCCCGGAAAGGGTACCCCTCCAACGTAACATTTTCCAGCAGGATTAGCTATAAGAAGTTGAACGTGCTTTCAAAGGACAAGCCAGTTGCCATCGTTGACAGGACTCTGCTCCGTGCGACTAGCACGCCGCCCCCGCCCCGAGTACAAAGCGCGGCTTCTACCTGGGCGACAGGTGCAGGCACGAGGCAACTGTGTGCACGAAAGCGCCCCGGAAGGGGTCAGCCCGACAGGACCGACTGCTCCTCCCGATACGTGGGAGGCACATCGCCTTTCCCCTCAGGGTCTCCCTAAAGGCTGCTCCTGGAAAGGGACCCTAAGATGCTGCAGCAATGGGGGCCCGATGCCTGCTCTGTGCACGAACGTTCCAGCCTGGTCTTGTCTCCGCTCACTGCCAGGGCGAGGGGAACCGGGAATCGTGGAGGATTATGGAGAGGACGCCTTAACTATCTTGCCTCTTGGTCCCATTCTGAGACGGCGACAGCAAACTAGCACAAATCAGGGCTTTGACTAAAACGGAGAAGCAAACCCTGTAGATTCAGGAGGAAGCTCTGCCTGTGCCAAGCTGCAGGTCAAGGTGACTTTACTGTCTAGCACGAGGTTCAACATCTCGTTATTTTTATTGACAGGCTCTCAGAGCTTCACACATCTTAGGCGAATTTAATGTGCTCCAGGGAGGAAAGCACCTATCCAAACACCTTTCTCTAGCGTTGGAAAAAGGGTGAGTAGAAAATGTAACTTATTCAAATTATCCTAATCCCGGTTCCCAAGGACCCCAGATACTATGAGACGCTTCCCGCCCAGAAAACGGAGTCGGCTAGACCCGCGGTTCCTATATAAGTGCGCATCGGCCAGGCTGAGCAGCTTCGCGGGCAAATCTGAGGTACGTTCCAGGGGCCCCCTCCCTCTCCACGTGAGTGTACCTGAGGCGACAGGGAGCACTCACAGGTGATTAAAGGGTTCTGCTTCGCGACACTTACAATTTCTTGGTGGCACCTCCTCCCCTTGGCAGATGCCTAGAGTGTCTTCATTCGAGGTACAGGCAGAGATGGGCTGTTTTTCCTTTCACCTTAACAGCTATGTCAAGGGCAGGGGCCCCTGGTGCTGCCCCCGTTTTCACACCAGCTAGGGAGGGAGAGCCCACTGACTACCCGTAGTGGGGGTGGAGGAAAGCACACACACCCCTTGGTAGATGCGAACAGGAAGTGCTAGAGCACAGAAGGGTCAGCGTCATTTTAGTCATTTTCCTCCCCAGCCTTAAAACATTTGATGTTGCTTTTCTAAGTTTTAGCCTTTTCCAGAAGTCCTATGTGAGCGGAGGACCTGCTTCATTCGAGCTAAATAAATGCCCATCTGTCTAAAGACAGAAGACAAAATCACACCCCCCGCCCCTGACGTTAACCTGTCTGGCTCAGGAGAGGCTCTTTGCTGGAGGAACAGCCTCACCCGGGGAACTCACCTTCTGCCCTGGGGAACCCTCAAGGTGGAAACGCCCTTCCAGCCACTCAGAGGAACCGGCCACTCACAGGGAAGGGAAGGCCCGTGGCTCCTCTCCCACGCCCTCTGGGCAGTGTGGTCCCCTGAGGCCAGGGCCACAATCCCGGTGTCCCTCTTTGCAAGGGAACGCCTACACAAGGTTGTTTTATGAAAGGCTGACATCCCACTGTTACAGCCCGACAGGGTCCCAAAGCTTTTGAGATTGATTAGCAGCTGCATTTAGCTTGCTGTGCGTGATTGGCAATTAAACCATGATTGATCAGAGCACACCGGGAACCGCGCTCCCTCCGCAACCCCAGCTGGGCGCCATGCTGGTTCAGTAAAGAAGGCTGCAGAGCAACTTGGTTCACTTCTCGTGCCCCCTTTAACTGTTTCATATCTGCGATCGCCTCTTCCGCTTTGAAAAAAGCACACATCATTTTGTTCGTGCAGAAGACTGTAAACTAGAATTTAATCTCATGGTTCGTGCAGAAGACTGTAAACTAGAATTTAATCTCCTGGTTCTCTGAGTCTGTGTGCACAAGAACCACTTGAAAAGTGTATTCAGATGCAGATTCCTGAGTCCCACCCGCGTGATCTGGTCCTTCAGGTCAGGGTAAGGCCTGGGAATTTGCTTTTGGAACCAGCACTCCACGTGCTTTTGATGCAGAGGGGGGTCTGGAGCCCACCTGTTCCTCTATTTAGAGGTTGTGTCAGGGTGAGCAGATAAACCCCTCACTGCTGAGTCGGGGTCGCATGCCCCGAATGGCAAGGTTTGGCTGTGACGTCCACTCGAGACAGTGCATGGGGAAGCACGGGAACGAGAGTGGGTGCTGGGTAACGCGCGGACGGCACAGGCTCACATGCCCACGCAGTCACAGAGAAGAAGACTCTCTGAAGAACGTCCAGGCGTGGCAAACTCTACGATTCAACAGCGTCAACAGAGGGCCTTCGCTCCCTCCAAATTTTTAGTCTAATTCTGAGTTGATGGAGACACTAGCTATGAGTTATGGTCCTTGATGGAGAATTTGTTCGCTTACAGCTTGGGTTTGTGTGGCCCATTAAAACTCAAAGCTAAAAACAAAACAGAACAGTACCAACAAATTCCTTCATCAAATCTGCTCTTACAACGTGCTGTTCAAGTCTATATAACAGCTATGATTTGGTTTCCAGGAGGCCCTTTGAACTGAAATATATAGCACCTTGATTTTTAAACACACAAAACATATGTGAATTAAGAAAAATTATATATAAAAGCACTAAGCTTTGCCTCCTCCTCTCCATGCCCCCAAGTAAGGGGAGGAGAGAGGGTGGAAGCTGCTGCTGGAAATTAAATGGGGCAACAAAACACGGCAGCGAACTTGATTCCCTGAAAGCAGGCGGCGCGCTGTCCTGCAGACATCATACCACCTCGTCGCTCTCCAGTCCGTGCACCTCGTATAAAGCGTCCAGGATCGCCAGCTGCTTTTCCATGGCAGGGAGGTAGAGGCTGAGGTCCCTCTGCATCCCGACACTGAAAGCTGCCTTCTGGTGGTCGCCCTCCTTTATGCTTAACGCTGCCACAAAATCTTCATAGGATGGAGCTGCCCTCAAAGCTAACTGCAAAAGAATGGCCCGTGAGAGTGTGTGGCACTGTGCTCTTGTGTGCTTTCCTCTTATGCATGAGTGGTGCATGGGCAAACACACACACACACACACACGCACGCATGCACGCATAGCTGAGGAGCAAAAGAAAAAAACAGGAATATATCCTTCAAATTCGTGGACTCTACATTTTTTTTTGAAGCACCAAATCAAGTAATTTTAAGGCTAGAAGGAGCATGTACGTACTTGGGCCATCTTGAGGATAAATAATGCCATCAAGTCAGGAACTACTGAGAGAAAAAGTTTAAGAAGAGCTCCCTGCGTTCACAGTGTGATCCAGAGTGTGGTGCTGAACCCTCACCATCTACCTGTACGCACGTTGCTACTACAGTCTTCATTCCCTGCTGGCCAGCATTCCAGAGCACCGCTCCTATGTGGGCCTCACTTTCATGCCCACGTTTCTTTGCGTGTCTCCTATTTCCCCCCACGTGGACAATAGTGCCTCTGCACCCTTGACTGGCTGTTTTCTAAAAAAGAAGGGAGCTCACACTTGTTTGCTTGTGCACTATGCTTTAATGAATGTTATCCCAGTCAATCTTTGTAGGAACCCTGTAGAGTTCATATCCCTATTTTACAGATGAAGGTCGCATCACTAATGAGTGATCCAGCCAGGCCCTGAGCTTAGGATCGCCTTTGTACTTTGCCAACTGCACCATCACACCTCATCGCGGCCCTGACAGGAGATTTCCTGGGCTTTGTATAACTCCCTTCCTTGGCAGGCCGCCTGTCCCTAAGCTCAATAAAATCGGCCGCCTGGGAGCCACTGGCTCGGCTCTGCTGAGATCTCTGGAGGCTTTTTAGAATCCTGAATTATCTTTCTACAGTTTCTTTCTTGAGCATCCTTATATTCTGAATTTGAAAGCCTTGAGAATCAATCCTCCCTGCCCCCTTTGTGCAGCTGGAGAGTGGCCGGCAGTTTTCCTTCAAAGGTTACAGCGCAGATGTGGGTGAAGAAGACCTGCGCTGAGTCTTGAATCTTTCAGAATTAGCTTGAGGAATTTAAGCAAAGTGCTTAACCGCCTGGAACCTCAGTCTCCTCATCTGTGGCAGAGAACACCTACCACTTTCCTTAGTTGACAAGTTAATGAAATATGTACTTGTATGACATACTTAACCCATTGCCAGGCACGTATTAAATACTCAAATAATGGAAGAAGTACAAGGGAGAGAGCAGAGAATGAAGAAAAGGCCATTATCTGAAATTATAATGTGAGAAAATCTCCTAGAACTGAAGGATATGAAACTCTAGATTTAAAGAGCCACCCCAGTGCACGGCATAATGAATGATAAAAACCCAAAGGGGAACGTCCTAACATTTTAGAATGTGGGGATAAAGAACAGGTCCTAAGAGCATCCAGAAGAGGATGAGGAACCGTTTGTGAAAAATAGAACAGGAATTAGAATGACATTAAATTTTACAATAGTAACAGTGGAAGATGGAGGACAATAGAGGTATACGTTCAAAATTCTGAGGTAAAATTATTATTAACCTACACTTCTATACCAATCAAAGAACCAGTCTAGGGAAAAAGGGCAGAATAAAGACTTTTTAAGGCATGCAGTCACTCAAAAAATTTAGCACCTTTGTGTCTTCCCTTAGGAGGCTGCTGGGCAATGGATACCACCGAAACGGCGGATTAGATCAAGAGACAGGACCTGGGAAGTGGAATTAGGGTGAGGGGGTTACTCCATGTAGAAAATCTTGTGCGGAAATGTCCTAGGGTAGCATTAGCACAACAGGCCTGAACCATGAACTCAGACTGGAATAAGAGTTCAGAAAGTTCTGAAATGGAAGTCTCCAAGAAAAAAAAAACACAAAACTTGTGGGTTTAGAGTGACGGTGATTTGAGAGATCTGATGGTGCAAGGGAAATATAAAAACATATGACAAAGGATTAAAAAAAAAAACCCATAGAATTTTGGCTCATTGTCATAATGTTAACTTGTGACTCATGATATTGGGGTGGTGGAGGCAGTTATAGCAAGCTCTAGGAGAGCTAAATTCTATTCTATAACAGAAAGTTGACCTTTAATAATTAAATTGATAAGGCCACAACAAGAAATAAATACTCTGAGAATTACAGTGATATTAGAAGAATGGCCACAGTAGTTGAAAGTGGCAGCCTCTTTGGAGTAATTCTGGGAAGTAGGGAGCAGACGGCAGGGACTGCTATTTTTTGTTGTAACTTTTTTGGACTTCTGATTAAAAAAACCAAACAAACCCTATGTAGAAAGTTTAAACAAAACACAAAATTTAAGAAGTTTTCCTGGAGTGGGGTGCAGGGAATTTCTCAAAGGCTCTGAGAAGACTGCGGTGCAGCCAGGGTATCTAGGATCCGAGCACAGAGTTCAACCCAAGAGGAAACCACCAAGGCCAGCCGACCGACTGTGTGACCACGGTGGAGGCCGAGCCTAGACAGGGCGTCAGTTCTGTAGATTTTAACTCTTTGAAGATAAAAGCTCACTATTTGGCTGATGAATAAGTCAAATTCCTTGAGTGTATGAGATGTTGCCCTGAGCAGCTGAGATCAGCATGGGAGAGAGCTCAGAAAGTTTTCCAGAGCAGGAATGACTTAGAGGACAGCAGAGGCAGAAAGGGCCAATCTAGCCCCTCTATTGATAAGGCTGTTACCAAATGCCCGAAATAATCTATTTTCTTAAAAACCAGCAACTAAAAAATCATTGGCAATAATATCAAGAGTCTTCTAAATATTCTTGCTCTGTAACTTTGGCTGCATGAGCTCACCTCTTTGTCCCTCAGGCTCTTTGGTCTATAAGGAGGGAAAATAAAGAGAACCTGCCGCAGAGTTAGGACATTAGGAACTTTACATACACAGAACACTTCACACAATGTCCAGAGCATGGTAAATGCTCAAAATTCTAAGTTGTGGTTCTAATTATTAGCATTAGACATAGCAATTCTAATTCTAGGAACCTATGAAAAAATAAAAGTTTTTATTAGTCAAAAATGCATATGAACACATGCTGTTTTATCTGTAACAACAAACTTAGAAACAGCTTGAATTTCCAACACAGAGGATTGAGCAAATAAATTATGGTACCTTCAAAGTAGGGAGATATTGTGCAATCACTAAAAATAATGGTTTTCAAAGACTCTTACGGCATTTAAAAAGGCTCACAAGAGAATCTATTAAGTGGCGGAGAGGAAGAATACAAAATTCTACTACAAGCTAAATGTCAAAAATAATTTGCATGCATGAACAGAGTATACAAAATAAAGGTAATTATACACATAATATAAACATGTAGAAATAAAATAAATACCTATAAGTAAATATATTTAGATAATACATAAAATTAAATAGAATATATAAAATAAAAAGCTAAGAAGGTAAAACACAAAAGTGTTAAAAGTGGTTATTATGAAGTCATGAGAATATGGACAATTTTAATTTTTTTCCCTTTCTGCTCTTCCCTAATTTCTACAATGTATTATAATGTGTCTAAATTACTATATATTGAGGAGAATGACATAAATTAAAAAGTCCTTTTAAAGACTCATGCTTGTAAATTTCCTGCTATAGCTGCATTCTTGTTGACAATATCTTTGATCATTAATATTTCAGGACTTAACTTTATCTTCACACTGAAAAATAACACATTTCTGTTGCTTGTACATGGGGCAACTCAATGTTTTCATGCTGTGTCATCTCACCAAAGGACCATGGGTGTCAGACACCTGCAAGCCACCCCAGTATTTACTGGAGGAGAGTGATGAAGGCAGCGGCATCCACTCTCTATTATTCACCAGCAGCTTCCCTTCCTGATTATTCTGGCCTCACTGTGGAGAGCTGTGATGTGGGGGATGGGCACTAGCCTTTGGAGACCAGATCTGGGTTTGCACCTGGGCTCTGCCATAGCCTCACTTTGGGATTTGGGAACTGGGATGAACGGTTCTGAGTTTATAAAATAGTGGGAGTTAATCCTGGGGATTACCAAAAATAATAAACATGAAGTACCTGACGCAGTGCCTCATACACCACAGGTGTCCGAGAGCTGCATGGTAGCTATTTCTATGGTTACTAAACACGCACTGAAGGTGTGTGTGGGCAGTTTGCAGCTGCATCTGGTCTGGCTCCTATTATCTCCATGCTTTTAAAAATGATTTCATTTTCACTAAAGTTTAGTTTCTTCCACTGTACATTCTTCCCTCTTTCTTTACCTGCCTCCCAATAAATCATGACCTAAGCAGTTCTTACCATAGGCAAATGATGTCTCCTATGCTTTAAACCAGTAAAAAACACCCCCTGCAAGGCTATTTTTCATGGCTGTGCTGACTGAGGCCGACCTCCCCTGGGCGGGGGGCCACAGAATACACGCTACTGCTGCCGTGCTGGGGCCAGCGGCGCCTGCGTTTTACACACAGGCTACGGGTTTGCCCAGGGCACGGGGTTTCCCAGGTGCGTGTTCATCCAAGGCCAACGTGGGCAGGAAGGAGCGGTGCACAACAGGAGCGGGACGCGAGGATACAACACATCTTCGCAATGAAGATAATTGGGTAAGGACAGGGTTCTAGCCCTCGGTGGTGACATACCCAACTACGCTAATATTCAATGAAGTCATTCAACTAGGAAAAATAATCAAAATCTGAGAATGGACAGAGCTGAACTCAACGGGCAGCAGGGGGAGCTGAGCGTGAGGGCACACGGGCTTCCTCCCCTCCATGGTGAGCGCCGGGCGGCTTCTGTCTGCCTCTGCGCGAACACCCTGCGCTGCCTGCCTCTGCGCTGACGCCCTGCGCTGCCACCCTGCGCTGCCTGCCTCTGCGTGGCCACCTTGCGCTGCTTGTCTCTGCACTGCCACCCTGAGCCACCACCCTGCACTGACACCCCGTGCTGCCACCCTGTGCTGACACCCTGCACTGCCACTCTGCACCGACACCCTGTGCTGCCACCCTGCGCTGCCTGACTCTGCGCTGCCACCCTGAGCTACCCCCCTGTGCTGCCACCCTGACTGACACTGCGCGGCCACCTGCGCCGCCTGCCTCTGTGCCGACACCCTGCACTACCTTATAGTTTCAAAGGCAACTGCTTCGGAAGCAAATCTCCATGGATTGCTGGAACCGGATGGGCTAAAGCAGGCTCTATAAGAGTCTTCCCTGTTCCAGACACTTTTTATCACAAACATTTCCACATAGCAAAGACCTAGAGACTTAAATAAGCAACACTTGGTTCTTATTCTGGAAAACAAAGCAAACAGACACCACGCACACAAGACAAACAACACCGCGCTGCTCTGAGCATCAGAACATGAGGGCACAGAGGGTGACTTACCGCGAAAACCCCTCGGACCACCCAGCCGTGGTGCTGCCGCAAGGTTTTCCCGTAGGCGTTATCTTGAAAAAGAAGAAAAGCTCTGTGAGGGGCAATTTCATCAGAATCTCACGTGCCCGTAGGACCACGTCCTTTGCAACGTCCGCAGGAGCGTGCTCCTGCTGGACCAGGAACTGACAAAGAAGTCCACCTACAAGACCACGGACCCCAGCAGCTTTGAGTACTGCCAGTGCCGGCCCCACTTAATGGGTGCTTAGACTTCCCAAGGCTATAAAGATGGGTGAGATTATAACAAGGGTGGGGAGTGGTTCCCTGGGGCTGAAGTCTGACTTGGGGACCTTTGCTGTCACATGAAGGATTCTGAACTTCCCATCTAAGGCACAGTGGCAGTCTTATTAAAAAAATATAACTTACTGCTTTTTTTCTGATTTCCCAAGTCATGCATGCTCATTGTTAAAAATATGGAAAACACACAAAAAGGGGAACTAAAGAAACCCATAAAATCACGCCTCTCGGAGGTAACCACAGCAGGCATTCTGGGGTAGGCTCTCTCAGTCTCTTCTCCTATCCAGATAGTTTATTTTCTTCAACTAAAGTCATGATCAATCCGATTTGGAGTTATGGTACAGAAGTGACAAGGTGAGACTCTCGTTTCTTTTTGGTGCACAGCAAATGTAGCCGCCCCAGTCCCTGCACCCCCAACTCCAAAGCCCCTGACTGGACAAGCTGCCTGTTTATGAGGGCTCCGGATCCAGCGCTGTCCAGCCTCAGGGACCTCCTACCTTTCCCACACTTTGCCATGTCAGCCAGCCACTCACAAAAGCACGGAGACCTTTCTCCACGCCCCGCTTCTACAGGGCAGCCGGAAAACAGGGGTGCTGGGGGTCTCAACAGCGTGGGTGGGTGGGTGGCCTGGTCTAAGGAAGAGGGAGTGATTGTGAGGCAGCCCAATGTGTGTCCCCCACTTGGCCCTTCTAGGTGGCAGCTACTCCTTATTGTGTCTGCACCTTGCCAGAGAGCCCCACTGGGAAAAATGTGGGCCAGGGGGTCTAACGGGAGGAGATGGTGTCGGAGAATTTGCGCTGATACTGACTTAGGCCCAGCAAGACCACTGCTACAATTCAACACCAACCAATAAAATTAAACTCTTAAAAAAAAAAAGAATTGCCCAAAGTCCTCAGCTGACTTCTAGAGCTGCAGATATCCCAGCGACGTGGGGCTGCATTAAACAAGATGAAGTCTAAGCCTGACCTATTTTGGTTACCCAGAGGTTAGATAATGAAATGCATTAATCTTCACGGTAATACCCATTCATTATCGTAATGCGTGTTCTATCATCTGGAAGTATTTTTAGCTTTGGAAAGACATAAATGATACCCTTCTCCCAGCTCTTTGCGACGTGTCACTTCCTCAGAGACCGAGTCAAAATTTCTGAGCAGGAAGCCTGGACAGTCACCTTGCCCAGTTCTCTTCCTTTACAAATGAAGAAACAGGAAAGCCAGAGAGATAGTGACTTGCCCAAGGTCACAAAGGTAAGAGCAATGAGAACCTGGGCCATTCTTGTCACATTAAACCATTCTGCCAAAAAAACTAATGTTTATCCTTTGGGAAACAAAATAACAAAAATGAAAAAGGTGCCTTTTCCAGCCATTTCCTAAAAGAATGTGGACCTTATTCTGTTTATGTAAACAATATAAATGTGATTTCTTTACTGGTAACTCAGAAACTTGCTATGCAGTATTCAGAGATGATGAGAACAGCCTTTCCATTACTGCTAGGGGACAACTCTTCTGTCCAGAAACTGAGCATATGAGATAGTGTTTCTCTGTCATAAATCCATAATGGGTAAGAATCTGTAAAATTACTCTGGTTGTAGTGAAGACATATCCTGGCTGGTTTGGCTCAGTGGATTGAGCGTCGGCCTGCGAGCTAAGTGTCGCTGGTTCGATCTTCCAGTCAGGGCACATCAGAGAAGGAAAACTCTGATTCCAAAAAACCTCCGCTGCCTTGCGGCATACCTCTTCAGGGGAAAGGCTAAGGGAGTAAACTCCGACAGAAAATCCGGAGCCAGAGTCCCTAAGGCGGTTTGACATTGTAGTCAACACCGGCAACTCCTGCGGCGCACCTGAAGCCAAGCTGTATTGACTCCGTCTTTCCCTTGGATCCTTCAGCTGCGAAGAGAGGGGGGGTCTGCTGCATGGGCAACAGCAGACCCTCCATATCACCCTGCCCAGGCTCTGTAGCTTCAGCTTCACTGGAGAGGACACTCCAGCGTCATCGCAAGATGTCGATTCAACACGGGAGGAGACAGATACCGTGTCACTCCCGAGTCGGACTGCACAGCCATTCTCGGCGGTGCAGATAGACTCTTAAGAAGCTACACCATCGTCTCTCGAGATGGACGGCTGCCGACGGAGTGAAGACAAAGAAGAAATGCAAATCTAAGTTTTAAGACTGAGCGTAGGAGGTAAATATCAGAGCCAGGGAAGGTAGAACCAAGCCTTCTCTGAGCTCAGGAAATAGCAACCATCACCTCGGTTGTGCAGATGAGCTAAACTAGGCGGTCCTTAGGGAAGAACTGGGAGCCCGGGAAGGTTTGAAAGTAAATAAGCAGTGAATGAACATGAAAACTCATACAGAGAAAGGAAGAATATGTATAATATCACACCATGTATATGAGTTTCACATGTGCACTAAAATACTAGATACTGTTTATGGACATAATGAATAGGTAGTAAAAGTATAAAAACATGCATTATATAATGACCAACAATAAATTCTGGATGGTGATCTTTTCTGGAAAATGAGAGTAGTCATGGGGTCAAAGGGGCGGCACATGGGTACTGTACTGAACTATTTTTATATTTGCTGAAGTGGTAGGTACTTGTTATAAGTATAAAATACTTAAAAATACTTGAGCTGCTAGGAAAATACCCTCTGAATTCTTTATAGCACTAAGCTTCAGGCCAAATGAATTGTCTAGAGAAAAGTCAACTCAATAACCAGTGGCCAGAGGGGAGACAAGCACCCAGACACAGCCTTTGTGACCTCAGGCACTATCAGGACGAGGACTTGTTCTGTGACATGCTGTGAGCAGTTTCCGAGCAAGCACAACTTCAGTCATGTGTCACAGGATTTTCAGAATAATTAGTCAAGTTATAATTTGACACTAAGTATCTCTGATTACAAGTTCGGACGCTCTCACATAGCTCTCCTCGTCCATGAAAGCCTTTCATGTTAAATACATAACGGAGCACATGGATGCTCTTGGTGGGGTTAATATTTACCTGACATTTATGGGATCATTCCGAGGTGAGGGATGCGGCATTGTGCTATTCTGGGCTGAGGGGACAGCGCAGAGCACGTAACATTTAGTACAATGGTGCGTGAAATGCCAGAGCAACCTTTCTTCCTTCCTCTTACGAGGGTGCTCTCCACAAGCTCTTTGAGATGGCATCTGCGAAGGGCGGGGGTCAGCTACAGGCTGGACCATTAAATATATCTGCCTTGTGGAGCCAACTCTTTTCTTAGAGTGACCTCTAGAGAATGTCACAGGACACTAGGAGTTCGAAGCAGCTCTTGGCATAAGACCACCCTCCAAACTCCCCTCTAATCGTCATTATGGGGAGTCCACGTGATGGCTCAAATACAAAGGGGCACCAGGATAAAGTCCAAGGCTTCCCCCCAGACGCTGGGAACTTATTCTAGGTTACAGACCTGCAGCAATACGATGACGGTCTGTGCGTTTTCCAGGGAGTTAACAGATGCCAAGGCTTCCATCACGTGACAGGCCCCTGCTCGAATCTAACACATTCTGCATTTCCTGCAGGTGGAGGGATCTTCCTCCCAGGGTGAAATCTCCATACTCTGAATTTTCTGGCTTGGCACCTGAGCTTTAAAAACCTTCCATTTCTGATCTGGGACAAATAAACTCCATTTCCTGGCAGGTTATCAGCTTCATGTATCACAATGATAAGAATATAAGTGATGATAGAAGCTAATCTCTATGAAGTGCTTCTTATGTACCCCTTTTCTAATCTTTTCACATGCACGGACCTGTTTAATCTTTACAGCAACTTTGTTAGGAAAACTGCATCGTCGTTCCCATTTTGTAGGTGAGGAAACTGAGAAACAGAAAGGTTAAGTGCACTAACAAAAGGCACGACGCTATTAAGTGCTGGGGTCTAGCAAGCCCATGGCCTTCACCGATCCATAGATACTGGTCAGGGCGGGAACAGTTATGGTGAATATACTTCTGGTGCGGATATCAGGACACACAGGGGAGAACATAACTGAGACTGTCCTGGGAACTCACGGATGTATGAGAAACCCAAAAATGCAGGTAGCCCCGGGATGGTGGAGATTTTGTCGGGCAATGAGGGCCCTGGAGGCAGAAGCCCCACAGTGACCCTGGTTCAAGCTCTTTGTGGTCCTAGCATGTATGTTAGTCTTTCAGAATTCTGGTTACCTAACCTGTAAAAATGGACTGATGGGAGGATGAAGTTGCCTACATTCTTCATGAAGTGTTACAGAAATACCAGCTTTTACTGTTTCATGGCACATCAGCAAGTTTCTAGACAGAAAAGCCTGGGCAAATAATATGGGGGCAGAATCCCTCAGGCCTCCTGGCCCAGAGGGAGGACTAACAGAAGGGGGTAAGGTCACCCTGACACTGAAAAAATGCTGCAGTGAGCATTGGCTCCCCCCCACGCCACAGAGGCATCCAGTTCGGTCATTTCACTATGGACCATCATGGCTACTTAGTGCTTGACCACGTGCTGCTTCTCTGCACCATAATAATGCAAGACTTCAAATAATACAGAACTTCACGCCCACCCCCACCCCCGCCCCCGTGCCTCAGGGCCCATGCTGGAAGGATTTCCCATAAGTCAAGAGTGAGAGCTCAGCCACTCTGTTAGGAGCACTATGAGGATGCTTCCAACTCTTTTAACGTTTTTAAAACTGGCCCGACAGATACATGGATCAATCCATCTAGCCAGCCACCTACCCAGAGCTGATTAAGCACCATGTTCTAGTCCTTCGACCCAGGCTTTGACCTCAGTCCCAGCTCTACCACTACCACAAAGGGGTGCACGGCCAAGAGAGGAGCCCAAGATTCATCTCACTCCAGAGCAAATTCCCAGGGTTCCCCACCCCCTCCAAAACTAGCTTCTCTTTGGATATTTCAGAGGACAGTACTATATTTCAAGATTAATTTAGGAAGAACTGACTTCTTGGAAATATTAGGTTTTCCTATTAAGAGATGGCTCTCCATTAATTTAGCTCTTCTTTAAGATACACTGATTTTTAATAAGTTAGACCTAGATCACCAGGTGACTATTTCGTACATTCTTTTAAAACAAAGCATATAAGAAAGAAACAATGACTAATGATGAACAAAAAAAGGAAACAAAGTCAAATCCTGAAAAGCAGAAACCTCCCCCCCACCCTGTCTCTTCCTCCAGGGGTCTCCATTCCACATCCTGTTCAATTGGTCGATCAAAAGGTCAGTAACACTTACTCAGTGCTGTCTGGATATCCTTTTCTCCATTTTTCACTTCCGTTAAAAATCCTTTCAAAAATTTAAGACCTCTAAAAACAAAAAAGCAGGAAGAAATATTAGTTTCAAAACTCACTTCTGTGACACGAGCAGAAAGAAATGGCCGACCTCAGCGTCTTCTCCAACAATACCTGGGGCACAGCAGTGAACAGGTGAAGCCAGTGGCAGCCCTTTCTGTGCTTCTTCCCTGTCTCCTCCCCCTCGCTTGCTCTGGCCCTTCTCATCCCCTACGGCTTAATAGTGGTTTTCAAAACGTGGTCCCCTGGGACCTCAGCTTCAGCATCACCGGTTATTTGCCAAAACGGAAAATTCTGGGACACACTCCAGACTTACTGAATCAGAAACTCTGGTTTGGGGTGGAGCCACTACCTTTTAACAAGCCCTCCAGGTGACCGGGATGTCCCTAAAGTTTGTGATCCATTGACCGAAAACAAAACCAGTCAACTTTATCATGCTTTAACCTTCCCTATACTATTAACAATGTTTATCACCATCCAGAGGGAGGCAGAAAAACAAAAAAGTGGTGCTCTCCTCATTAGAGCCTCCAGAAAAGGCCATGCAAGTAGGTTAGGTCCTTGGCTCCGCGGTCCCGTTTCCGTAGCAATGGTTCTGCTGAATTTCCACGGCAGCCTCACCTCTTCAGCCACAAGAGGGCTTCGGTAGCCGAGTTCCTGACCTGGGCGACATCGGCCTCCAACTCGTGCAGCACGATCTTCTGCAGGGTGGCGAACTTCTCCTTGTTGGTTATGTACTTCTGATTCACCTTCTGCAGGGAAAGCAGGGAGACAGTCTAAGTTCAAAATGCGAAAGCGACCAAACAAATCAGTACAGTAACTGCCTTCTAAGTCTGCCCAGCAGGCCTCTAAGGACTCAAAATAAATGTGGCCTCTGTGACTTTCTTCCTTATGTTTGCAAGGCAGTGTTATTTTTTTGTTTGAGAATTCTTGCGAGGCTTATGCTACAATTAAATGGTTGGTTCTCGGGGCTTTAAAGTAGTCTTTTTAAAGTGTTTTTTTCTGCCCCAGAAGTTTTCTCACAGCCATCCTATATTTCTGTACTTTTTATTCTGAGATCAAACTTGACGATCATTTGTTTCTGAATGAGATGTCATGCAACTATTCCCTCCAAGTATACAGTTTCCCCAGAAACAAGCTAGCAGATTCACCTTAATATTTCCAACAAGATCCATTTTAACAGGAGCAAACACCGTAGGGCCAAGTTTGTCTAAAAGAAAACATTAAAAATATCTTTGAAAAAGCTTTTTATTTTTTTTCAAGTGGAAAATATTTTTTATAATAACAATAAATTTAGCAGGTTCCACCACCACCAAAAAGAGAGACCTTTTATTTTTTGCCTTTAAGTCGTTTTCTAAACATAAGCTTCAAAGGCTTCTAGGACACTACCCTGAGGTGAGTAACTATAACAAGGTCCTAAATCGCAGGTGAGGATAGTCTTATATAGACTCAGAATACATATTGCAATCCTTAGGACTGTGCTATCCAGTAGGATAGCCATTGTATTTGTGGCCACTCAATGCTCACAATGAGCTAGTCCAAACTAAAAGGTACTATGTGTAAGATACATACCAGAGTTCAAAGGTTTAGTACCAAAGAAGAATGCGAAATATCTCATTAATGGTTTTTTTATATTGATTACATATTGAGATATTTTGAATATTTGAGATTAGATAAAATAAATTATAAAAATTAGTTTTATGTTTTGTTTTACTATTTTATATACCTTCTAGAAAATTTAAAACTATATATGTGGTTTCAATATGTCTGTTGAACAAGAACAACTAAAAATATAACACAAACAGGTATAGCTAAAATGCCAAAAGAGAATATATAATTAAATTCTAAAAAATATTTGATAGATCAAAAAAAAAAAAAAAAAAAAAAAGGCATGAACAAAGCTAGGTAGCTGAAAAGCCAAAGAGGAAATAAAATGGAATACTATAAAATAACATTAATTGGCTAGAAGTCAAGAAAAGGTAAAAAAAAAGGAACCAAAAACAGAGAGGACAAATATTGGTTTGGCCAGAAAGTTCATTTAATTTTTTCCATATGTGGCTCTAGTAGTGCTTACTTCATTCAGAACAATTTTGTTAGATTGTATTGTGATAGCTGTCACATCAGTGTGCATTTAAAAAAAACTTCAAAATTTGTGAATTTTTGTGCAGCCATTTTAATAATGAAGATGGAAGAAGGTACAAAAGATTTTTGGCATATCATGCTTTATTATTTCAAGAAAGGTAAAAATGCAACTGAATGCAAAAATAAAATTGTGCAGTGTATGGAGAAGGTGCTGTGACTGACAGATCATGTCAAAGTGGTTTGGAAAGTTTCTTGCCACTACTGACATTTTGGCCAAAGGGGCTGCCTTATGTATTGGAAGATGGTTAGTTAGCAGCACCCCTGGCCTCTTCCCACTAGAAGCCAATAGTGGGAGACAGCTAACATACTCAAAATATCCAAATCAATAGTTATTGGTGAAAATGAAAAATGTGTTTACAGAAAAAAACTAAATGGACTTTTTGGACAACCCAAAAGAAAATAAATAATAAGACAGTAGATTTATTTGCACCCAAGTAATTAATTGCATTAACAAAGTACAGGAAAAAGAAACATAATTATTTCAATAGATACAGAAAATATGTTTTTAAATTAACTCATTCATGATTATAAAAGCTCATGTACAAAAGTCAATGGTATCTATATGCTATCAATGAACAACTAGAATATAAAATAGTTTTTACAATGGCATCAAAAACCATAAAAATTCTAACTTATTCCTAATAAAATATGTATAAAACCTCTACACTTAACAAATGATACAAACATTGTTGTGAAAATGACAAATGCCTGAGCGAATGGAAAGATAGAGCATGCTCAGGGATCAGAAGACTCATGATTAGAGGGAGCCATGAACACAGCTGCCCCTTGGAGATCTCAGGCATATGCCCCAGTGATTGCTTTTCTATTCTAATACAGTCTAATGATAACATCGTTTTCCAAAGACTCAATGTTTAAGATGCCAATCCCCTCCTAAAGGGCTTACAAATTCAATGTCACCTTAATCAAAACACCAACAGGCTTTTTAATAGAAACTGAAAAGTTAGAACTTATGTAAATATGCAAAGGACCTAGAATTGCCAAAGCAATCCTGAAAAAGAAGAACAAAATTGGAAGACTCATTATCTGACTTCAAGCCTTTCTGTAAAGGCACAGTAATGAGGGCACCGGCATACTGGCATTAGGAAATACAAACAGATCATTGGGACAGAAGAGAGTGTCCAGAAATAGACCCACACTTACTAGGTCAATTGATTTTCAACCAAGCTGCCAAAGTAATGAAAAAGGAAAAGAATGTTTTTTCAACAAATGGTTCTTGAACAACCAAACATAATAAGAAAAATTTAAAATAAAGAATATCAACACTTAATTTATATCATATAGAAAAAACTAATTCCAAGATGGCTAACGGATGGAAACAAAATAAAACGAATACAGAAGACAGCACAGGAGAGCACATCTTCATAACACTGGGGCTAAGCTAAGACTTCTAGGACACTGAAAGTACTAACTATAAAAGAAAGGAAACATAAATTCGATTTCATGAAATTAAAAACTTTGCCCTTCAAAAGACATGATTTAAAAATGAGCAGTAATAGTCTGGGGGAAAATATTCACAATGCATGTACCTACACTGGAATGTTACTCAGAATATATAAAGAACTCTCAGAAGTCAATAATAAAAAGAAAACTAACCAATTTTAAAAAAATGAATTAAAGATTTTCATATAATTGTACAAAAAGGTGCTTAATATCATTAGTTATCAGAGAAATGCAAACTTAAGCCACAACAAGATACCACTAAACAGTCACTGGAATGGCCAAAACCAAAACCACTAACACCATCAAGTGTTGGTAAAGAATGTGAAGCAACCACAACACACACATACTGCTGTCGGATGTGTATGACCGTGCGACCAGTCTTTTTTTTTTTTTTTTTTTTGAATAATTTAGGATTTTCATTTATTTATTTTATAATTTATTTGTTTGTTTATTTTATTTTTAGAGAGAGGGGAAAGGAGAAAGAGAGGGAAAGAAACATCACTGTGTGGTTGCCTCTCACTCGTGCCCCCAACTGGGGACCTGACGTGCAACCTAGTCATGTGCCCTGACTGGGAATCGAACCAGCGACTCTTGGCTTGCAGGCCGACACTCAATCCACTGAGCCACAGCAGCCAGGGCGCGACCAGACTTTATAAAGCTAAACATCTGAATCATCAAGTCCACTCCTTGGCAATTGGCTCAAGAGAAAGGAAAATATATGCCTACAGACATAAAGATGTTCCGAGCAATTTCTTTTATAACTGCCCCGAACAAAAACTACCCAACTGTCTATCAACGGAAGGATGAATAAATTGTTAAATTCATTTAATGGAATACTACTAAGCAATAAAAAGGAATGAACTGCTGATATTTGTAATAAGGATGAAAACATTATAGTGAGAGAAAAAGCCAGCTGCAAAAGGGTACCTAATATGATTTTATATATATGAGATTTTAGATCAGCTAAAGCTAATCGATGCTGATGAAAAGCAGTGATATGGTTGCTTCAGGCTGGGTGATCGGTTGGGAACTGACTGGCAGAGGCAACATCCTAGGGTGATGAAAACATTCTTTGTCTGACAAGGATGTATTATAGATTGCGTAAGTAGGAGCATTTGTCAAGACTCACTGAATCGTAACACGTCAGTTCTATGCAACTTATGCCTCAATTAAAAAATAAAGATGCATAAATGGGTCATGTATCAAATTTCAACACATTAGCAATTCCAGTACTACTGAGTCTATAAAAAGTAAATGTCATTTGAACTTAAATAAATTTATATGGATATTTATTTTTAATCTTTGAAAAAGTTTTAACTGGTAAAATTTTTCACATAGTACCAATGAATTTGAAGGTCTGTTCCTCAATGACTTTCACTTTCATTTTTAATTATGATTTCTAGAAAACAGAATTTCCTTGTTTTCAGTACACAACTCGGAGGTCAATATATAATCGTAGTTGAAATGAGAATATGCAATAACGCTTCAGGTCACACAGTTTTAACTGCATGTGGCTGGTGACAGAAAGAGGCGGCTAAGAAGGGTCACCTTGTTGCACACACAGTTCAGGATTCCTAACGCAAAGTTAACGACAGTGAGACAGACTCTGGGGATGAATGAATTTAGGGCAACGCAGCAATCTTACCCAATACTGGAACCACAGCGTAACACGAGGCCAAGAATGCTTCGGTGGGAATGCCACTGTCTTCCAGGAGTGCAATGTCACTGAAGCTAAGCAATTTGGTAATAAAGGGGAAAAAATGCAAACCCAACATTAGCGCTCTATGCAACTCAGGCGGTCATGAAAACAGCTGCCCCTGTGCAGGGCAAATCATTTGGTGGGATTTCACCCATATGCCCCAGCGATCATTTTTCGATTCTAATACAGTCTAATGATAACATCATTTTCCAAAGATAAGCCTTCGGAACAAGCTAAAATTTGTTCATAGAATATACTCTCACAGTCCAAGTCCTTCTCATCTACTGCTTCAGACAAGGTAACCAGGAAAGCAGGTACTTGGGTAGACCATATTCTCTATTCTGTTAGAACACCATCACCTGAAAGGAACACCAGGACTGATTTTCCAGGTTTCCAACTTCAGTGACTCTAGAGAGTATAGAATACCTGGTGTTCATGGTACTAAAGAAAGTCGGGATAACTTCTTGGCCTTCTTCCCAGTGGGATTCCGGAGAGCTACGTGAAGAGCTTGATCCAGGCTGTGCCAAGCTGCCATGATTTCCCAGGTTTTCCTCTCCATCTTCCTTCATCACTTCACCTTGGGCTGCAAAGTCAAGATAGTTATTATTAACACATTATTTATTATGAAAATTAAGATATATTTATTGCCAAACATTTCTAAAATACATAAAAGTATATATAAATAAAAATCAGTGAACTACTGTAACACACACACATATATACACATACACACACGAACAAAATTGGGTTTAAATATATGTAGATTTGTATCTTGCTTGTTTTCACCAATGTATCAAAAATGTTCTCGTTATCACTGAATGCTCTGCAAAACGTGACTCTGATGACATGTAAAGCTGCATCATGCTCATGTGGAGGGCAGTAATGTGGTTTCTAAAATTTTCCTTTTAGAGATAGCCATTGCTCATTATTAGTGTGTTCTGAATTTGCGAGTTGGCCTACTTACTAACCTTTATTTGTAATTCGAAAACCAATGCTTACAGCACTTTTGCAGTTATTTGTGGACATGTGCAGAGTGGGGAAAAATCGAGTCACCTGACATATATGTTCCCGGCTAAGGTTGAACAAGGTGACACTCTGCCTTCTTATTTCAGCTCCCATACTGCACACACTTTTTTTAGTGCCACGTTTTGTGCATTTTGTGGTTGACTTCACTGTTTAAAGGCGCCCCGAGTGCAGTGCTGCCTAGTGGTCCTTAGCACAAGAACGCTGTGACGGGCCTTATGGAGAAAATACGTGTGTTAGATAAGCTTGGTTCAGGCAGGAGTTGTAGAGCTCTTGGCCATGGGTTCAACATTACTGAATCAACAATATATATTAAATAAGGTGTCTTTAAAGTAGAAACACACAAAACAAGGTTATATATTGATCAGTCAACAAAAATACTGTCGACAGAAGCTTTGCAGGAACCTAACCTGTATTTCCCCTGGGAGCAATGTTCAGTGTTTGCTAATTCGGTGCCTGCAATGACTTTAGAGAACATATCTCCCATGAATAATGAGAACTGACTGTAGTGTCATAAAGAACATCCTTGTCCAGACATCTGTCCTTCAATCTGACTATTCCCTATGGACAAATTCCTAGAAGTAAAATTACTGGGTCACACAATAGTTCTGTTTCAAGAGAAATTGTCTATCTTTATTATTTACTCAAGGGACAAGACTTCAGTGACGTGTGGATCACTTGCCTTATAGTAACAGTTATGAAGATACATCTTCTTTCCCCCAACTTGTCTGGGAAAATAGGGTTTCTCATTTCAAGGGAAATAAGGAGGGAACTTTTTAAACTTTATTTTCAAAATATTTATTAAAATCTTATAACACAATTGAAAACTCTACCACAGTTGTCTTGGACTGATTCGAAGTGGGCTGAGCGGTTGGAGCTAATGGGATTAGTCAATCTGAAAGGGACATTGAGTGGCTTGATGAACACAGAGGCTGGGTGAGAGCCTGATAGCGGTCGGTGAATTCTGACATCCTCAGGAGGACAGAAGCCTGAACCGCCCCAACTTTACACACTCTGCAGTCCGGTATCACAGTCTAAGTTCAGAGGACTTGGAGGTTCAGAGTAGAAGGCCAGTGAAATAAATACTCCTGCTCCCTTAAGGTCAGTGCAGACCGCTGCGCTAACTACAGCCCGTGGATGTCACAGCCAAGACCAGTGAGCGGGAAAATCGCTCTTGTTTCTGCTCTTCGGCATCTGGTCAGGTGTTGACTGACAAGTGACCTGTCACCCAGCTGAACATGTCTGCAGTAGGCACCACCTAGTATGCGGTCTTGAGTACAATTCCTACCAAGTGTCTCATCATGGACAATGAATCAATGACCCCCCCCCAACATCCTATGGTTCAAAGGTTTGCTTCCGACTTTAATTTTGTTTTTACCTGTTACATTATCATCTGTATTCTCTTCACTTGATATACTGCAATCGCTCTCTGCAGATTTCAAACACAAGGGACTCTTGTTTTTCATTAGGATTTCTTCATCACCATTTATTTCCATATTTAAAGATCCATTTTCACAATTGTTTAACTCCATTTGCCTGGAAATTTTTTTTTTAAGATAAGGTCAGAAGGTCTAGTTATTTGTTCATAAACAGATTGTCCAGGTAGATCTTAGTCTAAGGGATTGGGGAAGGGTTTACACCGATGGAAAAACAAAATTGTTAAAGCAGGCCAAGTCTCCGCCCTGCTTCCAGGGCCAGTGTCTGCCAGCGATGGGAACAAGACGGTCCCCAGGCTGAAGCTGAGAAATCAAAGAGCCGTTCATGGCTCCTCGTGTGCCCCCTGCCGGGCCTGGAACTTCCTGCTCCCCACCAACAACAGGAAGAAGTCATTGACAGTTCTTTGGTGTTCAATCAGCTACCTACAGGTAGCGCATTTAGCACTTTTTGCATTTTCCTTGGCTTCTCCCTGAAAGATGTTTCTCTCCTCAGCTCTCAAAATCCTGGCCACTTCCACGTGTTTGCCTAGCAGTTACCTGTCCAGCAGCCACATGCTGTGATCAGAGTGGAACACTCCCTACAAAGCATGTGTGACTGATAAAACCCGGGAGGACAGACTACATCCCAAGGAGCTGCTGCTCTTCAGGGCAACAGAATCAAGTGGGCACCTGATTGTAAAAGGGACAAACACGACATCTTCTTATAAGTGATTAGGACCAGCGGAACTGGAACAAAAATTTTCTTCTAATAAAAATAAAGGGAAAGGGTCCAAGCTACATAATGACTCCAAGAAAGACATTTATTTTCTATAGAAATACCATACTTCAACTTAGCAATGAAAATGTATATTAAGGAAATAGCTCAAAAGAAAAAAAATCTATAAAACATTCTTAGAAATATTTAGGACGGGAGGAAAAAAATTTAACAATCAAAATGAGAACAATCCTGTACTACAGAACCAAACAACAGTACATAAAGAGGTAAACTATTAAATAATTTAAAAAGACAAATATAGAGACTAAATCAAAACATGGGAATGCTTATATCAAATCACAACTGAATAAAGACCCCACACCATAGGAACATAACTATGTAAATGTGTCCTTTTTTAAATCAAAGTAGTATTTTGAGGAAGAAATAGTTTACATTTTGATATTATGTTCTTTTTTGAACCTGTAAAGCTACCTAAGATTTTTACTTTCATGCAAAAAAAATAGCACTGTCTTTTCTGGATAAAAGCACACTTAAATCAAAGCTCAGCTCCTCCACAAGAGAGGCAGTTCCAACCCTCAGTTCACTAGAGAGATGAAAGGTTACCAGAAGTGGTGGGTCAGATTCGTAGCTGCAGCCATAGCCGAAGCCGAGAGGAAAAGCAAACACCTTCCCTGGTGGTCACTGCTGAACAGAAGGTCTGAAATCTCTTTGGGGTCACCCAAGAGAGGAAAACCAGACACTGTTCCCCTCTGGGATCATCTCAGATCATGAGAAAAACCACCAAATGACCAAAATATTCTTATCTTATCGTTTTTGGTTTTTTTTTTTAGAAGGAAGAAAAAAACAAAAAAGTTACTGTACCTTTCCAATGAATTATGAATTGGTACGATAGGATGTTTCACCTTTAAAAGAAGCAAAGAAATGAAAGTTTACATGTTAAACGTCCAACAGAGCATATTTAATGTGATCACATGTGAAACTGATAAACAGGACCATAACATACACTGCTCTAGTTTTAGAACAATCTTAGAGCCTCCCAAAAGAAGGGAGTCATTCTTCCCAACCAGCCCTTCATATTTATTCAATAAATGGTACCCAAATTTCTAAGCAAAAAGGAACATGGTTTTTTGAAGAATCTAATTATCAGAGCCAAACCCTTAGTGCTTCACTCCCTTATAATTTCAGTTATGCTCACTAAACATTAATAAATACCAAAGGTGTGAGACTCTTAAACACCGGAAGTATAAAGGTAAACAGCATGGGGTTCCTGCCTTCAGGTAATTTCACTGTAAAGTAAGATGAAAATAAAGGTAAGCAGAGATGAGGCGTTTTCAGCCCACCGTGGGGATCCAGGGAAGAAGAGATTGAATCTTGAGGGATGAATAAGAGTCACCCATGGGCAGAAAAGGGAGAGGGCATTCTTGGCCCTGGGAAATGGCACCAAGACATGGGGGAGCTACAAGCAGTTAATGCCAGCAAAAGAGGGAGTCGGGATGTGGGAAGGGACGGGGGTCCTGGCTTTAACCTGCGGACACTGAGGGAGCCGCTGAAAGATTTGGTGGGGAGGTCCGCCTGATACCGCGTGGGTGGAAATACTGTCCAGCTGCCTGGGAGAGTCAGGCTGAAGGTTAGAAGGCCACCCCAAATCTCAAGGAGGCTGAAGAGAAGAGGCTTGCTACAGAGATATATTTAGGAGGTAAAATTATATGGGGGACTGAGGGCAGATATCAAAGAGGACATAAAGGAAGTCCTCTAAAAAAGTCTTCATCGGTCACCGAAGGGTAATGGGGAACATGGCTCAGGATGTCACTGCTCCACGTTTCAACGTTCCGTTGCCCCCGCTGCAGGCCGGCCAAGCCGGCTCTCACCTTGTTGGGCCTGAGCACGGCCAGCTGCGGAGACGCGGGCGGAGTGCGGTAGAGCAGCTCAGACGTGAAGGCCGCGTTCGCAATCTGCATGCATTCTTCCAACGTCTTCAGAAAGGTATTGCACGTCGATTTCAGCAGCGTTCCCACATCAATTCCCTCCTAAGAAACAACCAGAGTGGAAGACTCCTTTACCTTCCAAAAAAGAAAAAGCCCAATTGTGGAATGGCCTTAGAGGTTTTTGTCCACAGCATAATAATAATAACACTCCCATCTATTTTGCAGGACAAATAATTACATCAGTTATTATACAAGAAAAAGCCTGGGTGGGTCTATTTGATCTTTAACCGTACGTGAGCCATACCTTCCTTCTGACCTTTCACCCTCGCCCACCACTCCAGCTGAAGGCAACAATGCTACACGCCAGCACTGTGCCAGGTGCTGGGCGCAGAGCCCTCAGGAGGTTTCCGGTCTATAGAGCTGGCAGACATGAAACAGGGAATCACAGAGACTGAAGACCAGGGGGATCAATGGAAAAACGTCTCCCATTGCCTGAGTAAAAACGAGGTTCTAAAACAGAAGCATTAGAAACCACAAATCATGCAATGCTTTGCTTTCAGAATGGGGTTTTCTGGCTTTCAGTTCGTATACGTCTAAGAGGTTTCAGCAACTGGTATTCTTTTGACCATTGAGTCATTTTTTTCTCTAAGTTATTTTACTCGTTCAGTGGGGTTTTCCTCTGGATACTGATATTAATGTGTTGATCAGAGAACTGAGGTCACATCCTGACTAGAGAGTGGAGTGACCACATCCTAGTAGTATTAAAGTCACCAGATTGGGTCCAAGATGGAGTTGCTCATGCTACGCCTCACGCCACCAAAACAACAACCTACCTAAGTCTCTGTGCTGGGCTCTCCCAGAACGACATCTCCAGCTACTGTCAGATGCCCCCGGAGGGGCAAAGCTGCTTTGGGTTGAGAATCACTCTCTAGGCCAGTGATTTTCAATCAGTGAGAGGCCAGAATCTTTAAAACACACAACATCTATCTGCCTATGTATTCAGGGGCACTGACCTCTTTTCCCTTAGATTATCAAATTAAAAAAAAGGACAATGGCCAATACAACAATAGTCACCCAGTGTGAATCAATCAAAATTATACCTATTTTTGGTGAGACTGGGAAAGAATATATATTTTTGTGTGTGCTGAGAAATTTTCATAGCTAATTGGTATGTGCCGCGAGGTGAAGAAGGTTGAAAATCAGTGTTCTAGACTATACGCATCCCAAGAACAGGACTGAAATGTTTTTCTGGTACCCATCCACCCCCTCCCTTGTCCCAGCAGCGTCTTCTACACAGTTGGCAGTTACTGAATGAACAAGAGCCCAGAAGACAGTGAAGGACAGTGAGTTAACCACCTTTATTAGGAAAACTATAAGCACATACCCTACTAGCAGCACAGTGTCTAAGAAATGTAAGGTCAAACCATGAATTATAATCTGCAGCTTCTTCTTCCTGTAGGCATTGTTTTTAGGATTATAACCTCTTTGAGACCAGAGCAGCAGACACCTGCTCTGGTCAATGTGAGCCACTCAGTACATAGCTTCACCCCAGAGAGATCTTTTAATATATATTTTCTCATGAGTGAATAACCACTGTGCTAATAAATGCTAAGAATTGCAATCCTTGCTGCTGCACGAGTGAAAAAAGCTTGTCTCCATCTCTGAAAGCCCTAGACTATATATATACTGCAGTGTCACCCGGAGGGACAGATGCGCACTGACACACACAAGGTTGACATGTTGGTGGCTACACCTAGAGAGGAGGCTCTGTTAGACAGGGAAGACTGCACTTTAAAGAGTTAGACAAGCTGGGGAGCAACATATGTCAGGACATCAGTACTAAGTGTCAAGTTCCAAACGTTAGGAATTTATCAATCCCAAATTCATTCTAGAAAGCTATATGCTTCCATATGCTGAAATGCACACATTTATTCTCTTCATTAAAGTTTATTATTTTTTTTCTCTGAAAAACAGTAAAGTCCAAGACAGTCGGGGATCACATGAGAGTACGCATCACCTATGAGCAACATCTGGTGGCGCTTCCCACGTGGCTGAGAGAAATAAGCTTTTACCTCAGAGCTGGACACACCCGTTGTGGTCACTTCCTTCGTCTTCTCCACTTGCTGAACAAGGAGGTCACAGTAGAGTCTTAGTTCCGACATTTTGGTTTTCAAGTTTTCAGTGTTTTCAGCAAACTCTAAATGACAAAATGGTGATCATGTAAGTCACGGTCAAAGCGAATAAACGATTTACTGGGTGGTATACAACACAGAGTGGAATATATAGCTTATGTCTGAGGTCAGGTGCATCAGGTGTGGGTTACGGAGAGGGGGCCGGTGCAGGCATGGCAGCAAGGAAAACAGGAAAGGACGCTCCCGGTCTGTCGAGGTCACCCATTGTTTCCTGAGCCCACGTGCTGCCTGATCATCAGGAAAGGGAGGAGACAGCATGCCTCTGATCCACGTGTGTCACAACCAGGAGCAGACACTCTGGTTTCTCGTCAGATCACATGCCTGTTTTGCTTGGACACCGGGGAGCAGAGTCCAGGGCCCGGAGGTTTAGTCTCGGTCCTACCCCAGTTTTCTGTATGTGTAGAACGGCGTCACGGCTCTCCGCCTGCTGACAGTGCTCAAAGCTGGGAACCAGTGATCGGTAACGTGCAACTACCACTAACGAGGTGGCCCATTACTGCTGAGGCCAGGGCCAGCATGCCGCCTGTCGGGACCAACGGCACCTGTGGCTCCCGTATCAGCTCGGCGCGGCAGCCACCTTGGCGACAATCGTGACCGCCTCTGTTTCCTTGCCCATGAAAATGCTGCACGTTACCACCGGATCTGAGTCAAAGCTGAGTGTCTAGAAGTTACTCCCGATTTAGCATTCAAACACACCAACGAAGAGGCTGCTTCGCTGTCTCTGCCTGAGGAGTTAGGCACATCTGCCACACGTGCCACGAGAAAGGTTTCCTGAAACACTCCGCTCTCCCCAGTACCTTCAGGGGTACACATCTGGAGCAAGTGGGCTGGCAGTAAGCCCTGGGTCTCAACCCATCCAGACAGAAGGCTGTGCCCTGTTTCTCGGACCTACTGATGTCGAGGTAATAAGCGTTAAGCAGCAGCAACCTGACAATTAAGCATCCATCCTGCCGCAGGGAAAGGGAGGGAAGGCGGGGGGTACTGCACAAAGCACCCCGATCCCAGGCTTCTCTGTACCAAAGGTGAACTCTGCCAGACTGCGTACTGTGGGGCTTCATATTATCACTAATCCATTTGGCAATGCTCCTAATGTAGGTCATTGCCTCTTTTTAAACTATCAAGAAACTGAGGATTAGAAAGATTAAGTGTCCCATGGCCAAGGTTGCAAGGCCAGGAACCTGGATTTGAATCCAGAGGTCGTCTGATGCGCTAAGAGTGAGAGAGAGACCATGGCTTAAACCCCGCTGTGTTTTGATACAAGAAGCTGGCTAGGTGGTCAGAAGCCAGATACCAAACAGGGGACCCAGAGAGGACAGTGGGTGACTCCCGAGGTTCTCAGACCAGAGGACGACCGGTAACTTGCCTTTTTCCTTCTGGGTCCTACTGTCTGTCAGGCAAGCCTTGGCTGACCCCAGCGCTACCAGCCACCGCTGTCGCTCAGCCACACTTCTGGCTTTCAGGTAGAAATACTGCTCCCCGGGGATGATCAGGTCCATGCGTGTGTTATCTACGGAGTGAACTGGGAGCAAGGCAGAGGGAGGTCAGAACCCCAGAAGAGCCAGCCCTACCTGCGGAGCCGCCACCCCGCCCAAATTCTTGAGCTCAGCTGGAGCAGGTCACTGAAGAAGGCCGACTACCCCTCCCAGCTCCTTCCCCTCATCCCAGACGCCTGCGCTGGTGAAGAGGGAAACCCCTCCAACTGGCTCCCTGGTATCACACCCGGATTTTGGCCTAAAAAAAAAAAAAATCATCCAATCCTCCTTCGGATCTTTTATCAGAACAGGGAAGGAGTCACTCTTTTGGCTTGTGTGTGTAAACTACGCTGCCCTGAGGTCCAAACGGCTTGCATGCCAGCAAGTAAGAGGGCTCTCTCTGCCTCCTTGGCTTTATTAGAAAGCGACCAAGAACACATTTCTCCTTTTCCACTTCCCTTCACAGGTCAGAGCCAAAGTGTGAGCATTCCCTCCGAGCCTTCAGAAGAAGAAACAAGCAAACCTCTCCTCTACCCACCACCCACTAGACCCCAACCCCCAGCCCCCGAGTTCCCTTCTGATCTGTTTCTCTTCTAATCTGCTTCTGAACGACATCTCGGTCTGTCTCACGATTCCCAAAACCAAGAAGTAAAGGCTACGTATAGGTCTGTTAGGTGTTCGCTTGCTTTGTTTCGAGTTAAGTGGTGGCGGTGAGGAGTCTGCGCATCTGGATTTAAACACAGGAGTGTCTGATGCTGCAGTAAAGAGATTTCAATAAGCTTCGCAAATAGCCACCGGCCCCAGGTGGGCAGGTGACTGAGGAGTGAGCAGCTGTGTGGCTGGGCCCACGGCTCTCAGTCTGTCTCTTAGCCAACCGCTTCGTAAAAGGTGGCCGCAGCTTTAGGACTTCTTGCAGAGCTTTATTTTGGGACATAACACTATGCATTTTTTTCTGTGCTATAGGAGAGGTAGAGAAAGACCAGCAGAGACCAGGGCATTTTTATTTTGGTGAGGACGGAAGGAAAAATAAGACCTGCGGCTCTCTTGGCTTCTCACCTTGAATTTCACACACCGCCATTTGGATGCTGCCTTTGCAACCTTTCCAGGCGTCTTCGGGAGAATCGTAGTAGGATAATATCCCCCCGCAGAGGAGGAACCACCGAGGCTGCCACCCTGCAGACAGAAGAGCATGGTCTCAATGGCTGCCCGTGCTTGAGGAGCCTCCCAGGACATGGGCAGAGGACCTAGCAAAGGATGCTGAGGCCCAGCACCAAGGAACGTCCATTCCTGGGGAAACTAAGGGAAAGAAGTAGGTTAGGAAAGACTTGGATGTTTGATCCCATTTTTGCAAAATTAAAGAGACCACAGAAGTATATACTTTTAGTCATATAATGTATAGAAGAAGTGTGGAAGGCTCAGCAGCAAATATTGTGATGATTCTCTAGGTGATGGGATTACTGGTGAGTTTTATTCCCCCCCCTCTATAATCGTCGTTGGCAGCCGTCCGTCTCGAGAGACGATGGTGTAGCTTCTTAAGAGTCTATCTGCACCGCCGAGAATGGCTGTGCAGTCCGACTCGGGAGTGACACGGTATCTGTCTCCTCCCGTGTTGAATCGACATCTTGCGATGACGCTGGAGTGTCCTCTCCAGTGAAGCTGAAGCTACAGAGCCTGGGCAGGGTGATATGGAGGGTCTGCTGTTGCCCATGCAGCAGACCCCCCCTCTCTTCGCAGCTGAAGGGTCCAAGGGAAAGACGGAGTCAATACAGCTTGGCTTCAGGTGCGCCGCAGGAGTTGCCGGTGTTGACTACAATGTCAAACCGCCTTAGGGACTCCGGCTCCGGATTTTCTGTCGGGGTTTACTCCCTTAGCCTTTCCCCTGAAGAGGTATGCCGCAAGGCAGCGGAGGTTTTTTGGAGTCAGAGTTTTCCTTCTCTGATGTGCCCTGACTGGAAGATCGAACCAGCGACACTTAGCTCGCAGGCCGACGCTCAATCCACTGAGCCAAACCAGCCAGGGCCCCCCCTCTATAATACAGTACTAGTAATCTGTGGTTTTCAGTTGTCTCTTGAACATTATTGTTACCACACACTTCTTCTCTTCCTCTCTGGTTAAGAAAATCATCCCAGACTTAGTTAGAGATGAGGCAAAGACTATATTGCCCTTTCAAACGGAGTGCAAACAAGCCTGCCGAGGGTCACATGACCACCAGGAAAAGAAAACTTTGCTTCACTATTTAGTACTGATCCACTAAGAGGGAGTCATCTTAAAACATGCAAGGGCTCAACTACTTTTACTTTGGAGAATTTAGGGGACAAACCCTATCTGGTCACCATAGACGCCTTACCTGGTCCCCTTACATTATATAATGTGTATGCTGGTCATACCAAACTCATCTGCTGTGTTCCTGCTTCTGGGCTTTCGCTCGAGCACGACCTTCTCCTTCCCAAATGTCCCTTCCTGATCATCCTCCATCAGCCGGCCAGTGTCCTCGGTCTGGTTTATTTTTTCTCTCTCGGCAATGCCATTGCCCTTTAGGGGTACATATCTCTCATGGGGCTCCTCTGTTGTAGGGTGCGATCAGACAGATGGTGGCAGGGGCTCTGGGCAGAGCCTCAGGGGCTGTCAGGTACAGCCAGCTGATGATGGGCCTTGGGGATTGAGTCACACAAACCAGGTGCCTGAGACGCTCATCAACATCAAAAGGGTGTCGGTGTATTACATGGTAACAGACGAGTGCACTTCCCAAAGCTCCCAGCCTCCGATCCTGGTGCAGGGAGACACGTCACCAGGAGGCTAAACATCAGTGCTAAATCTGTGCTCAGCACAGAGGTTAGGTGGCAGGCGGGATGTGTCACTTGTTGACTTCATTGGGGTCTGCTTTCCTTTTCTTAAATTTTATATTTTTAAAAATAAATGTATGGGGGTGACATTGGTTAATAAAATCACATAGGTTTCACGTGTACAATTCTTAAATACCTCACTGATAGATTACATTGTGTGTTCACCACCCAGTCAAATCTCCTCCGGTCTGCTCTTCTGGGAACCAGAATACGCAGGCCTGCCAGGTTACCATGTCTCCTGCTTCCGTAAACAAAACTGGATAGAGACTAACTCTCAACACCCACCCTCTAGTGATTTCATACCCTGCCAGCCAAGCCTCTCTCACCAAAGGTAAGTAGTCCTCTCTATAACTATAGCTTATGCTTGTCTTGCTACTTTTTTATACTGAGGACTTTCTTCCCAGGGGGACACCTAGACCCTTTAGTGCATTAAGGAGCCCCATGGCCTTATTGGCTGGCAAACCTCTTGGGGTCAACTCATTAATTTTTATTTCAGAAAGTGATGCTTCGTGACCTTAGCTACAAATTCTATGGAAACTCAAACTTGAAGGCCACTGTTCTTCGCACAAACATTACAACCCAGGAAACCACACTGATTATCAGACTGTCTTATTGAGCAGAGAATCAGCGCTCCTGGAATACGACTTTATTGGCGATATTTTTAATGCTATCCTGGTATAGAAGAGTAGCATCTTCTTACTTACAGTTCAGCTCCCATGACTCTATTTGGTGTGAACACTCCCCCAAACCACCATGACTTCTGAGTGGAAAGAATTGAAGATATCCTCAATTATAACGTTTTATCAAATTTAGAACCCCATCCATATTAGTCAGGGTTCTCTAGAGAAACAGAACCAGAAGTGTATCAGTGCATTTTTCTCCCTCCCTCCCCCTGGCTCATGTAGTGACGGAGGCGAAGAAATCCCAAGACCTGCTGTCCGCAGGCTAGAGACTCAGGAGAACCGACCTGTAATTCCAGTCCAAAGTCAGAAAGCCGGAGAAGATTAATGTCTCAGCGCAAGCTTTCCCTCTTAGCCTTTTTATTGTACTTAGGTCTTTGACTGAATGAGACCTACTCACGTTAGGGAAAGCAATCTACTGGATCTGCCTATTCCAATGTTAACCTCATCCAGAAATGCCTTCACAGACACACCCAGAATGATGTCTGACCAAGTATCTGGGTACCCCCTGCCCCAGGCTGGTTGACACACAAAATTAACCACTACACACCATCAACTTTAAGATATGTCATTATTTTATGTGTCACAAGAAAGAAAAAAATCCCTGCTTATTAAGCCATGACATAGCATTTATGCTAAGAGGTTTCTTGATTTCAGAGTTATTGAAATGTGAAAAAAAAGTCTAAAAAAAATTTTTTTAAGTAAACTAGGTTTATTTTACAGGAATCTGAAAAATGCTATACCCCGCCCCCCCCCCCCCCCCACACACACACACAAAGCCCAGCTGCAGTAAGTTCTGAAAGTGGCAGGTAAACAATTATAGTGACTGAAACAAAAACTTCCCCGAAACAGGGTCTGTATTTACCTAGAAGTTATAAGTATGCTAGGGGAAGTTCAATATATCATTACTGTTTTCTGCAGATTGTAACTGCAAGAACTATGACCACGGAAAACTTTTCTTTAGAGCATAAAGTCCCTGGAATTCCAGGAGGCATGGGAAGAGACCACAGAAGTCTCATTATATACGAGTGTCATTTAAAGGCAGAGCAAGGGAGAGTGCACAGTAGTATTGGGGTGCACTGCTTTTTCATGATGTCCGGGCCTGAGAAGCTCAGCCACAGCTCAGGAGTGAGGAACTGTATGAGGAAAGACGCATGGATGATGAAGAGACCATTACTCCTTGTCTTGTGTTCAAATCCAGTTGCCTTGGCTGGTATATGATGGTTCATTTTACGTATCCAATGGACTGTGCTAGCTGATGCCCAGGTAGCTGGTAAACCATCATCTCTAGGTGCGTCCGTGGGGTGTCTCTGGGAGAGGTCAGCATCTGAATCAGCACACTGATAAAGAAGACGGCCCCCAGTGCGGGTGGGCTTCATCCAGGTCACGTGGGCCTGGGTCAGACAAAAAGGCAGGGGAAGGCCAAATCTACTCGCTGCTAGGAACAGGAGGGAACGTCTTCAACCTGATAAACCCATCTACAAAAACGCCACAGCTAACATTACAATTAATGAAAAAAGACTGGATGCTTTGACCCTAGTTCCAGGAACAAGACAAGGATGCTTGCTCTCCCCACTTCTTTCAACTAGCCAGGGCAATTAGGGTACAAAATGAAATAAAAGGTATCTAGATCAGAAAGGAAGAAGTAAATCTACCTCTTTTTGCCAACATGCTCTTATGTATTAAAACAGTAAATAAACCCTAAGAAATCCACTAAAAAAATTATTAAAATAAATGAGCTCAGCAACATTGCAAGCAAGATATAAGACCAATACACAAATGTCAACTGCATTTCTATACAGCTGCAATGAAAAATAGAAAAATAAAATTAAGCAAAAAAATTCAAATTACAATAACATTAAATATTAAAATACTTAGGAGTAAACTTAAGAGAAGTGTTAAGTTTATACTCTGAAAATTACAAACATTATTTGAAGAAATTAAAGATTTGAAGAGTTCATTCCAAAACTGTTACCAGCTTATTCTTTTCTCACATGGTGTAAAAGTCTTTCTTTACTTAACTGACAGCAATTGTTTGGAAAATTAACTTTTTTCAATTCAACTAGTGTTAAACAATATATATATTTTTAGTGAGCATAATTTTCTTCAAAAGATGCACTTCTATTAGAATCTAAAAGGGCAGATCATGTTAAATTTGCACTGTAAGTTCTTCCACATCAGCCACAATTTTTAAATCAAACTTTCTATGTAGAGATGTTATTGTTCCTTTAAAGATCTAAACCAAATAAATGATTACTTATGAGTCATGCCAATATCTGACTAAAAAATACTGCCACTTCCTTCTTTTGTTACTCAGTAGCCTTGTGACGAGTAGCTCATCCAAACAGATCATTAGAAAAATAACATTGTATTCCATTAGAGACACTTAACATTTTTAAAAATCTTTATTTTTTAATTTTACACAAAGTAAAATTTCTTCTTTAGTTAACAGTTCTGAGTTTTGATACACAGTTATCTAACAACTACCATAATAATCAAGATACAGAAAAATTCCATTATTTTCCCTTTAATAATCCCTGGTGCTGCTCCTGTGTAGTCAATACCCCCCCCCCCGCCCCCCCCGCCATACACACACTTTACCCCAGACCGACCACTGTCGTGTTTTCATTTTAAATGGAAAATATTGTCTAATTTTCTTGGAGGCTTCTTCTTTGACCCATGGGTTACTTAGAAAGTGTACTGCTTAATTTCCTAATATTTGGGGGATTTCCTACACCTTTCTGTCATTGGTTTGTAATTCACTTCCATTAAAGACAGAACATAGGGGGGAGGGGGGAGAGAAGAGGGATAAGTAAGGGAAGGGTTTAGTTAAAGAACGTCTATAAATGACTCATGGACATGGACGATGGGGGCGGATATGATTGCAGAGAAGGGGTGGGCTGGGTGGGGGGAGCAATGGGGGGAAAATGGGACAACTGTAATTGAAAAACCAAAAAAAAAATTAATTTTTTGTCAAAAAAATTAATTAATTAATTTTTAAAAAAAAAGAACATTCTTTTAAATTTGGCAGGGTTTCTATTACAGCCCACAATATGGTCACTGTTAGTGAATGTTCTATGTGCATTTGAAAAACAATGCAGTTTTCAGCTGTTGTTTGGGGAATTAGTCAATAAATGTCAATTAGGTCAAGTTGGTTGGCAGTGTTCAGATCTTCTGTACCACTGGACCATTAACTGTCTACTTGTTCTACCCATTACTGAGACAATGTTGAAGTCCGTACCTGATCTTAGTGGGAATGCTAGTTTCTCACCACGCACTATGATGTTAGCTGGAAGTTTTTTGTAGATAATCTTTATCAAGGTGAGAAGGTTCTCCTCTATTCCTAGTTTACTGAGTTTTTTTAAAAATCAGGAATGGGTGATGTTTCAAATGCTTTTTCTGTATCTATCCATATGATCATGTAAGTTTTCCTTTTTAGTTTGTTGATATGTAAATATCATTAACTGATTTTCAAGAGTTGAGCTGGCCTTGTGTATCTGGGATAAATTCAACCTGGTCATGATGTACACTTCTTTCTATACATTATTGGATTTGATTGGCTGATATTTTGTTGAGGACTTTTACATCTATGTACATATATCCTTTTATTTTTAATCTACAATTCTATAATTAAAGTATGCTTCCCACGGACAGCATATAGTTTGGTCTTCTGTCTTTATCTGTGTGATAATCTGTGTCTTTTAATTCATTTATTTAGATCACATACATTTAAAACATTATTGATATCTTGGAATTATAGCCACAGTTTTGTATTTTGTTTTTTTTTAAATAGGTTTTTTTTTTAAGATTTTATTTATTTTTAGAGAGAGAGGAAGGGAGGGAGAAAGAGGGAAAGAAATATCAATGTGTAGTTGCCTCTTGTATTCCCCCAACTGGGGACCTGGCCCATAACCCAGGCATGTGCCCCAACTGGGAATCGAACTGGCAATCCTTTGGTTTCCAGGCTGGGCCTCAATCCACTGAGCCACACCAGACAGGGCACAGCCACTGTTTTATTATTCTTTTTATTGTTTCTTGGATTTTTTTTTTTCTTTTCCTGATTACTTCATTGCTCCCTTTCCTGCCTTCCTTTGGATCATATAATTCCATTTTAATTTATCTATTGAAGTTTTTTTGCGATCTCTCGGTATTTTTTTCATTGGTTGTTCTAAGGCTTAGAGAATACATACCTAACTTTTCAGCCTCCTAAGAATTATCTGATCATTTCAAGTCCTTTTAGCCTTCCCTCTTGAGGTTATTGCTATCATTTACATTACATCTACGCAGAGTGAATCCCCCACTGATAATGATATAATTTTTGCTTCCAGTAGTCATAGACATGTTAAGAACTTAAGAGACAAAAGTAGTCTATTGTATTTACAGATATTTATCATTTCTCTTGCACTTCTTTAATCCTGATGTTCTAAGTTTTCTTGGTATCCTTTCCCTTCAGCTTAAAGAACCGCTTTTAGACATTTCTTTGTTATAGTTTTCTTTTGTCTAAGGGTGTTATTTTACTTTAATTCCTGAAGAGTATTGCATTGAATACAGAATTCTGTGTTGACAATTCTTTCCTTTCAGCCTTGAAAGATGCTGTTGTATTGTCTTCTGGCCTCCACTTTTTCTGGTTAAAAAGATCCCAGACATTAAAATTGTTGCTTTCCTATATGTACTTTATCTTTTCACTCTTGCTGCTTTTGAGATTTTTCAAGTTTTCAGCTTTTTCATTATGATGTGTGTGGGTATGTCTTTGAGGTCATACTGGCTGAAACGTGTTGAGTCCCTGAATGTGTAAATTTATAGTTTTCGACTAATTTGGGAAGTTTTCAGTTGTTATTTTTTCAATCCCTTTTTCTTTACAAGTGTCTCCTTTCCCTTCTCCTTTCTCCAGTGCCCACAGAGCCCTGTGGTTTTATTCTCTCCAGACTGAATAATTTCTATGGATTTGCCTTTAAGTTCGCTGATTCTTTGCTGTGTCATCTGAATTCCACCAAGCCCTCCTACTGAGTTATTTTAAATTTTCAAATACCATACTTTTACATTCCCAAATCTCCATTTAGTTCTATTCTAATAGTTTATATTTTTCTTCTAAGAATTCCACCTTTTCGTTTGTTTCAAGAGTGTTCATCTTGATCATGTAGGTCATTCAAGTCCTCTCTTCCCTCCCAGTCTACCTGTTACTGCTAACTTTTCAGAGTGCTCAGAGAGTTGCTTTTAGTACTCTGCTTCAGAGTTCTTAGTTTTAATTAGTGGAAAAAGAGGCTGCAGTGGGCTTCCTCCACCTTGGCCTGATCACAACACTCTTAAATAGAAAACTAGCAGGATGCCCACTAAGTGAATGTTAGCCAGGGTGCATCACTCTGCCTATAAACGCATCGAAGTTTCTTCAGAACTTTTGCCAACTATTTGCTAGGGGAAACCAGTTTATACTCTTACTGTTTAATAGAATAAAAAGAAGACATTAACACACTGTAAATTTTAAAAAATCTATAATGAAATGCTCCTGGCTAGAAATGTAGAAAAACCTGAGAAGGGGCTATTTAAATCCATTTGTAGAAAACTAAGCCAAAAGCAAAGAAAAAAAGTGAAGGAAAGGTGCTTATTTATGAACCAAAAGAGGAAAAAATAGTAACTATAGTTAAACAGGTATAGAATGGGAGAAGCAAAAGGGGTGAATAGGTTCCTCACTTCCTTCTCTTCAGTTTCTTTCTCTACAGATTGACAGCATGAGCCTAACAGTCTTTAAGAGTCTCTTTCGGCTTTCAAAACCTGTAAATCTCTATCTTAATACAAGAATAACAGGAAACTCAATTCTTTTACAGAACCTATGTCAAGGAAATAAAGCGAGATTACATTTCTTGATAGGATTGATAATCTTTCTGAAGTGATGAGTCAAGACTTCATTTATTCATCATAAATTACGGTGACTGTGTTCATAACCCATATACATGATATGATGGTTATAATTCATTATCATATAGATGTTTGTAGTAAAAATAATAAAAATAAAAATAACCCCCCAAACCCTACCATTTTTAATGGAAGCAAAGCTCAACGATTGACCCCTGACCTCCGCAGCCATGGTGTTTCCCACTGTCTCGCCCTGGGGGCTCAGCCATACCCCACCTCACGAGAGCCCTCCCCCACAACTCAGCTTCCCTGGGGGAGCTCCAGACAGGACAGGATAACAAAGCCTTGGGTTCTTCTGCCAGGTCAGTCAGTAACTATTTTGCCGCAGCTGGGAAATGGGGACGAAGAGACACCCCTAATAGTAACAGATAATAACCAAGCATTAGCTAAATTATAAGTTTCTTAGCTTACCATTAACTAGTTCACAGAGCATTTTTAGAGCACTTATAATTTTCCAGGCTTGGCGATTAATAGAAAAGAAGATCCCAGCCCTCAAAGGACAGTACTGGGCACTCCAGCATGCAGATGGTGAGGAGACTAGTTCCAACATATTACATCGAACGCTCTTAGAACCTCCTGTGAGAGCCTGCTGTCAGTCACCTTTCCTGAATGCTTTAAGCCACCAGACTGGGTGGTTCCTGTATTTATTTGTTCTGGGCAATGCCTCTCATGTCCCACCATCACCTTACTCAATAGAACAGTCAGAAAACTTTGGTTCAAGTTCAAACACATAACATCCAGGTGTGTCAGCTTGACCACGTTACTTAGACACTTAGTCACTTAATTCCTGTGGGCATTATTTTCTAATTTATAAACTTAGAGATGTACTAAAGTGAGTCTCTGAGGTTTGACATGTCATCTTCCTTCTGGCTATAATGTCTCTCTTAACAAATCCAGTGTTTCCCTACCACCCTAGCTCCAAATCTGAAGGTGACTTCTGCCCTACCCCTCCAGGTCTGTCACCCCCATGCCCAGCTTTCCACTGTGCCTAGACTGGTGTGGAACCCATGGAAAAAACAGTCAGGCAGACCTGGCTCATTCTTTGCTCTGTGATCCTAAGTTATTTACCTTGTGAGCCTTCACTTCGTCATCTGTGTTCTTTTAAAGATTTTATTTATTCATTTTTAGAGAAAGGGGAAGTGAGAGAGAAAGAGAAGAAAAGAAACATCAATTGGTTGGTTGCCTCTCGTACACGCCCTGACCCGAGACTAAACCCATAACCCAGGAATGTGCCCTGACAGGAATTGAACCAGCAACCTTTTGCTTTGTGGGATGACACCCAACTAACTGAGCCACACCGGTTAGGGCTCCTTATGTAGCTTTTTAAACGTGTTCTTTCCTCCTATTTAGAAACACTGTGTGATTCCCTATTGTACCAATCCTAAACTCTCAGACTTGGCTTGGTTTACTAATCTAACCCCATCCCGACAACACTTCAGTATTTCCTCTTGCTCCCAGAAAAGAACTCTCCTTTTTAGTCCTACTGGTTTCTTTACTGAGGGTCACTTCTGTTCCCTCACCTGCTCCATTTTGTCCAGGCCGATTCCACCTACCCTTTGGTCACACCTCCTCCATTGAAGGTTTCCTGGACTACTCCTAAAAGAGATTCTCTACATTTTTCTTGACAAAGGTATGCCTGTCTACTTCGACCAGTTTTATACCTTACTCACATTCTTACTTTCTTCTCTCTTAATTTCTGGCTGCTTAAACTGACTGGCCTCAGAAGTTGAACAGCTAGTCTCCATCCAAACTGTAACATATTGGCCAGCAGAAGCAGGAAAATATCAGGATATGTGTGATGCCAACCTGGATGTCCAAAGACTTTATCTAACATCCCAGCCAGTCATGGCTGACCCCTAATTTGCCATTTAAATTCCAGTCAAGACACCAGACTGATAGGTGACATCTACCTCTGCCTGGAGACCAATTATATGCAATATGGTCCCTCTAACCTGTGTCAAGACACAGCCTCAGAGCAACCACATAAAATGCTTAAAGGTCGAAATCACAAATTTAGCTGGAAGAGCATTATCCTAGTTGAATAGGATTTCTATTAGACCATGACCTCCCTTGAGAGCAAGGATTATGTCTTATTCAAAACAGTATCCCCAACACCCTCTACACAGGGCCCGGTAAGCCATTGATGCTCAGGGTTACGTGAATGAATGAATGATTGACTGATTGATTGAGGACTACCAGATGGTGTTAAAAGTAGATTGTTAAACCATTCCTCTGGTATTTAAAAATCAAGGCGGAGCCATCCTGGTTTTGGATACATAGGAACAATTCTATCTGAAGGCCATGAGACAAATGATATTTTGCTTCCTTTGATGTGAAAGAAATACTGGGAAAGGTCAGATTTTTCTCTGGCTAACTCTACAGATATTATTCATTGCTCCAGCTCTGCTGGGCTGTCACATCCTCCACAAGCCAACTTGAAATGGATCCAGAAAGAGAAATGCCCAAGTATCATGGTATTTTTCGGCCTATCCTTCCTGCTGTCTCACTTATCTGTCTTGTGTCCAAAAATAGCTCCGTTGCCTATTTGGTTTTTTGTCTGTCTTCAATCTATTCCTAATGGAATTTAACTGCCTTTTGTTCAATTCTAAACAAGATGAAAGTAATGGTAACAGGAAGTGACAGAGATTAAACACACAGTCCAAGAACAATGGTCCCTGGGCTTCGTGAGTCCACAGACCCACTTTAATGATGCAAGACTCCATGGATGACTCCTAACTTCTCCATCCAACTCACCCATCAAAATCAATGGTGCTGCTTTTGATGGCATGCCAGTGGGGCCAGTCTAACATCTCTTATGTTCCTTAACAAATACTCATTAGTTTTTGCTGGAAACAAAAGCACAGACCAGTGCTACACAAAATTACATCACCTGTTTATCATCACTCTCCCAAAAAGATGACTGTCACAGGACAACAGTCACTTACAAAATCCTGATGGTTTATGTGCATCTTTTTCTTTATTATTTATACCCATCCAACTTCCAAAAGGAGGATTTAAGGAATTCAAAATGCATTTACTCTCAGAAACCAGAGGAGCCACAATCTGCACACAGACAATACATATAAACTGATTTTTTTCTGGTATTATTGTTAATCTACTCTTGAGTGTACTATGTACCAGGCAGGTTTGTATATGTTTTTCCATTCCATAGCAAACAAACCCAGTATGGCTATTATTCCTGTTGTCATATTCAAACTGAGGCTCAGGGAGATTAAGTACTTGCTCAAGGTGTCAGCAATAGCAAGTTGCAGAGCAGAGGTTTGAACTCAGGGCTTTGTGACTCCAGCCCTCTGCATTTAGGTATAGATTCTTGCTCGGGACGACTCACATTCCAGATATCCTCCCGGCCTTGTTTCCACAGTATAAACATGTATACCTAGGGGGTAGGGGGCGGAGAGTAAAATCAGAGCGCCTCTGCAGACAACCATCTGGTCGGCGTGATGCAAGCTTCTGTTATTTTCGGAATGCAGTGCTGCAGTGTGCTTACGCCCTAACCTGCTAGAAGGGCCCAGGAAGCCCGCAGCTGGCTGGCGCTTATGGCAGCAGCTCTTGCATCTGCCGCGTGGGCAGGAAGGGGCCCTAAAACTGCAAAGTTGAAAGCTCACAGCTGGCTCAGAAGTTTTCCTTGCGACAGAACATATGCACAACCCTGGGCAAAGTCTCCGTCACTCCTGAACTCCCCACCTCCCACTCCCAAATCGAGCCTGCTCTTCTAGGTCAACATACTTTAAATATAGGTGCATTACGAATCAGCTAGAATTATATAACGATCCAGCAGGAAGGACTTATAACAGTATTCTGTCATGGAGCATTGACTGCGGAACCGCTTTCTAACTGTGTGACCTGGGGCTAGTTCCGCTCCTGTCTGTGTCCGAACGTCTCTGTCTGACAAATGGGAACAATAAAGGCGATCGCGTCCTAAAACTGCTGTGCAGATTGAATGAACTGATCCGCATAAAATGTTTAGCATAGCGCCTGAAATATTATAAGTGTTAAGTTTTTTACTATTCTTATACATACTAAGTGGTAAATCTTATTTTTTTACGGAGGAAGGCACGAAGCTCAACAACGGTACAGGGACACAGCGGGCATCAGACTTGAGGTCCCCGACTCTTCAACTAGCATTCCACTGCAGAGCCTTCATGGGAACCATGCACAGGAAATATCCCTCGGCTAACTTTTTGGGCTTGAAAGGTACAAATCACGCACATAAAGTGTCTAGTCCCTATGTCTACACAACATCGGTGTTTGTGAAACATTGAACCCACTTCCTTTTCATCGCAGGTTTAATCTTCTAATATCTGAAGAGAGGATTTGACACTGAATCCCAGAGTGTCCAATGTTCAGGAGCGCAAAAGGCAGGATGGCTCAGGACTGTTGGAGAAAATACACATAAGCAGGTTTTTCTCCCATCATCCTCTGCGGGAGCACAGGGTAGCTGAGTATGCACAGTATGTTAGGGCAAAGAGACTTCTCTTCCTTTCTCTTTCTGTGTTTTAGTGGTAGATTCACGCAAGAAGTATAGATGTTATTCCCAAGGCTTGATGTTTTCAACTTTTAATAAATGATACCTATTCGTTTAGCTGAAGAGGCAAAAGACGTTTGCAAAAATAACTACATTATTTGGTAAAATACAAAAAATGAAGCCAAGGTAAGCTTTAAGCTTTTAAATGATCTTTATCCCCCACCCCCGACACACAATCACTCCAGTGTCTAAACCAGCCTATGGGGACCTAAAATATCAGGCCTCCCACCCCAACCCCTTGTTTGTTGGAGGCTCAGTCTTCTCAGCTCTCCAGCCAGGCAGGGCAGGTCTTCTTTCAGTTCCTCAAACTCATCCATCCCTATCCTGCTTTAGGGCCTTCACACGGACATTCCCACACTTAGAGAGTTCTTCTTACAGCCTCCAGCAGCACCTCTGCCTGGAACTTGCCACCTACCCACTTTCAATTTATCATTCAGGCTCTCTGAAATCTCTTCTTCAAAGAAGCCTTCCCCAGTGACCCGAACCAGCCTCTCCCCTTGCCCTCTCCCCAAGCCACACACACTCGGAACTTGCTTCTAACCACTTATGCAATGAATGTCTTTCTCCCTTGATCCCCTGACTATAAGTTCAAGGAAAGCAGGGGCTGTGTCTGTCTTGTCCAATGTCACTTTCTCTGTGCCCAGCTGAGAGTAGGTGGTAAGGAAATTAACAACACTCTCCCAGGGGTCAAAAGATCAGCTGCTAAACTGACTTCCTAACTTTTCCACTCCAATGTGACAAGCCATTCCATGCTGAGCTGGGTGCATGACAGAAATACACAAACTACGCAAACGGTTGGTTACGTTCCCCCTTTGGAGAAAAACTATAAACAAAAACTTGTACTTGGGATTGCATGTACTTTAACATTACTATGTGCAAAACCAGAAGAAACAAAATGTTACTTTGATAAACAAGTGTGGGAAGAGGAAAGTCATGACGGCTTCATCCAAGCTTGTCATTAACACTCACACTATGTTCTTTGGGGGAGACTAACTCACAGAGGGTGGGAGAAACAAGAATGCACCCGTTCTTCCTAGGATATTACCGTTCTTTTCCAAAATAAATTGATCTCCTCATGTAACAGAATGTGTTGAACCATCCTTCTAAGCATATGCAGGCAAAGCACCCAGGGATGTGACGGTTTCTATGAACAGTGTGCCCACAAAGAGGCAGCCTGCGGTCCAAGGGAACAAGCTGCATGGTGTGAGGATAGTGACCCCGGGGGCCTTCTTACTTCCGGCTTCTACCCTGGCAGTACTCACAGAATTAAGTTCTCTTACTTGGAGAAGAAAAAGGTAGACTCAGAACAGATGAGAAAGAGGACAAAAGATCCTTCTAGAGAAATTTTGCTCTATTGAAAGATAACACAAAAACAGTCAGGGAAAAAAGGTGTTCCATGGTCAGAAAGTAGGTACTGTACCAAGAGACGAAACTTCCTATACGGAGAGAAGAGTAAGAAAGGAGAGACAAAAACAACAACAAAAAAGGGTCAGGGGAGGTGGAGAAAAAGGAATAGGAATGTTGAGGATGAAAGAATCGGGTTAAAAGGCACAAGGGATGGAAAGGGATGATAGACCAGCTACAGAATTTTACTCAAAGGTATAAGGTCCATACATCTCAGAGCTTCAAGATACCTCAAAAGGAAAATTACCTGACCAAGCATCCTCCCTTTAGGTTAGCAGAGTGTCAGCCCATGGCATTCACTGAAGCCCAGCCATGAGTTAACGTATCTGATGTAATCGCTTGACATCACTGAAGGCCGGGTCTTGTAAAACACCGCTCCTCACTCAGTCTGCACTAATGAGGATAGGAAAAATACACTGAACTCACTTCTAACCGCATTGCGCACAGGGAAGAGATTCTGGGTACATCCAACAGGTGCACTTGGTGGCTGTGCTGTGTAACCTCATCACTATCACTGTGCCAACTAGCCCTCCCTGACACATCTGTCCCTAAAACACCCAGAGGTGTCCTATGAGGAAGGATGGGAAAATATATCTCCCTGACTAAGAGATACTGGGAATAGTTCTGGTTTCACATACATTGCTATTAGAATTAAAAGTGCCTAGCTCATTTCCCATAATAAAAAGTTTAATTCCAAAAAAGTGCCTAATACAGTGTATAGCATACAGAGGCTTTTAAAAAAAGCTGGTTGCCCAATTGGAAAAAAAAAAAAAAGCTTGTTCTGAATCATTTTTACAGCGGAATAGTCATGACCTCAAAATATAAAGTACTTCCACAATTTGGAAAGGAGTGGGCTACTATTTTTATGCCATTCTGCTCAGCAGGGCAAGAAAACAGCTGATAATATTTGCACTGATTTTATGGTAATTTCTGAGTCTGTAAAGCAAAAAGAAATACCCAGTGAGAAGACCAAAAACCTTGTGCAAAGCTTGGAGCTCTGAAACGGTTGAGATGGAACTCTGACAACTAGGTCTGCACGCAGGTGACTCTGAAGGTGACAAAGGGAAAGTGCGCTGGGGACTTTGATTGAAAAAGGCCCTTTCTCCTGTGGAAAGGTTACTTCGGGCATTGCCAGGCAAGATAAGCGCCTCCTTCCCGGTGACACAGAGGGCATCGTGCTTTCCAGTCACCCCACATCTCAGGATTTCGTTGGCTTCCTTGAGTGAAAGAGTACCTATTGCCCTCACTCGGCCCCAACAGGGGAATGTGTCCGCACAGCACGGGGGACACTGTCCTGTGAGTGATGTGCTTTGGAGAAATATTGCCGGTCCGCACAGGTCTCTATGGTCCCAGGAGGAGCCCTGACCCCGACCCCCAAGAGGTGCGTCCCGACGATGCCCTCCAGCTGCACAGACAAAGGCCCCTGGCGCGCCCCCCACTCACCGCTCAGATAGTTGGTCCACTTGTACAGCACCCCCTCCATGGCGCCCGGGGCCCCTCCGCCTCCGCCACGCCGGGGCCGCTGTCCTTCAATCGCCAGCCCCCTCACTGCTCCAGACCCCAGGAGGCGAGAAGCATCGGCAGCAGGGCCATCGTCCGGCGCTGCCAAGCAGCCCACTCCCGGTGCCCGGGCCCAGTGCGGGGACGCCCGGACGGTCTCACATCGTCGGCCCGGGGGCGGGGTCACTGCGGTGGCCTCGGCAAGTGAGGACACGACAGGGGCTGGCACCTCGGCCAGTAGGTTAGGACGCTGCGTGGGCCGGTGGGGCGACTGAAGCCTCCCAAGTGCCGCAAGAGGGGCAGCGGATCGCGGGCGGGGCCACCGAGCGCTACCTGAGTCTTAGACCCGCCGGGCCCCGGGCCCCCTCACGCATGCCCAGTGCACCTCTCGCGCGTCCGTTCCGGAAATCCATTCCGGGGTTTGGCGGCGACAACGAGGGCGGGGCTGAAGGAGCCAGAGGAGCGCGCAGGGAAATTGAGTCCTGGTAGGCAGGCTTTGGAGAAAGCACTGGGTGAAAACTGGGGAGAGAAGCCGCTGGGACAAGTGTGGGACCCGCTCCTGACTGTTGATGGTGCCATAGGTGGGTCAGGTCCCACCTCCCGATGTTTGGGGATTAACAGGGTCCCTTAGAGGGCCCCTGGGTTCTCGTTTCCAGTCGATTTCAAGGCTGCCCAACTGGTCCCACACACTCAAGGTACCCAACCATAGGGCTTAGGGAGGTGATGGGAATTTCACGATAGAATGCCGTGTGGCTAGTGTAAATGAATTGTTGTCGAAGTTCTAAGGCCTGGCTACCGGGAATGGCCCAGGGACAGCAGCACGGGCGTCTCCTAGAATTGCAGAATCTCGCCTTTAGCCCAAACCTCTGGAATCGAAATCTGCATTTTAACAAGATCCGCAGGGGATTCCTATACCTATGAAAGTGTGAAAAAGCTCTGTCCTGAGGATATTTGAGGAGGGAAAATGTTAACTCTTAATTGAGTAGAAAGTGGAGGTTACGAAACAAAGTGTACAATGTGATCCAAATTATTTTAGGCATATGTCACAAAAGCACGCACTAAAATGTTAAGATTATTTGATGACGGTGGCGTTAGAGATCGTTTTTTCCCCTTTATTTTTCTTTAGTGTAATGTTGCCGTATTTAGCAAATAAAAATACGTTGTCAATTCGTTGTTTGTCTGAAATTTAAATTTAATTCAGCTCCTGTATTCTAACTGGAAACCCTACTTGAGTGTTTTCCAGTTTCTTCTGAACAGACTGCAATGAACATGTGTTGCTTTTGAAATTAGGCGGAAAAATGTAAAACTAAGATGAACCTGTGGCTCGTAACCGTGTTGACTATTTCTTCTTTAAAGCGGGAATGTGCACGTGTTTATCCTCATGGAAGCTATTATTGACATTCTGGATTAAGAACATCTACGTGATAAATCATTAGTAGTAGCCCTAACATTATGCGGTGTTGCAGAATGCATCAGAAGACCTCATTTGAAGGCGGAGCTCAAGTGCTTTGCAGCTGAATAACCTTAAGCAGGACACTTAATCTCTCCTAGTTTAAATACGCTTAAATACACACACACACACACACACACACACACACACACACACACACACATACATATATATGGGATACAAGAATCTGCCTTACTGGCAGTGGAGTAAGGGTCACAAACGGGAACGCGCTTTGTGAACCCTAGACACTGTATAAGCTTTTATCGTTTATACCGTAGGTTAAATAATAAGCAATAGCAGGAGTGTCAGATTGTGGAATCCTGGGGCTTCTTACCTACGGCGAGAATAAATACTTCCGGAAACCTCTACCATTTTCACAAGGCCCCAGGACTCTTCTCACCACGCTCAGCCCTAGTAGTTTACACGTGTAAATCTGCGGGGGGAGTTTCCGGTTAGCTCCGCGCCACACCTCCCCGAAAATTCCGAGTGGTGAAATTCTTTAATCTGCCGGACTCTAGGACAATTCCAGGTGGTTCGCTGCTGGGCAACTCGTGGTCGGGCGGGTTGTAAGTTACACTTCTGCAGCGTCATTGGCTTGAGAGGCGCCTGAGGGACAGTACCGCAAGCCAATAGGAGATCGTAATTCCCAGGCGCGCGTAAGAGCTACTCCAGCCCGGGATTTGGGTTTAACTCTTTAGAGGTGAGTTCGCAGTGCGTGGGAAAGTTGCACAGAGTAAACGTGGCAAGTCTGCTAGGAAGGGAGAGTCATGAACTTGCCAGAGGCCGTAGTCCTTAGGTCACCAACTACATTCTTAACTCTATGAGGTCCAGGGTCCATTCTCTGTTTTTGTAGGAACTTCTTCCCTGCTGCAGAAACATGAGGCTTTTCTTGTGGAACTCGGTCTTGACGCTGTTGGTCACTTCTGTGAGTGCGGCTCTGATCCCTGAACCAGAAGTGAAGATCGAAGTGCTCCAGAAGCCGTTCATCTGCCATCGCAAGACCAAAGGGGGGGATTTGATGTTGGTCCACTATGAAGGCTATTTAGAAAAGGATGGCTCGTTATTTCACTCCACGTAAGTAATTAAACCCCGCAGGTAAAACAATGAAGAATCCACCTACCCATGCCAACTTCTGGGCAGGAAAGGCACCGTGTAGCAATCTTCATCACTCTTTAAAGTTTTTAATATTTTCTTCTTTGGGCAAAGGAAATTGTTTGAGACCAATTTTACGTAAGGAGACTTTTGAACGTCTTATTGGAAACATGTAGTCAAGATAAAGCTGTTAATTTTTTATTATAAAAATTAGACCTAGAATCTTTGAAATACTGCAGAAATATCTAGGTGTATAATTAGACAGTACATTTTTTTAAAACTTAAAGGAATTCTCGTTTCTCAAACTCCACTCCTGAGAGTAAATGACTCAGTTCCATTTTTAATTTGATGTTAGTGAAATTGACTTAAAAATGTTCACGGCAACTTCATGAGAAGAATACATAATCATTTGTTTGCCTGTTGTAGGGTATGTTAATGCTAGTTCATTGATCTATTTAACTTTTGTTCTGACCAATGACATTTAGTCAAGGCACAGGACCATGATTTATTTCATCATTTGGCTCTTTTTAGAAATTCAAAGACTTAATTGATGGGTATGGATGTGGTTATGGATGATTAATCTAGTACCTACAATGAAGGATTTTCAGGTGGTTGCACTATCATTATTTCTGTTCTATAAACAAATTTCAACATGCAAAAGTTTTACAATTGTAATGATTTCCAATTAGGCATTGATTCTACTTATTGGATACCACAAGTGTTATTTGAACATTTCCTTTATACTAGGCCCTGTGCTTGATACTAGAGAGATTCAAAAATTGTGGCTTCTCTCCATCATGGCCCTTTCATTTACCTATCCATCTATCAAACCTGGGCATTCAGATCTGGTCTATTGTGAGGTTTCGCAGAAGTGAATGATTCTCTTCTCTGAGCTCTGTTAATCCTTGCAAAAAGTTCCAAAATGATGTCTTGCCATAGAATTCTCAGTAGCTCTGTCTTCTTCTTGACAAGGCCATTTGCCACAGTGGACATAAAACAGTAATAATGATTTGCATTTTAAATTTCCAGTTATATTCTTATTTTTAGTGTGATCTGTTTTAGACCTAGATTGATTTCTCTCAGGACTCGGAACCAAAAACCTGTGTGGACTATGGTGGCAGTTGTGAGATATTAGCAGTTTGCTACTAAAGTCTAGTAATTGATGAGGGGGCTGTTGTCATGCAGCCTCCTTGTAAATGGTCAGAAACTGCCTACCCTGAGAATGTGAGAAAGTAGCATAAATTGATCATTTTGTAAAGTATGTTTGCCATTTCTAGAACCATAGACTACGAAGTAAGTAAATAAAGGTTTAAATCCTTTGGCCATGACAAAAAATGTACCAAAAGTAGAGTCAGTGCTGGGTGGTAGATTGTTTCTCTCCTTTTTATTTTTTCTACCCTTCCCACATTTTCTACAGTTGGCATTTTGTTACTTTGATCACGGGGAGAAATTAAGGAAAAGAGGAAGTAATGACCTTTATCTAGACTTACTGACCATGGTTCCCATGGAGCCTAGCAGACTGACTTCCCCTTCCCACCTACGAGGTACTCTTGTACAGAACACTTTCTGTGTTGTACCAAAAGGGAGCTAACTGGGACTCAGACACTACTCGGCCCTTAAGCCTCCAGTGGCTCCATAGGTTGGTTTTCTTCGGCTGGCCTCCCTTCAACTCTTGAGCCAGGATATCCTGACCATTCTCTTCTTCTTCAGTCCTTGAGAGGCCAGCCCTCTAGGCTTTCCTGCATAACCTCACAGTAGACCCCTCTAGAGAGAACTAGGCCAGGGTCTGAGTGGGGATAAAGGGCAGAAGAACAGCCTTTTCCAGCTGGTGTATATATAGCAGACTGTATGTAAGGACAGTGTAGACAGGCCAGGAGATGCTACCCTCCTGACTCTCACAGTGTCCATGTGGGTATGGACCTGTTTGTGGGCCATAAATTCTCCTTAGCCTCTCATCCTCCTCCTGAAATGCACCCACTTTTAACTATTTTTCTCCCTCTTCTGTACCTAGTAACCATTCTGGGATAACATCATGTTAGGGTTAAGACCTTGAACTTTGTAGTTAGGTCAAATACTGGCACACTTAAGCTCGGTTTCCTCATCTGTAGAGTAGGGAATAATGGTACTTCCCTCATATGATCATTGTTAGAGTTAAAAGAGGAAAAACATGTTGGGTAATAACTGGTGTATGGTAAATGCTCAAATAATTGTTGATTGTTTTTATTATTATGCCCCTCTGCACTTCTCCAGTTGACAATGTGAAATTTGCATCAAGAAATAGGGACAGTGAATTGAATTACACTATAAAATTGATTCAGTTTTGTGTGTGTGTGTGTGTAGCTGTTTTCATTAATTTCCAAATTTAACCACTATGGGTGGAAAAAATGCACCACAGCAATAGAAAAAATGTTACCCAAATGCTCTAATGCGATTTCTTTCTATCGTAGTCACAAACATAACAATGGTCAGCCCATCTGGTTTACCCTGGGCATCCTGGAGTCTCTCAAAGGCTGGGACCAGGGCCTGAAGGGAATGTGTGTAGGAGAGAAGAGGAAACTCATCATTCCTCCTGCCCTGGGCTATGGGAAAGAAGGAAAAGGTAGTAACTCTTTTACATTTTTCTGTAGCACTAGAGTCCTTCTCTAAATGAGGAGACAGAAGTTAGTGTAACTGTGTGTTTTTCCCCCTAGAAGTAAATTCCGGGCTTGTATTTCTTTGGGAAGTATAATTTTGTTTTGATAATCGTTTGAAATGGCCAATGAAAACCATAATATCCAAATGGTGAACTGAGCTAACAATGAAAAATGTTCTAGAATCTCCAACTCAGTTATTCACATTGTGCAGCAATATGATGGCTTCTTTTGTGCGTGGAGGGAGGACAGTACACATAACATAATATTTACCATGTAACCATTTTTAAGTGTAGCATTCAGTGGCGTTAAGTACATTGACACTTGTGCAAACATCATGGCTGTCCATCTCCAGGACTTTTTTATCCTCCCCAACTGAAACTCACCAATTTATTTTAACAGTACAAAAAAGATAGATTACTCAACAGAAGTGTTTTGATCAGTTGAACATTGAAATGTAGATTATGAAAGCATTACATGCCGTTTTTGGTGTGGGCTGGGTGTGACTCTCAACTGAAATTGTCCACAACAAAGCTTATAAAGCTTTTGGTCATTTAACTTAAAGCAATAATGGAGTGACATGGAATGGCTTCAGGAGAACAGAAGCAAGTGGGCTGCTTTGCTCCAGGGCGGCCATGCGTGCCTGTTGTTCAAGTGGAAACCGGGCCGAGTTCTGGAGGGCCATTACCAGAGGCCAGAAGATGTTTCAAGCATAGGATGTCCATGTATCCTATGATTCCTTTATTGTGATCTAACTTGAAGGAATCATCAGGTATCAGAAGAAAGATTGGTGAAGAGAGATGTCCATTACTGTGTTGTTTCGAAGAGCAAGCAAAAAACAACAACAACAACCCCCCCCCCCCAAATCCCTTGGAACCCACTTGTGTATAATGGGAGGGGTTTAGTGAAATAAAATATGGTCCAGTTACTTAAAAATGGTATTTCAGAGATTTAAATGATTATATCCAAAATATGTATGCTATAATGTTATATATAAAAGTGGAAAATAAAGATACAGTACATATAATATTATGATACTAAGTGTTAGAAAAAAGTTATACACATACAAAGTGAATCACAAAGAAATAAGTAAGAATGTTAACAATGGGGTTGGGAATTATTTTTATTTCTGGTTCTATTGCTCCCCAAATCTCTGCAATGGGCACATGTTACCTACGTGATGAAGGAAAAAAGTTTTAAGTAGTCATTAGAACCAGATGAAGAATCACTCCGATGTAACAGGAATACAGTGATCCCTCACTTATTGTAGGTATTATGTTCTAGACCTCCCCGCGATAGGTGAGAATCCACAAAGTAGGAACCTTACATTTATTTTAGTATTTACTGTCCAGTACCGCAAAATCCCGTGATGTAGCGAAAAATCCGCGATAAATAATTAAATATAATATTTTTTAAAATCCCGCGATACAGTGAGGCCGCGATAAGTGAACCGCGATATAGAGAGGGACTGCTGTATAGACTTCACAGCATCCTTAGATCTAAACCATTTACAAAGTGGGAACCCTAGTCTCAGTTTCCTAGGAAGAAAGTAGGTGTCATACATGAAGCATTATATATTCTAAAACGGAACTTGAACTTGCTATATAAATCTTAGGCGTAGAATGGGATTTACTAACCGAATTCTTTCCTTATTTTAACGATAACCCTCTTAAGAAAATCAAGTGTGTAGACAATGTTTCTCTGACATTCAAATGCATTCTTTCACCTTCCTGTATCCTTATTGTCTCGCCTTTAATATTTATACGTATAGTATTAGTCCATTACTCTTTCTCCATTCTGCATGGAACTGAATTTTACGTTATAACAAGTAGGGATCTAAATTCGAGTCATTTCCTTCAAACTGAGCGTCCTGAAACTAATTCTGCTAATGTGTATGTAACACTGATTTTGTAGTCCTGTAGTTCTGCACTTGCATGTCATCTCCGGAAAGACACCGGTTTTCTCCGTGACCTAGTGCATGTCCCTTCTCTGTCTAGATCTGGAATGGTAGAGCCACAGCATACAATGTAAGTTTGGTCCTCTTCAGCACTTACAAGTGCCCTTTCATGGAACTATGTGGGATGGGGAGACTAAGAAATATTTGTAATGTTTACCTAGAGCTGTATGTTAAATATAGTTATAAGGAGACAGTTAAAACAATTGTCTATACTTGCCAGAAAAATAATTTTTTTTAAGGTCCTTGGGACTTTCAGAATGCTCTTTTCACTTTGAAAGATTTTTTAAATTTACTTTTTAAATTTTATTTATTTATATTTTTAGAGAGATGGGAAGGGAGAACGAGAGGGAGAGAAATATCAGTGTATGGTTGCCTCTTGCGTGCCCCCAACTGGGGACCTGGCCTGCAACCCAGGCATGTGCCCTGACTGGGAATCAAACCGGCGACCCTTTGGTCCTGAGGCAGGGACTCAGTCCACTGAGCCACACCGGCCAGGGTGTTCACTTTAAAAAAATTTTATCTCCCTTCTCAGGAATGTGTTTCAATTTCTCCTCTCTCCTGAAACTTCTTTCACATATGTATAATGTCCTGTATCAGAGGGGGTGCTTTCTAACTTTCTGGAATTGTTAATCCTTTCTGAATAGTTTTTAAAGCCTACAAGAGAATTATATCTTAGTAACATATATTGAGAACTTACTAGTTACCAAGCATAAGGCTAAGTATTTTGCATGGATGTACCTTTCTTCATCTTCCCAACAGACTCTTGAGGTGGGCATTACTGTCATTTCTGTTTTACAGATTGGGAAGCTGAGGCCTAGAGGTGGGCAGAAGTAAGCAGCAACCCTAGTTAGCATGACACCAGAGCTCACTCACTTGTAAACCGCTTCCAGTGGCAGAAATGGCGGCCTTTTATTTATTTCTGGGTCAAGACTCCCTGACCCAAGTTAGTAATCACTATAAACAACTCTGAAATATCTAAAGCACTTTGAGTCATTCTTGTCTTAATTATAATATTTGAAATTTGAGTACTCAGGCCATTAGGCGCACGTGTGTGTGCATAAAACAATTTTTAATTGCAAAGCTAAAAAACAGACTGCTTTTGATCTATGAGTTTGGATTATTACTTCTTTATTCTTTTTTTTTGAGTAAAATATGATTATAAGTAATTTTCATCACATGTGATAATCTTAGGAGGGCTCTTCATTTAATTCAAATAAAAGAATATTTTGTCTAGTAGCATAAGTTTTCTAAAAACTTTGGGATCTTTTTAATCTAACTGAACCCCTCTCTCTCCTCATGTTAGGTAAAATACCCCCAGAGAGTACACTGATATTTAACATTGATCTCCTGGAGATTCGAAATGGACCAAGATCCCATGAATCGTTCCAAGAAATGGATCTTAATGATGACTGGAAACTCTCTAAAGCTGAGGTGACCACTCCTTCGTCCTACTCATCCTTTCTCCCATTCTTTCAGCTCCCTTTTTAAGACATATGTTTTTTTAAAAAATTTATTTTTAATTTGAATAAAATGTTATTTATATATCTTTTTTAAATGCCTATGCTTTGAAAATGGACTTTTTCATAGGAAATCATTGTTTTGGAGAGAACTATAATAAAACTTAAAAATGCTATTTATTCTTTCGCTTTTTTTTTTCTCCCTGATGTTTCAGTTGACTGTATTTCGTTCTTGCCCTGAAGTTTTTTGTTTGTTTTTTTTAAAGATTTTATTTATTTATTTTTAGAGATAGGGGAAGGGAGGGAGAAAGAGAGGGAGCGACATCAACGTAAGAGAGAGGAACACTGATTTGGTTGCCTCTCATGTGCCCTCATCCGAGGCCCGAACCTGAAATCCAGGCATGTTCCCCAACTGGGAATCGAACCTGTAACCTTTGCTTTGCAAGACAATGCCCAAACAACTGAGCCACACTGATTAGGGCTGCCCTGAGTTTTTGAAAGATCCGTTTTGCCAGACAATTCCCATTTTGGAGTTACTATATAGGAAATATAGATGTCCAGAGAAATCTCTCCTGTGGACAATTTTTGTTTAAACGTGTAGATTGGCTATTAAATGCATTCTGTAGTGAGTTCCTAGCAATTGGCAGCAAGCAACTCACATGCTCAGTTGTGTTCAGGTTAGCACTTGGGTTTTCCATAGCAGGAGACCTTTCCCAGACCCCTCAAAGCCCTGGTGTTTGAGTAAGGAAAAGGACGAAGTCTTCTTCCTGTAAATTATTCAGGCTTTCTCAGCCACTGCTACACATACCCTGTCTTAGTCTTGCTACTGTGGGGAAAGAAGTGAAGATACATACTTATCCCTATTTTTTTTTAATCTATCCATGCTCTCCATTAAGGCTTGGGTGGTCAGAAATCAAGTCCCTTTTTATGCTTTGATCAATTTCATTTTAATGGCCAGCCAATGATTAAGTCTTGAATAAGCTACTAAATTTACAACACACCATACTGTTAACCAGTCATAGGACATTTTTTTGATCCAAGATAAATTTTTAATTTTCTTTAATTAAAAAATATTGAATATTTAGCATATTGATGTGGTTCAAAAGGATCCATTTAAAAATGATGCTTATCAGGAAGTCTTTCTGCCATCCACATCTTCTGTGTGATCCACCCCTTTTATATCTAATTTTATTAATTTCTAATGTATCCTTCTAGTTTTTATGTAAATTACCAAACATGAATGCATATTTGATTTTCACCTTTCTTACACAAAAAGTAGTGTATTATACATAATACTTGGCATCTTGCTTTATTCATACAATATACCCTGGACATATAGTCTACGTTAGTTTATAGAGCTTTGTCATCTTTTTTTTTTAATTTAAATTTTGAGTTATTGATTTTTATTTTCAGAGAGAGAGGAAGGGGGATAGAAGGAAAGAGAAACATCAGTTTGTTGTTCCACTTACTTATGCATTCATTTGTTGCTTCTTTTATGTGCCCTGTCTGGGGATTGAACCCACAACCATGGCATATAGAAATGACACTAACCAACTGAGCTACCCAGCCAGGGCAGAGCTTCTTTTTTTTTACAACTGAGTAAATCACCTTAATCTTAAAAATAAATATACACTAGATGTTTGCACATTGATGGTAGGGGGAGACGCGAGGATTTGAAGTTGCTGATCTAATAGAAGGAATAATAGGGATAAGGTATAAAAATTAAAATGCAGGTTGTATTGCATTATAGTGAATCTAGTGTTTAATTGGGCAGAGTATTTTGCTTTATTTTAAAATGCCTGAATGAAAATGGAAACTTCAGTCTAAGCACCATTCATCAGGCTGGATTTTGCTGTAATTGCTGAGACTGGAGGTCATGTGACATGATCATAGCCAGGTCCCCTGAATGTACTAGTCCCTGACACTTATTTAGATTTAAAAAATGCCATCATTTAATCAGAATTTAGGAGAAATGTCTGGAATTCTGACCCTTGTTAGAAAACATGATATGGATAATTGAATGGATTGAAAGATAGCAGTCTTTCAAATGCTTGGCTTTATTTAGACTCAGGTTAAGAACGGCCAGTATGCTTTCACTGGCTGTTTTTCAGATGATATGAGCCTAATCTTTGCCACTGAGCAATATTCTGTATCTCTACTATAGCAATACAGCAAGAGTTTTTAAGGGAAAAAAGAAATGTACCATAAAGTAGTTGTTCAGTAGTTGTTAGAGATCATTAAATGAGCTACCAGTCCAGTCTGTGATACTGATTGACTCGATATGGGTATCTGATGAATTACAATTATTAACCAGACCTGTTGTTTTGTAGGTTAAAGTGTATTTAAAGAAGGAATTTGAAAAGCACGGTGCGGTGGTGAATGAAAGTCATCATGACGTTTTGGTGGAGGATATTTTTGATAAAGAAGATGAAGACAAAGATGGATTTATATCTTCCAGAGAATTTACATATAAACATGATGAGTTATAGAGATACGTCTGCTTATTTTATATAGCATCCATCCTTAACGAGATGGCAACCATATCTTTAAAGAAAGTCTTATTTTTATTGTTGTTTTGCTCTGTTCTTTGTTTTTTGTTATGTATACGTATTTTTCTGGATGTTATTTAAAGAACCCCATAGGGTTTCTAAGTGACCATTTCTTTCTGCTAAGTTATTGGGGAGGAAAATGGATTTGTCTTTGACTGAGAAGAACTCTGGACCATTTTATAGCTTTCACATATGAAGTCTTATGGCTTACTTGTAATTTTAAAATATTACCACTGGGACCATGCCCAACATAAGAGCAAGTATAGCACGAATCAGCACCCTCTGTTTCCTCTAAGTTAGATACTGACATTTGTACAGCCTTTTGCAGTAGCTCAAAGCTTGCTGTCTTCATGTCATAATGGAACAGTGTGTGTGCACCTGCCTTTGAGTTTCTGCTTGAACAAACAGGAAAATGGCTGTTGAACTCTACTTGTTAACAGTTTCTGCTTTACTGAGATGTGACTAACACAGTTAACTTATCAATATGTGTACATTGGACATCCTGCCTGGGGCTTAAAACTATACAGGGTGGCAGACGTAGGTTTACAGTTGTTTGTGTGGAAAATAATATAATAATTAATAATAGTACACCAATAATATCTGTGTTTTGCATACTCACAACTGTAAATTCGCTTTTGCCTCACTCTGTGTAAGGTTTGGTTCCTGATTGCTACTGACTTATGATAAATAGAACAAATTATTTATGTTTATTTCTTAATAAAATGTGTCAAAATATTGTAGACAAGGTAGAAAGTTGTACTTAGTCACTGCTTTTTACAGCTAATGGATTACTCTTCCTGGTTTTTAATTAATAGTCGATAAAAATTTTCCCATTACTGCTCCATCAGAAAAAAGGCAGACCCACAGAAACTGCTATTGAATCAGGTCTACCCTAGGTCAAAAATTTGATGATTTTATTATGTATTTTTCAATTGGCTTTTATCCTTAATACTTTTTAAAAAGTGTCCAAATTCCCATTTACTAAGAATAATCTTTTATCCTTTACAAAGTGATCTCAAAAATATTGACTTTAATTCTCATTGATCTGAAGCCCATGAAAAAAAGCTGATGGATTTTAATGTACCTATTTTATAGATGAGGAAATTGTCATTCAAAGAGATTGATTATTGTGCCTAAGGTCTACAGCTAACTTACTGAACCAGATTTCAGTCCCCAAGTTCATTATCTTTCTACTGCCCTCTACTATTGAAAGTAAAAATTTCATTCACTAGGTCTAATTTTCTCTTCAATTTTCTTTCCTCTGTTTTTTTTGGGGGGGGGGTGAGGGGGTTCCTTATCCTTTGAAGATACTCTACGGGCTATTTCTCGCATCATGGAATGCTCCCCATGATCCAAAAATGGCTTTGGTTTTGCTGAATAATCTTGGGGTCAGAAACAAATTGCCTTAAAATCCCTGTGTGGTATGAGATTCCCGGTGTGTATCTTAGTCTTTTCATTCCTGTTTAGCTCTAGATTTTTTTTGTCTTTTCTTTAAAGAATTATGAACAACTGTTACATCATAGATAGACTACTTTAACTGATTATATCGTAACGTTTTCCTCACTAACACCTTTCTCTGATGATATCAGCTAACTAGAAAACTCAAGATCACTGCCATTTTCCTCAACCCGGAGCAGCTGGAAGTCACACTACAGAAAGCCTCATGCTGCATGATGAGGGGAAAGGAAGTAAATAGCTTGTTATATACATGTGCTAGCTACTTTGTAGAAACATTACTAACGGTGCTATCTATGGCAGAGCAAGAAAAGTAAAAAGAATGTGATTATTCAGGCAGCACATTTCTTTATCTCATGTGAATTTGTATCAGTTCCCATCTAAACATTTAGACACAAGTATGAAATGAAAACATGTGCAGTAGGTGATGGTTGTCTTTAAGTTCTCTGCTTTTTGGGTTTAGTTGTCTCTGTACCTTTTCCTTTGTGGGAATAATCAGACACAAGCTGTGATTTCACTTGTACGTAATTTGACACATTAATACTGTTAGGTGTGTCATTTAAATTTATAGTACTAGGTTATGGTATCTTTTCAAAATAAAGCTTATTTGGGAAATAATTGGTTTTGTGAAAAATCCTTCACCGATTTCTTCAGCGCTTTACTTGTTTTCTTAACAAATGAATGCATAAGTAAGTGGAACAGCAAATTGATGTTTCTCTTTCCTTCTATCCATCTTCCTCTTTCTAAAAATAAAATATCAGTAACTAAAAATTTAAAGTAGAAAAAAAAGATAATGAAGCTCTATAAATTAATGTAAACTATATCTCCAGGGTATATTGTGTAAATAAAGCAAGATGCCAAGTATTATGTATAATATACTATTTTTTTGTGTAAGAAAGGTGAAACTCAAATATGTATTCATGTTTGGTGGAATTTACATAAAAAGTAGAAGGACTCATTAGAAACTAATAAAATTAGAGAATTTTAATTAAGCAATTCAGCTTCCTCTGCTCAATCTTATTTCCACTCCCTTCCCTTCACATGTATTGATCCCCATGAACCCCTTCTACTCAAAATGCCATCTCAGTTTCTGCTTTCAGAGACGTCGACCAACACAAATTGGTCCTCCGTCACTTTCCATGGGTGTTAGGTTGTCTTCCCTTCTTCCAGTCCAAGCTAACTGATTACTCATGTGCAGAATAAACTAGAAATTTATGAAAGTACTAATGTAACCCAAATTAGGGGGTGGATATACAAAGAAATATAGTTCTGATATTTTTTAGACTTGTCAGGATCTAATACTTTATGATTTCTTCATTAAATTTACTTTCATATTAGTGCTTGTAAATAAAACCAGAAATGTTTCCATAGTGCTTTTCCCCTGATACAGGCGACTAGAGGGAGATTTTATGAGCATCTGCATGACAATGCACAAAAGCTGAAATTACCACCGCCTATTCTCTACCCCCTTTTTTTTCTGGAAAAAGGGAAATCTTTGCCTCCCTCTGTGGAAAAAAAAGAAAGAAAATCTTGTATACTTTTATTTATTAGCTCTCAGATCTCTAAACATGGCTAAATGGAGTATAAATGACTGTGTAGTAATTGTAGGCTATTTTAGGAGATTTTTTCCCCTTGCAAAGTAGCTCACAGAAACCTTGTAATTGACTCACACCTATACCTCACTTGCTTGATAGAGGCCAATGCTTAAAATCTTTCTGCTATTTCTTGATGTTCTCCATATTTGTTTGGCTGTCCTTTCCCTTATCTCTATTTGTGAGGTTTCAACAGCAGCAGGGTCTGTCTCCTGTATACAAAGCAGAGATGATGTTAATAAATGTTAACAATGATATAACAGGCTTCTTCATGCTGACCTTGGGGAAAAGCGGATGCCTCTCTTTCTTCACGTGGCCCTGAAGCCCTGTGG